>NC_054372.1:70641172-70962839 GCF_017654675.1 Xenopus laevis | reverse complement strand
GTCGAAATCAGAATAAACATCAGTAGTATACGCTTAGTGTCAGTAAGACGATCACCTCGCACTGGGCCTAGGTCGGAGTGACCTTTTAACCCCAGGACGCATGTTGGCGTCAGAACGCGCGCCTGCGTCAGAACGCGCGCCTGCGTCAGAACGCGCGCCTGCGTCAGAACGCGCGCCTGCGTCAGAACGCGCGCGCGCGTAAATGCGCGCCCGCGTCAGAGCGCGCCCGCGTCTAAACACACGCGCGCATCAGGACACACGCTCGACCCCGCAACAAGCGCCGGAGTGGAAGCACAGGCCTGGGGAGATGTCGGCTCAGCTTGAGCCAGATCTTCTTGATCCCGACATTGCCCCCCCTCAATATGCAACCTCCGGGTGCATGTGGAAGCCGGTCTGTCAGGATGAGATCTATGAAACAACTCAATAAGTTGAGGAGCATGTAAATTACTCACGGGTTCCCATGAATTCTCTTCTGGAGGAAAACCTTTCCACTGGATTAAATATTGAAGCCGACCTCGCCGGTACCTAGAATCCAAGACGGCCTCCACTTCGAATTCCTCAACACCTTCAATAGTTACTGGAGCTGGGGGACTGTGGTCTCTTCCCGAAAAAGTGTTCTTCACCACGGGTTTCAATAAAGCTACATGAAAAACAGGATGAATTCTGTAAGTAGCAGGCAATTTAAGTTTGAAAGTTACCTCGTTCACGCGTCGAACAATGGGGAAGGGACCCAAAAATCATTGACGCAGCTTCTTAGACGGACACGAAAGTTTGATGTGCCGGGTAGACAACCACACCAGGTCTCCAACTCGAAACTCAGAACCCTTCCTTCTCTTACGATCAGCAAAATCCTTAAAATTGTTCTGTGCTTGGGCCATTGCTTGTTGAATTCTTAGGGTATTATCAAGAAGAAAAGAAAGTCTTTCTTGAACCGCGGGCACCTCTATACCTTTAGGAAGATTAGGAAGCACGTGTGGATGGAAACCATAGTTAGCGAAAAAAGGAGTTTGCTTGATGGAGGAATGAAGAGCATTATTGTAGGAGAACTCAGCCAATGGTAACAGCTCACTCCAATTGTCCTGGAGGAAGGACGAAAAACAACGTAGATATTGTTCCAACGTTTGGTTAGTCCTCTCTGTCTGCCCATTGGATTGTGGATGAAAAGCCGTGGAAAGAGCCAGCTTAATTTTCAGAGCTTTGCATAATGCCCTCCAGAACTTAGATGTAAACTGTACTCCCCGATCCGACACAATCTCGTCTGGAACTCCATGGAGTCTGACGACTTCTTTAATAAACACCTCAGCCGTAGAAGGTGCAGAAGGTACTCCGGAGAGGGGAACAAAATGTGCCATCTTGGAGAGTCGATCCACAATTACAAAAATTGTATTGTATCCTTGCGAGGGAGGGATGCCCCTAGGTTCTGTACTAGCGCCACTGCTATTTTCTGTTTTCTGTCAGGAGTCGAGGCGAGTCCGAAGGTATGAGCCTCCCCACGCTTCCCACTGAGTTGCGCCCTGAGGGTTGAGACAGGATGTTCCCAGATAAGGAATAGCAGGAGTGCTAGATGAGCCCACAGAAATAACAGTTCGTAATAAGGGCCAGCACTTATCTGCAGGAGACGAAGCGAAGTCTGGAACAGGCCGGGTCATACACAGGAAATGATCAAGAAGCAGGAACCAGTTGAGGGATATCCAGAAGAGTAGTCAGAAAGCCAAGGTCGAGATCAGACGAGCAAATACAGGAATCCAGGGATAATCAGAAGAGTAGTCAGGAACAAGCCGTGGTCGAAATCAGAATAAACATCAGTAGTATACGCTTAGTGTCAGTAAGACGATCACCTCGCACTGGGCCTAGGTCGGAGTGACCTTTTAACCCCAGGACGCATGTTGGCGTCAGAACGCGCGCCTGCGTCAGAACGCGCGCCTGCGTCAGAACGCGCGCCTGCGTCAGAACGCGCGCGCGCGTAAATGCGCGCCCGCGTCAGAGCGCGCCCGCGTCTAAACACACGCGCGCATCAGGACACACGCTCGACCCCGCAACAAGCGCCGGAGTGGAAGCACAGGCCTGGGAGATGTCGCTCAGCTTGAGCCAGATCTTCTTGATCCCGACATTGCCCCCCTCAATATGCAACCTCCGGGTGCATGTGGAAGCCGGTCTGTCAGGATGAGATCTATGAAACAACTCAATAAGTTGAGGAGCATGTAAATTACTCACGGGTTCCCATGAATTCTCTTCTGGAGGAAAACCTTTCCACTGGATTAAATATTGAAGCCGACCTCGCCGGTACCTAGAATCCAAGACGGCCTCCACTTCGAATTCCTCAACACCTTCAATAGTTACTGGAGCTGGGGACTGTGGTCTCTTCCCGAAAAAGTGTTCTTCACCACGGGTTTCAATAAAGCTACATGAAAAACAGGATGAATTCTGTAAGTAGCAGGCAATTTAAGTTTGAAAGTTACCTCGTTCACGCGTCGAACAATGGGGAAGGGACCCAAAAATCGTTGACGCAGCTTCTTAGACGGACATGAAAGTTTGATGTGCCGGGTAGACAACCACACCAGGTCTCCAACTCGAAACTCAGAACCCTTCCTTCTCTTACGATCAGCAAAATCCTTAAATTGTTCTGTGCTTGGGCCATTGCTTGTTGAATTCTTAGGGTATTATCAAGAAGAAAAGAAAGTCTTTCTTGAACCGCGGGCACCTCTATACCTTTAGGAAGATTAGGAAGCACGTGTGGATGGAAACCATAGTTAGCGAAAAAAGGAGTTTGCTTGATGGAGGAATGAAGAGCATTATTGTAGGAGAACTCAGCCAATGGTAACAGCTCACTCCAATTGTCCTGGAGGAAGGACGAAAAACAACGTAGATATTGTTCCAACGTTTGGTTAGTCCTCTCTGTCTGCCCATTGGATTGTGGATGAAAAGCCGTGGAAAGAGCCAGCTTAATTTTCAGAGCTTTGCATAATGCCCTCCAGAACTTAGATGTAAACTGTACTCCCCGATCCGACACAATCTCGTCTGGAACTCCATGGAGTCTGACGACTTCTTTAATAAACACCTCAGCCGTAGAAGGTGCAGAAGGTACTCCGGAGAGGGGAACAAAATGTGCCATCTTGGAGAGTCGATCCACAATTACAAAAATTGTATTGTATCCTTGCGAGGGAGGAAGCTCTACAATGAAATCAACGGAAATGGAACCCCACAATCGAGCAGGCACTGGTAAAGGACGTAGCAACCCCAGGGGTTTAACATGTGAATCCTTAAACCGAGCACAAGTCTCACAAGAAGATACATAATCCTTGCAGTCCTTAGCCATGTGAGGCCAGAAGAAAAACCTTTGAGCAAGATCTAAAGTCTTAACATATCCCATATGACCCGCCAATGGGTGATCATGAAGTAATTTTAGGGTCTCTAAACGAAGTGTTTCTGGAATGAAGACTTTGTCTTTCAAAAAAAATAACCCATCACAAGCTTGCAACTCCCCGTGTGGAGATAAAGAAGAGGATGCCTCCTTGATCTTTGAAAAAAGTTCACTCTGAAGAAGAAAGAAATTCTGAGGACGAAGTATCGTATCCGGGGGAAAAGGATCCTCTTCCTGACTGTGTAACTGTGAAAGAACATCAGCTTTCTTGTTCTTAGAGCCAGGCCTATAGGTTATATGGAAATTAAAACGAGAAAAAAACAATGCCCACCTGGCTTGTCTTGGTTTGAGACGTTTGGCGGTTCGTAAATACTCAAGATTTTTATGGTCTGAAAAAATAATGATCGGGTGTGATGCTCCTTCCAACAAATGACGCCATTCTTCAAAAGCTGCTTTAATGGCCAAGAGTTCTCGGTCAGAAACATCATAATTCTTCTCTGAAATGGAGAGTTTCTTAGAAAAGAAAGCCACAGGATGAAGAGCGTTGTTATCGCCGGTCCTCTGGGATAAAATAGCACCAATAGCAGTTTCAGATGCATCAACCTCTAGAATGTAAGGCAGAACAGGGTTAGGATGCTTTAAGACAGCAGCAGACGTAAACAGATGTTTTAATTGGTCGAATGCTTCTTGTGCTTGTGTAGTCCACTGAAAGTGTTTAGTGGAACTGGTTAAATCTGTGATAGGAGCGATGATCTTAGAAAAGTCCTTAATAAACTTTCTATAAAAATTCGCAAACCCGACGAAACTTTGTACTGCTTTCCGAGAAGAAGGAACAGGCCAATCTAGAATAGCGGACACCTTCTTCTTGTCCATGCAAACTCCGTCAGAAGAGATCACAAACCCCAGGAACTCCACTGAAGACTTGCAAAATTCGCACTTCTCCAGTTTGGCATACAAACGATGAGTTCGCAGACGGTTAAAAACCTTCCTTAGTTGCACCTCATGGTCCTGTTCGGAGGAAGAAAAAATTAAGATATCGTCTAGATAGACAATCAAAAATTGATCCAAAAAATCTCTGAAAATATCATTAACAAAATGCTGAAAAGTAGCAGGAGCGTTGCACAAACCAAATGGCATAACGAGGTACTCATAATGTCCAAAACGGGTTCGAAAAGCCGTCTTCCACTCATCTCCTTGACGAATCCTTACCAAATTATACGCCCCTCGCAAGTCTAATTTAGAAAAAATCTTGGCCCCACGAAGGTTTTGGAATAATTCAGGAATAAGGGGTAACGGGTAACGATTTTTTACAGTGATCTGATTCAAGTGTCTGTAATCAATGCAGGGCCGTAAGGAATGGTCCTTTTTCTCCACAAAGAAAATACCCGCCCCTGCAGGTGAGGTGGAAGGACGAATAAACCCTTTCTCCAAATTCTCGTTGATATAATCTTTCAGGACCAACAGTTCAGGCTCAGACAGAGGGTAGATACGTCCGAAAGGAATTGGAGCCCCAGGAAGCAAATCTATAGGACAATCATAAATTCGATGAGGAGGTAGTGTGTCAGCTCCCTTTTGATCAAAAACATCCATGTAGTCCTGAAGAAATGAAGGAATAGCCTGTAAACGAGAATCTTGAGGTGAACACAAAGCAAATGCTTTAGAAGTGGTCTTGGGCATGAAGAAATGAGAAATACAAGCCACAGACGAAAATTGTAATACCCCAGTGCTCCAATTTATTGAAGGATTGTGTAATTTCAACCATGGGAACCCAAAAATTAACGGGAAAAGAGGAGAGGACACCACAACAAAAGATAAAGTCTCAATATGATTAGAGTCAGTGATAACAATAAGTGGTGTGGTCTCTAACATCACTGGTCCAGAGGAAAGTTGGGAGCCATCTGCTGTCCTCACCAGTAGGGATGGGCGAATTTTTTCGCCTCGTTTCGCCGAAAAAATGACGCCCATAGACTTGTATGGCAGCGTGCGTCAAAAAAAAAAAGACGCGCGTCGAAACAATTTCGCTGCGCGACAAATTTTTTTGACGCCCATAGACTTTAATGGGTGTCTGCGACATTTCGCCGGCGGCAAATTTTTGGCGAAGCGAAACGGGACAAATTCGCCCATCACTGCTCACCAGAAATGGTTGAGTCTTGGGTCGGGTCGGAGTATTGTGAGCTTTAATAAATTCTTTATCGACAAAACAACCACAGGCTCCCGAGTCTATGACGACTTTACTCTCTAGGAACCCTTGTGGCCACTGTAGAGAAATAGGAACAATGAGCATAGGTAATTCTCGAGAGGAGGAGGATGAGGATGGAAAATAAGTCGGGTAGGACAGTTCCTCAAAAAATGACCAGACAGACCGCAGTAGAGGCATAAATTGTTCTCTCTTCTGCGAGACCTCTCCTGGGCAGAGATAGCTGTTCTCATAAGTCCAATCTGCATAGGTTCAGGAGCAGTTGTTATAGAAGCAGGGGCGGAGATAGATGATGAAGTTGCAGAGACGTATGAAGACAGAGGGGCTTAGGTAGTACCCAGGATGCTCCAAAAGAAGGTGTTGCAGCTCTCTCTGCGCGTCTCTCCCTTAGACGACGATCAATCTGTACACACAGGTCGATCAAAGACTCCAATGAATCAGGTACTCCTACTCTGGCTAACTCATCCTTCAGAGTAGGACTCAAACCCAAGCGGAATTGATGTCTGAGGGCCTTGTCATTCCACTCGGTGTCAGTGGCATAGGTGCGGAAATCCGTCACATAATCTTCTACTGGGCGTTTGCCCTGACATAGAGTCCGGATCATAGTTTCAGCAGTGTCGGACCTCTTAGGATCGTCATAGATCTGAGCCATAGCTGAAAAAAATATATCCACACTAGCCAATAGGGGACTTTGGGTTTCAAACAGACGATGAGCCCTAGTCTTGGGTTCTCCGGACAATAGGGACATAACCACTCCCACCCTGATTTGTTCTGTAGCATAAGATTGACTTTTCAAGGAAAACATGAGTCGACAGTCATTTTCAAAAGCCCTGAATTTAGCTCGATCTCCCGAAAAGCGTTCAGGAAGTGGTATCTTGGGCTCGGGCGTCGGATGTGTGGAAGAAGAAGCTACTCCCGGGAAAGCAACCGAAACTGGGGGTCCAGGAGGAGGAGCGGCAGCAACAGTCATGTCTTGCATCTGGGTCTGTAATTGTTGATAGCCCCCTTGTAAATCTCGAACAGCCCGAGTAAGGCCAGCTAATTGCTGAGCAACAATTTCTAAAGGGGAAAAGGCCGGTTCTTCGTACTCCATGGCGAGGTGATACTGTCAGGAGTCGAGGCGAGTCCGAAGGTATGAGCCTCCCCCACGCTTCCCACTGAGTTGCGCCCTGAGGGTTGAGACAGGACGTTCCCAGATAAGGAATAGCAGGAGTGCTAGATGAGCCCACAGAAATAACAGTTCGTAATAAGGGCCAGCACTTATCTGCAGGAGACGAAGCGAAGTCTGGAACAGGCCGGGTCATACACAGGAAATGATCAAGAAGCAGGAACCAGTTGAGGGAAATCCAGAAGAGTAGTCAGAAAGCCAAGGTCGAGATCAGACGAGCAAATACAGGAATCCAGGGATAATCAGAAGAGTGGTCAGGAACAAGCCGTGGTCGAAATCAGAATAAACATCAGTAGTATACGCTTAGTGTCATTAAGACGATCACCTCGCACTGGGCCTAGGTCGGAGTGACCTTTTAACCCCAGGACGCATGTTGGCGTCAGAACGCGCGTCTGCGTCAGAACGCGCGCGCGCACGTAAATGCGCGCCCGCGTCAGAGCGCGCGCCCGCGCCAGAACGCGCGCCCGCGTCAGAACGCGTGCGCGCACGTAAATGCGCGCCCGCGTCTAAACACACGCGCGCATCAGGACATGCGCTCGACCCCGCAACAAGCGCCGGAGTGGAAGCACAGGCCTGGGGAGATGTCGGCTCAGCTTGAGCCAGATCTTCTGGATCCCGACATTTTCACTCTGTTTTGGGGAGATCTCAAATATAGTTGTTCATTTTTGCAAACCTCTGAAGTTGTTTTTGGATAACTAATTACTAACATTCGTATTTTATTCCTCAAATTATTGTATTTTTAAGCTAAAAATGTGGAATCTACTAACACTAATCTACTAACACTAACATCCCGGAAGTATCCATCATAGCTAACAATTCCACTATCACCCCATCTCCCCAGGCCCGGTGCCTTGGGGTTATCCTAGATTCTGCCCTGTTCTTCACTCCTCATATACAGTCACTTATTAAATCATTTCACTTCCACCTAAATAACATATCCAAAATACGATCATTTATTACCCAAGATGCTGCCAAAATTCTTATTCATTCTCTGGTCATATCACGTCTAGACTACTGTAACTCTCTTTTAATTGGCCTTCCCCAGCAGAGACTGTCACCTCTCCAGTCCATAATGAACACTGCTGCGAGGCTCATAAACCTCAGCGACCTCACCTACTCTGCCATGCCACTCTGCCAATCACTACACTGGCTTCGGCTACCTTTCAGAATAAAATTCAAATTAATGACCCTGACATTCAAAGCACTTCAAAACTCTGCCCCACCCTATATCTCTGAACTCATCTCTATATACTCATCCAACCACTTACTATGCTCCACTACTGACCTGCTACTCAACTCTTCTCTCATTACCTCCTCACATGCTCTCATTCAAGACTTTGCAAGTGCTGCACCCCTTCTCTGGAACGCTCTCCAACGGTCTGTCCGACTTTCTCCCAACCTTTCTGCTTTCAGAAGATCTCTTAAAACGCACTTCTTTAGAGAAGCCTACCCCTAACTCTGCTTAACTACCAAATGCTCACTTGCTTAATTCTGATCTTGCCCATACCTTCCCTTCCCATTTAGATTGTAAGCTTTTGTACAGGGCCTTTCTCACCTCTTGTACTGGTATTGGTTGTGATGTATGTAACTCCATGTTCTAGGTATGTAATTAATGTGATTTAGTTGTATAAACACATTTACTTTACAGCACTGCAAAATATGCTGGTGCTATATGAATAAATGTTAATAATAAATAAATGTTAATGTTGCCCATAGCAATTAGATTTGAAAAGCCACCTACAAGTGCAAAAATCTGATTGGTTGATATGCGCAACATCACAAGTGTTTGTCTCCAATGTTAATAAATACACCCCTATGTATATGTATATTTGAGAAAGCGGTTTGCCCTAAAATATCTCAGTAAAAAGCGGTTTGCCCTAAAATATCTCAGCAGTGATCCCCAATTGTGCTTGTTATACTGTGCTGGTTTTTTGTCTTTCTTATGCACAACAGCCATGAACAGTCTTTACAATACAAACTTATAAATGGTGATTAGTGATGTCATCACTTAAAGCAGTAGCTCACCTTTAAGTTAACTTTTAGTACATTATAGAATGGCTAATTCTAAGCAACAAGTTAAGGGCAATTCACTTAGTGAATTAGCCTTAATGTTTTTCTTTTTTATTGTATTATTTGCCTTCTTCTTCTTCTTCTTTAGATTCTTTTCAGTTTTCACTGACCCCATCTAAAAACAAATGCTCTGTAAAGCTAAAAATGTATTGATATTTTTATTACACATATTTCTATGGTCCCTCTTCTATTTATATTCCAGTCTATCATTCAAATCAATGCATGGTTTGTAGAATAATTTGAACGCTAGCAACCAAATTGCTGAAACTGCAAACTGGAGAGCTGATGAATAAAAAGCTGAATAACTAAAAAAAAAACAAAAATAATCAAATTATCTACCAAATATTACACTCTACATCATAATAAAAGTTAATTCAAAAGGTGAACAACCCGTTTAAAAATGATGTCACTGAAATGTGTATGCTATCTAATGTATCCACTGGTACAACCTCTTGAGAGAAGGATTTCCCTAATTCAATGCAAATAAACGCCAACTTGGCATGAAATACCTAAGAAGAGCAACAAAAGTTTTTTGAATTATATTCTTTGAATTATATTAAAGGGATTCTGTCATGATTTTTATTGTTTAATAGTTACTTCGAAATAATACTGTGTCAATTGCTAATAATTCACTCTAGACAGAGATTGCCGGCACATGATGCAAGCGGGAAAAACCACAGCGTGTTTATAAAAATAATTCACTCTACCATTTAGAGGAACAGTAACACCAAAAATTGAAAGTATTTGTAATGAAAATATAATATAGTGTTGTGCTGCAGTGTTAAAAACTATGTGTTTGCTTCAAAAAGACTACTGTAGTTTATATAAAGGAGCTGCTTTGTAGCCATGGGGGCTGCCATTCAAGCTGGAAAAAGGAGAAAAGGAACAGGATACCTAGCAGATAACAAATAAGCTCTATAGTATACAATGGGATTCTTCAGAACTTATCTCATATCTACTGTGTATCCTGTGCTTGAATGGCTGCCCCCGTTGCTATAGAGCAGCTTGATTATATAAACTATAGTATAGGTTGTGGAACAAACACACCAGTTTTACCAGTGCAGGGCAATATTAAATGATATTGTCATTCATTTAAAACACTTTAATTTTTTGTTGTTACTGTCCCTTTAACATTTTATTCTTGAACCAATAAATGCATTTTTTAGCCTTAATCTTGGTGTGGAGGCAACTGTCTCTGTTAATTGTGCCTGATTATGAGCATTGAGAAGGAGCCAATACTACAGAGAAGAAATGAGCTGAGGCAGCTGTTGTTTCTCCCCTTCTCATTGTACTTCAATACGACCCAGGTCATGTAATAGCAAAGCAGGGTTGTTCCTGCTTGGGCACTATTCTCATGAATAATACTAGGGGGCAAATTCACTATGCGCCGAAGCGCCTAACGCTAGCGTCAATCATTTTCGTTACTTCGCAAATTCACTAACGAACGCTGGCGTAAATTCGCTAGTGTTACTTCGCACCCTTACTCCTGGCGAATTTGGACGTAACTACGCAAATTCACTAACGCGCATTGTACTGAACGCTACCTTTTATGCTAGACTTCCTTCGCCACCTCAGACCAGGCGAAGCGCAATAGACAGGGGCGATCCTGGTCCCTCCGCCGCCTGAGGCAGCAGCAGTTGCTGCTGCCCCCCCTCCCCAGGAAATTCACTCTTAAAGTACCAGAAGCAGCATTTTTGCTGCCCCTGGTACCTAGTGGGGCGCTGCCACCTGAGGCGACAGCCTCAACTTGCCTCATTGGCGAAGCACCCCTGGCAATAGAGTAGATAGGGATTGCTGGCGTTTTTTCTGTATTATGGGTCATAGACTGAAAAAGATCTACATTTCCTAACTCATGGCAACTTAACTATACAGTGGGCACATGTGTAGGGCAAAAAAAAAATTTTATTTGATGTTTTGAAGGTTTCCCAGGCTTGTGTAGTGATTGTACGTATTCCTCCATTGAAATTTGAATTTAGCACCGTATGCAAATTAACCATCGCTAGCGTAACTTCGCTTAGCGAATCAACGCTAGCGCAACCTTACGCTACCCCTGAGCGCAACTTCGGATTTTAGTGAATTTGCGGAGCGCTGGTGAAACTACGACTGGCGAAGTGTGGCGAAGTGCGGCGAAGTTACGCCTGGCGCAACTATGAATGTTAGTGAATTTGCCCCTAGGTGAGGAGCATTTTTGTTATTTCTGACTTCATTTTGATCTCAACAATGCTCAAAACGTCTCCAATTTTCTGGAGACCTGTTTTTTGGAAGGGTAAGGGGGTCTGTGGTGTCAGAAATCATTGCTTCTCATTGCATTTAATGCATTTGGCCCCACTACCTCTCAGCATAATTATTGTATACAGGGCTAAAGTTCCAACTTCTCATTGTATTTAAT
Source organism: Xenopus laevis (assembly GCF_017654675.1). NCBI lineage: Eukaryota > Metazoa > Chordata > Amphibia > Anura > Pipidae > Xenopus > Xenopus laevis. Next base: position 70,951,654 of record NC_054372.1, on the reverse strand, counting down.
GTATTTAATGTATAATGTATTTATGATCTGGTCACTAGCTTTGGTCGGACATAACTTTCGTACGATTGCTGTCAGGGGCAGAACATCGGCTAATCTGTTCTTTTGTACTTTATTTGATCAGAATGGTTAGTGGCAGGTTGGGAGATGGGGAAGTCCGATCGTACGTTGATTCGTACGATCGGATCTTTGCGTCTGTGGCCAGCTTAAAGAGGTTGATTAGAGGAGGAATAATAGTTTGGAAAGGTCCACTGTCTAAGGCAGGGGTCAGCAACCTTTACTATGAAAAGAGCCATTTTGCCCCCTCTTTTACTGGAGCCGCAAAACCTAACAACGCTTATAAACTTTTAAAAGTTTTAACCTTTTTTTAATTTTAACTGTTACAATAAAAAAAAGTGCAATGTACTTTGAAATAAATTAAACGCTGAATAGCCCTATTAAATGCTAGTGTTCTCATCTGTTTAAAGGCGAGGACTATAGATGTCATTAAAATATGCGTCACATCCACGTCTACAGCTTCTCTCATGTCTTGAGTGTGCAACCGTGGTGAGGTCCATGATGAATCATCTTGCTCGGTCTTGCCTGGGATGTCTATACAACCCTCGCACTTGCTGGTGGCTTCTTGAGCTGCCAGCAAGTGCAAGGGCTGTATAGACGATGTGACAGGCAAAGCTGAGCCACAGCAAGCAGGATGAAGAGCCGCATGAGGCTCTGGTTGCCTACCCCTAGTCTAAGGTTTTCTGGTGGGCTCACAGTTTTAGGTTTTCTGGTGGGCCCAAGGTCTAAGGCTTTCTGGTGGGCCCCTGGCATCCCAGTCCGACACTGCCAGTGTACCATTATTTACAAGTTCATACTGTGTATATAATGATATCTCCTTTACTGTACAAGCCTATTGAGGCTAAAGGAATATGGGATCGTTTTTCCATAGCATTTTTAGCTGGCAGAGAAATGGCTGAAGGCACCTCAGATTATTTAGAGAAAGTAGGTGTTATCTTTTTACCAGCCTATTGTATTGGTGATGGGCTGCTGGGGTAAAGGGGGGGGTAATATCACTACAACTTGCAGTGCAGCAGTAAAGAGTGACTGTTTATCAGTTCAAAAGTCACATGAGGGCACCTAGGAAATGGACTACATGTTTAGCCCATGCCAAACTGCAAAATTAAATATAGAAATCTGTTTTATTCTTTTAAAAATTAATTTCAGTGTAGAATTTTGCAGGAGAAGCAATATTATCTTAAATGTTCCCACAACAATATTCCTTCAAAGGGGTTGGTCGCCTTCCAAACACTGTTGAGTTGTTTTCAGATTGTTCACCATAAACAAAGATTTTTTTTACTTGCTTTCCATCTTTTATTTTTTTAAACCGTTTTCCCAAAATTGAAGTTTACATTATGTTCCTGTCTCTAGTGTTACAGCAGGAGCATTCGGAACTGTTACATTTTGCTACAATTAGTTAATACATTTCTCAGCAGCATCTCTGCAATATTAGCAACTATTGTATCAATTCTAACAGCTGCCTTTAATGAAACTCAGGGATTCTGCTCAGTAGGAACAAAGATAAAAAATATATCCACTAAGGGGCAGATTTACATATGGTCGAATATCGAGGGTTAATTAACCCTCGATATTCGACTGCCGAATGTAAATCCTTCGACTTCGAATATTGAATTCAAAGGATTTACCGCAAATAGTTTGATTGAACGAAAAATTGTTTGCTCTAACAATTAAATCCTTCAAATCGGTAGGTTTTAGGTGGCGAAGTAGGGGGTCAAAGTTTTTTTTTAAAACAGAGACTGATAAATTTTATTTATAAGGCGGCTAGATTAGCTATTACCTCTAAATGTAAGGCCCCAGAAACTCCAAATTAGGGGTGGTAATTGTCTGCTTGCGCGGTATGAAACTGATGGAGGAAATGACTTCCAAACATAAAGGGAGGATGCCCCTACATGAAAAAATTTGGTCTAAGTGGGATTATTTTATTTCTCAGAGATAGAGGTCTTATTCCCCTTTTTGGGTAGCTACAAGGCTACAAGTGCGAATGATTGCTGCTCTTCTGGTGGGTGAATTGAATTGACTATGTGTCGTTTGATCCACAGAAATGGGAAATAGTAGAAGGTATGAGGTTTGTGGAGATTTGATGGTTATACAGGTATAACCTGTATCTGAGTGCACAATTGTATTGAATACATAGTGACCGTAATAAGAGGACATATTGTGTCAATTTACCTGCTGTATTGATGTATGATTTTACTGTTTTCTTTATATACTGTACCTTCAGCTTGTCTATTATGGTGTGACTTGATGCTTTGATATCATAAGTCTCTGTGAATGTAAACAGCTATGATTTGTGATGAAAAACTGTCAAAATCCAATAAACTATACGTTACAAAAAAAAAGTTTTTTTTAAAGAGACAGTACTTCAACTGGTCAAATATTCGAACGATTTTTAGTTCGAATCGTTCAATTCGAATTCGTAGTCGAAGGTCGAAGTAGCCAATTCAATGGTCAAAGTAGCCAAAAAAACATTCGAAATTCAAAGTTTTTTTTATTCTATGCCTTCACTCGAGCAAAGTAAATGTGCCCCTAAATGTATCAATTTAAAAAAGTTAGAGTCGGCGACCCCCCAGAGCTTCTTTAGAAGGTGAAAAGTTAAACCTTACACTGAAATACAGGTATGGGACCTATTATCCAGATAGCTCGGGACCTGTGGTTTTCCGGATAACGGGTCTTTCCATAACTTGGATCTTCATACCTTAAGACTACTAGAAAATCATGTAAACATTAAATAAATCCAATAAGATGGTTGTGCTTCCAATAAGAAGGATTAATAAGGATTAATTATATCTTAGTTTGGATCAAGTACAATGTACAGTTTTATCATTAGGAAAACAAAATATTAAATAAAATTTGGAATATTTGATTATAATGGAATCTATGGGAGATGGCTCTTCCGTAATTTGGAACTTTCTGGATAATGGGTTTCTGGATAACAGATCCCATGCCTGTATTAGAAAAATGGCCACAAAAAGAAAATAAAAAGTAATTGGAAAAAGTCTTTCTTTCTGGTAAAAATTCTAAAACCAACTGAACTGAAAAAGGTGAACAACCCCTTTAAGCAATGGTATGAATAATAATCTGTATGAGCAACAATTTGGTTAGACAAAGTAGAAGTGAAAGTTGACTAGTTGATACATTTTAAAAGTAGTTTTAAATACAGGTAAATATGTTTTATTAAGGCTGCATAATACATTTAGACAACATTACTGCCATGGAACTTGATGTAATATTCAGGTATACAAACACTCCCTTTTTATTCCTTATGGGAACCCTTTGTTCAGTACTAGTTCTTTGAAGAAAATCCATTCCATAAATTCCACTCAGGCTTTATTACCAGGTGCTACAAACAGAAAAACATAATCCAAGTCAGGGTGCTCTTGTTTTGTCTAATGTGGTTATCGATAGCTATAACTAAGAGGCATTGTTACAAGCCACAGACTGATGTAATCATCTTGCATAACATAAGGGAACCTTCATGTAACACAAATCTACATAGAAATGAAAGTAACAAGTACTGCGTCAGTGTAAATAGCAACGCTACCTCACATTTTTCTACCTCACCATTCTAATTACGTCCATCTTTTTATTGATATTTAGCATCAATAAATTAGTTTATTAAAAATTGATTTAAAGGAGACAAAATCCTCAGAAAAACGCAAGCACCTATGAGAAAGATGCTCTTCTGAGCACTTCAGCAATGTTTTTGTATCAGTTTTTTTTTTTACTTATTTCACTTAGAACTAACTGCCTGGTGGAAGTTTATCTTTATTGAGTGCCTGCTCCAAAGAATTTTCAGTTTTGTCCACTCCCCGTGCTGAGGGCTCAGGGTGGTGCACCTGGGCCTCTTCCCTTATGTGGTGAGTAATCACTTTCTTCTTGGAGACCCGAAAAACCTCAGATTTATTATTTCTTAGAAGTGACTCTGGCAGCTTCTGCAATGATCAAGTTTGTTTCATGTTAGGCATCTCAAAGACTTTCCCAGTCAGAGGACTTCTTGCATTGGGTTCTCTTTGCTTCAGTGCTGAAGCTCCGCAGGCCATCAATAAATTTTACTGGCACCAATCCTTCTGAGTTAAGGAGAAAATGTGCAAAGCAGTTACAGGTCACACAGATCCTGTACTTATGTAAACTGCATTTAAAACTGAACCTCCATGCTTTTTTATTTTAATTACATTGCTAGGACATAAGATATAGGACGGTTGCCTCAGAAAATCCATCTGAAATTGTAGTCTACACCTGTAATTTCTTGGCAGTGCTCCTGGGATGAATTCTACTGATAAGGATAAAGCACAATGAATTCCTGCCAAACAGTCAAATGCAAACTAAAAACACAATGTCCACATTGTTCATTTTCAAACAATATCACATTCCTTGAGTTTTAGAATTGACTTAAAAATGCAAAACACTACTTGTGTTTGTGACGAAAATTTCACTACTCACCCTAGTTCACTTCCATTTCTCTATATAAAAATGCCCTACATTGCTTTTCATGCACTAGAAACATATGCAATGTCCAAACATTATATTTACAGTACCTATACAGTATATATATATATATATATATATATATATATATATATATATATATATATATGTACACAGTATATATAGATAAATACATATTATATAGAGAGAGAGAGAGTGAGAGAGCGCATTGGAAACTATAAGACATTATAAAATGGCGCTCTCTGGGTTTGCTTTGATTTTAACCATGGGTCAATGCATTTAACAGCCTTATCCATCACTGAGTTAAAATGTCCCATGCGATTCAGAGAGAACATTCTTTTAGGATCCCCAAACAGAGCTGCCCAGGAGGCTTCTGGCCTAGCAACTTCTGATACAGGTCAGCAGCTTTAGAACATTAGGATTATCACCTAAGACCAAAAATAAAACATGTACACGTTTGTATGCAGTATCTGAATATGAAGGGGCTCACTTTTGAAACCAATATAAAGTGCATAGTGTATATATTTGACTGTCTGATCCACCAGGGCTAGGGTTGCCATCTGTCTGGATTTCACCCAGTTTTTGGAAGGGCTGTCAGGAAAAAAGTGCCAAATTAGGAAATCCGGACAGGACATTGAATTTAACAACATAGCGATCAGCCAATTGCTGATCGCCACATCATCAGCCCTGTCCCTGATGTAATCAGCCCCGCCTCCTGCCTGTTTACCCGAAAGGAAAAGATGGCAACTCTAACCAGCGCAGAGAATAGAAATAAATGTTTTCTAAAAAAAAGTGATGAGCACAACTTTCCCTTGTTTGTTATAGTTTATACAGGAGCCGTGGCCAGTTCCATCCCTTTCCAACTATAGTCAGGTGATCCCACTGGTGGGAAGAAGAGGTGCTGAAGGGGAGATATGATGATACCAACATATGAATAGTTAAAGTGCATCTGTTTTAGAAGCTCACAAGCAAGATTATACTGAAGCAGGAATAAAATTATATCATGATAACACCACATGAGCAGTGATGGGTGAATTTCTCCTGCAAATTTTGGCGCAGTCAAAATTATTTGATGCCAGTGACAATTCTGATGGTGGCGACAATTCTGACGTGCATTAAAGTCAATGGCCACCTATTAATTGTCGCTGGCGTCGGAATTGTCAATGCCGTCAAAATAATTTTTTGCAACAGTTATGAACCATGTGGCCCACCTCAAGTCTCTGATTGGTTGCTGCTTGGTAACATGGAAAGCAACAGAGCTGCAAAGCAGGAAGTAGTGTTCTGGCTTTGTTATTATGTTATTATTATGTTAGACATCCAGTCACTCCAGTCTTTATACATTACATTTTTAGCTAACTATATGAGAAACATTTTTTATTTCGCACAGCCTATCTATTTACCCAGTTTTTATTTTTATACTGAGCAATTCCTTTTATAAAATTATGTAGCAGTTATGGCATTTTTATATTATCATCAGATCACAGGTCTTAATACATAAATACCTCTGAAATTAAAGAGAAAGCATCATGATTAATGTGATGCAGAATCTAAAAATACACATACAGGTATGGGTTCCATTATCCGGAAACTTGTTATCCAGAAAGCTCAGAATTACTGAAAGGAGGTCTCCCATAGACTCCATTTTACACAAATAATGAAAATTTTAATAAAACAGTACCTTAAAAACTAAGATATAATTAATCCTTATTGGAAGCAAAACCAGCCTATTGGTATTGCTAAAATGATTTTCTAATAGAGTTAAGGTATGAAGATCCAAATTATGGAAAGATCAGTTATCCAGGTTACGAGCATTCTCTATAACAGGTTCCATACCTGTATATCTAATATACAGTATATCTATTTAATAAAAAATGAATCAGCAGTCATACTAATAACCTGCTATTCTAAAAAACTGAAAGAAGTTGGTGTGGCCCTACACTTCTGTAATGCAGGATGATGTTCCACCTACAAAGGCCCAGAACAAAGAGCAGACACAAAATCTGTAGAACCTGTTAAGTGATACAGCTCCATATGCACTCTTTGATTGCCTGAAAGTATGAAATTTGCATATTTTTCATTTTCCTTTAAGTTTCCTTCTTAGATACTTACAATTATAATTAAAATATAATAAATAATTACACCAAGCGATTACCATCTCTCACCCCAATTAATGTAACAAATGTTGGGCTTTTACTCCAGATATTTTCATTGTTTGAAAGTCTGTTGGGCTGACTAATCCCATTACTCCTTAAAAGGATGGTTCGCCAACTAACTTTTAGAATGCTATAGAATGGCCAAATCTAAGCAACTTTTCAATTGGTCTGTATTTTTTTTTTTAGGTTTTCAATTATTTGTAATTTTCTTGTGATTCTTTCCAGCTTTCCAGTGAGGGTCACTGACCCCATCTAAAAACAAATGCTCTGTAAAGCTACAAATGTTTATGTTATTGCTACTTTTTATTACTCGTCTATCTATTCAGGTCCTCTCCTAACTATATTCCAGTCTCTTATGTAAATCAATGCACGGTTGCTAGGGTAATTTGAACCCTAGCATCCAGATTGCTAAAATTGTAAACTGCTGCATAAAAAGCTTAATAACTCAAAAACCACAAATAATAAAAAATTAAAACGAATTGCAAATTGTCTCCGAATATCACTCTCTGTACCATACTAAAAGTTAACTCAGAGGTGAAAAACCCATTTCATCTATTTTTGGGAGCTAGTAATACTTTTTTTTTCTTACTGCAATATAAGATAATCAGTTCATTATATACAGTATAGCAATACATTTGAGGGAAAGAATGACGCTGCCTTAATTACTGCATTTATCTAGCTCCATGTTTTGACATTATTTGTGAATTGTATACAATAATGATCAGCAGCACCATTTACATTTGTTAACCTTTTCCTTTCTTTTGAGTTACAGTAATAAGTTAATTATCCCTCCCTTCATTCCTGATTTACCAACAAAATAGTAGTTTCTGTTTTGGGTATATTTTGTTCTCTCTCTCTTTTCTAATCCAGCAATCCAATAAAATGTAAAACAATTGCTTTCAACAATGGGTTAAATGTTATCTAAAATCTGTACAAGGTTCAAGAGAACTCCAATAAAGTGCTCTGCTCCACACAAAGCCTCATTACAGTCAACCATGATATATTATGTTCCAATATAGTATGGCACCACACCACCTATTAGAAGTCCAGATATAATTTTAGCTCTGTAATAGTACAGCAAATAGTCTAGCTTCAAAAAAAAGTATATAGCTCATTGTCCCAATACAGTTTACAAATCTGCACTTCTGCAGTGCTAAAACTCTCAGCGTCTCTGGTACAATGATGCTACCAGAAGCCTGTTACTGGTTGACAAAAAGAATGTTAGGGCTCTAACACACAAACTGCTGTCTCTGCTTTCCTTTGCAGTGGAGTGTTCATGTGTTCACCTGCTGTGTTTAATCCTGTGTTCAATTGTGATGGAACACATTAAATCTCCACTGCAAGGGAATGTGAAACAACATTTGGATGTAACAGTCCTAAAGTTGGCCATACACAAAAGCTGCAGAATAAAGGTGGCCATACACGGGCCGATAAAAGCTGCCGACAGACCGAGTCGGCAGCTTATTGGCCCATGTATGGGGCCCCCCGACGGGCTTCCCCCGATCGAGATGGCCAGATCTCGATCGGATGGGACAAAAAATCCCGTCGGATCGTGGCGGCATCTGTTCGTTGATGCGGTCCCGCGATCCGACCAGCCCGTTCCCGTTTGTAAGAATCCTAAGGCCCACGATCGGATCAGCCCAATATTGCCCACCTCAAGGTGGGCATATCGGAGAGAGATCCGCTCGTTTGGCGACATCGCCAAACGAGCAGATCTCTTAGTGTATGGCCACCTTTAGTCCTTCCAGACTAGAGGTGCCCAAAAGGTAGACTGGGATCTACCAGTAGACCTTTAGCTGGTGATCAGTAGATCTCAAGACACAGCCAACAAACAGCTTATCTTAATCACCCTCCTATTTCATGCTTTTTATTCAGATATTTATTATGTTAAGGTTACATAAGAAATAGTTGTTTGTTTAATATAGCAATATAAATTCTCTCATAAATCAATATAATATTTAAGTAATATTTTCCATGGAACAGAATGCTAACAATACTTTTATGGACGTAGATCATGATGGGACACCATCGCTAAAAGTAGACCTTGCATTAGTAGAGTATGGGCACTCCTGTTCCAGACGAAACTGGCATCCAGTGTCAGACTGGGGCATCTGGGGCCCACCAGAGAACATCACTCTAGGAGCCTGCCAAACACATAAAAGCACCCACCACCGTGACTTCCACAGTTTTGCCTAGGAGAATATGAATACAGACCAGCAGAGCCTAAGGTGAAGGTGCTGCCAATATTTTTAGGCTTTGTACTAAAGACTTTAGCCATAATTACCCAGACATGAAAGTGAGATCACTGGAGAAAAGGACCTGCCAGTGAGAAATGGCCAATGAGCACATTAACACCAGACCTATCAATAAGAAATTAACAATGAGCATATTAACCCCAAACATGACAGTAAGAAATTGCCAATGAATTTATTAACCCCTGATGATCTAAAAATAAATCATTAATAAGCATATTACCCAGTAAGATCATTACAGAAAATGGACAATAAACACATTAACCTCTGACATGGCAGTAAGATCACACAAGAAAAAGGAGATAAGCATTAGCTCTTGCATTTTTGCACAAGCAGAATTCCATCAACTTTTCTTCTTTGTCTTTATTTGCCCTGTTCAGTCTCCTGGAAAAAAAATTGAAGATGGCTGTGCGCTCTTTAACCTTGTTCATCGCCTCCCAAAGCAGAGAAAATATTTTACTCAGGTAGTTTCCAGTCAGCGTGAGGACCAGCATGGTGGGCAACTGTAGATTTTGCCACTTCTAATATTGTATAACTTTTTTCTGTTTTTGCAGCTTAAGAATGACTTGTTTCATCTGCATGGAGAGCTCATTTGACCACATGTCTGTTCATCTTCCATGCAAGCACCCCCCCCTCAAATCAACTCCAGGGCTTTTATCTGCTTCAATGGCATAATAAAGGAATAGCCCACACCTGCCCATGAAATAGCCTTTGAGTCAATTGTCCAATTGCTTTTGATTGTGTTAAAAATAGGCTTTAGTTCCTCACATTTTTATGCAATCTTTTTGTTCAACCCACTGAATTAAAGCTGAAAGTCTGCAGTTCAACTGCATCTGAGTTGTTTCATTTAAAATTCATTGTGGTAATATACAGAACCAAAATTAGAAAAAAGGTTGTCTGTCCAAACATTTATGGACCTAGCTGCAAAAATTAAGCAGAGAAGTGATCGCTTTGTAATATATTCCATCTATATATATTTTCATACAAAAGATAAATATTTCTGTATTAATGCTTTGTGTGTTATTCAATGCTTATGGAATGCTTGCTGAACAAAGTCATTACCTGGTTTAAACTGAATTATAGGATTTCAGAGGATAAACTGTGACTGCCCTTGACTAGCAGAATTAGTTCTCTGCATTCCCAACACATGATTTTAAGGGGTGTTTACACACAGTGAAACTAAATGCCATCTTGTGGCTTGTAACAAGTACTAAAATTAGACAAATTTTTAATAAATTGTACTGTACTATAGTTAGTATAGATATGGGTATATATAGTTTATGTGAAAGTATGAAGGGGTGTGTATGGAGGGGTTGAACTCGATGGACTTTGTATTTTTTTTTCGGATTTAACTATGCAACTAACTATGTAACTATGTACTAATTGTGGTTTGGACATCATGTTGAGTTTTTTCTTCAATAATCTAGTCTTCAATATACTTTTATATATGAATACATTTATTTTATTTTTTTTGGTATGAACTGTTTATGTTTTGGTTCATCTTGCAGATGAGAACTTACTTGTCCTGAAATAAAGTAACATTTGTGTTTTTATTAAGCAAAAAAAACAGAGATTGGGGGCACCATGGTCGTGTCTGTCCCCACTCCACTGTGTCAAAGATTTTGGCCACATCTAATGTAGCCAAGGTCCATTCTACTCTGGTGTGATCATCTGTGGCTAAACTAGTATACAGCCTTCTATGATACTGTGTATATATATATATATATATATATATATATATATATATATATATATATATATATATATATATATAATAATCAAAGGACTCGCACTCCAATTCCTTTTTCGTGAATAAACGTGCTAATTTATTTTTAGTTGCATTTTTCTAACGTTTCGGCCCACATTAGGGCCTTTATCAAGGATGTGGGCCGAAACGTTGGAAAAATGAAAAAGGAATTGGAGTGCGAGTCCTTTGATTATCTTATCTGAACAATATTGACCCACGCACCCAAATTTGTTTGGAATATCTGGTAAGAGTGCATACACTGGATGGACTTTGTGCCAGGAGCATATTTAGCTGACTGAATGGTAAAAGGAGTGTTACAATTCAGAACAGTGAGAAGGGGGAAGGACTGAGAGGAGAGATCAGGCTCCCTAAAACCAAGCCAGCCATACTCACTGAGAGAGGTACTGGGGCTTGTAAGGAGGCATTGAACGTTCCTGACTGTTTGGATTTATGCCATGCTGAAGTAAGCTGTTTTCATTTTACACTTGAAATGTGTTATTTTGCTGAATAAACGAGCAGGCCCAGTCCTGTTTACAAACTCCACTTGCTGATCACTTCATGTTATGCAAGCACTGCAGCCACCAATTGAGCAAATCCCCACATATGGTGTTTGGATGCGGGCAAGATTCTTAAAGAGACAGTACTCTTAAAAGGATTTTTTCTCAGCAATTATGGAGGAACTAGTAAAGCAGCTAGTACTGGCAAATGCTAACCAGCAGCAGGCAAACCAACTGCAGCTAGAGACCAACCGACTAAATGTTGAACAAATGCGACAATTATCAGACTCTTATCATGCCTCTGTGAAAGAACAGCAGCTGGTAAATCAGTCATTGCAGCAGCAGATTCAAGTTATGGCAGAGAGACAAGTGGGGTCAGTTTCCAGGTCGCGAAAGTTGATTCAGTCCTCCCTGCAAAAGCTTACACTTGATGATGATGTTGAAGCTTACCTGACCATCTTTGAAAGGGTCACAGAAAGAGAGAGAAGCTCCCTGAGGATCAGTGGGCGGAAGTACTGGCTCCTTTTCTAACAGGTGAACCCCAAAAGGCATATTATGACCTTAGCTGGCAGGATGCCAAAGTGTATGCCAAGCTGAAGGGGGAAATCCTGGCCAGGATGGGTGTTACCCTCGCTGTCCGAGCCCGGAGGGTCCATGTCTGGGAGTATAACCCTACCAAACCGGTGAGATCCCAAATGTTTGATTTGTTCCATCTTACCAACAAGTGGTTACAGCCGGAGGCACTTACTTCCAGTCAGATCGTGGAGAGAGTTGTCTGTGACCTTTTTATCAGAGCCCTGCCGCTAAAACTACAGCGTTGCATTGGACGTTCGGATCCCAGAGATGTGAATGAGCTTATTTCAGTTGTGGAACGCTATACCACTACAGAGGAGTATGTCCAGGAGCTGTATTCTAAGAGGGTATTCTCTAAGTTCGGCAAGACCACAGACTCCGGTAAGACTGTTCCTTTTGGGCAAGGGGTGGCGCAGGCTCCTAAGGAAAGGGGAAAGACTCCTGTACAAGTCAGGCCCAAAAGGGCACCTAGCCCTAAAAGTGGTACTTTTTCCAGAGACAGGGCACAAACTGTGTGTTGGCGGTGCCAAGGACTAGGACATATGGCCGCTGAGTGTCCTTTACTTCATGAGCCAATGGAGTGTGAACTAGGCAGACGCATGTCGATGTTTGCAAGCCCTGTGTGCACAGCCCACTTGGAATGTGAGATAGACAGACAAATGTGCTCTATCAAAATCCACTGAGGGCTCTATTAGACTCAGGAAGTTTGGTCACCCTGGTGCATGCCAGTCTGGTTGACACAGAAAAGCTTCAGCCAAGGCAGATTGGAGTCATCTGTATACATGGTGACACTAAAGATTATCCTACGGCTACACTAACTTTTGAGACTCCTTGTGGCACTGTAAAGCATGCAGTGGGTGTGGTTAAAAACCTGTTACACAGTGCCATTATTGGATGTGATTTTCCTATGTTTTGGGAATTGTGGGGTAAAACACAGGTAGTACCCCCCATAAACACGTTGGAGGGAAATATTGGTAATGGCCCTATCCCAGAGGAGAATCTGGTAACAGGTGACTCGGTAGCACCCTTTACAAGTTTCCTTGATAACTTCCCTTTAGAGGTTATGGCTGGGGACCCAGAGGAACCCCCTCCTGAAACAGAGTTGCCTGACTTGCCAGTCTCAAGGGACAACTTTGGAAGTGCCCAGATAAAGGACCCCAATTTAGTTAATGCCTGGAGAAGTGTTAAGGTAATAAATTGGGTGCCTCAGGAGCCTGAGACCAACATAGTGTATCCTCACTTTATGGTGCAAAATAATTTACTGTACGGAGTAGATAAGGTACAGGAGGAGGTGCTAGAACAACTGGTGGTACCTCAGCCCTATGTAAGAATGGTGTTAGACCTGGCTCATTCACACATTTTGGGGGGGCACCTAGGGGTAAGAAAAACTAAAGAGAGAATCATGCAAAGATTCTTTTGGCCAGGGATATATAAAGCTGTTGAAGAGTTCTGTGAGTCTTGTCCCGAGTGTCAAATGAATGCACCCCAACCACATTTTCGGAGCCCACTAATACCACTTCCTATTATTGAGGTTCCTTTTGAGAGGATTGCCATGGATCTAGTTGGCCCTCTACCTAAATCGGCCCGGGGCCACCAACATATTTTGGTAATCCTAGACTATGCCACCCGTTACCCAGAGGCAATCCCTCTCAGGAACTCATCATCAAAGCTCATTGCAAAGGAGCTATTTCAAATGTTTACCAGGGTGGGAATACCACAGGAAATCTTAACTGACCAGGGGACACCTTTCATGTCTAAAATAATGAAAGAGTTATGTAGGTTGTTCAGAATAACCCACATTCGTACGTCTGTGTATCTCCCCCAAACGGATGGGTTAGTGGAGCGATTTAATAAAACTCTTAAAGCCATGCTTAAAAAGGTAGTAGACCGAGATGGAAAAGACTGGGATTATTTGTTACCCTATCTAATGTTTTCTATAAGGGAAGTACCACAGGCCTCCACAGGTTTCTCCCCATTCGAATTGCTATATGGTAGACATCCCCGAGGCCTATTAGATATTGCCAAAGAAACATGGGAAAAAGAAACTACCCTCCATAAAAGTATAATTGAACATGTCACGCAGATGCAGGAGAGGATAAATGCAGTTATGCCGATTGTTCGAGAGCATATGCGTCAAGCTCAAGAAGGGCAGGCTAGAGTTTACAATAAATTGGCTAAGGTGCGTGCCTTTAACCCAGGGGACCGGGTGTTGGTCCTAGTACCCACTGTCGAGAGTAAATTCCTAGCCAAATGGCAGGGACCCTATGAGATTAGGGAAAAGGTGAATGAGGTAAACTACCGGGTATATCAGCCAGGAAAAAGAAAACCTCTTCAGATATACCATATTAATTTACTAAAACCCTGGAAAGATCGCAAGGTTTTATCAGCGGTGGGATGTCCTAGAGTGTCCCACTCCCAAGAGGAACCTGAGGTTAAAATTGCTGAAACTCTGTCTTCAGCTCAGTCTCAGGAAGTAAGGGAGTTTCTACAAAGACACAGAGATGTTTTTTCTCAATTGCCAGGTCGAACTAATGTCATAAAACACGACATTATTACTGACCCTCAGGTAAAAGTTAAGTTAAAGCCCTATAGGATACCTGAGGCTCAAAGACAGGCAATTTCAACAGAGGTTAAAAATATGTTGAGTCTTGGGGTAATAGAAGAGTCACACAGTGAGTGGTCCAGCCCCATTGTCTTAATTCCCAAACCTGACGGCAGTTTAAGGTTCTGCAATGATTTCAGAAAGTTAAACGAGATCTCCAAATTTGATGCTTACCCCATGCCAAGGGTAGATGAACTAATTGAAAGGTTGGGCCAAGCTAGATACATCTCTACTCTTGACCTTACCAAAGGCTATTGGCAAGTATCCTTGATAGACAGGGCAAAGGAAAAGACGGCTTTTTCTACCCCAGAAGGCCATTTTCAGTACACTGTTCTGCCATTTGGTTTACATGGGGCCCCCACCACTTTTCAGAGAATGATGGACCGTATACTCAAGCCACATAGTAAGTATGCCTCAGCATATTTAGATGATGTAGTGATCTTTAGCAGGGACTGGATTTCCCATCTTTCAAAGGTACAGGCTGTTCTAAATTCCATACGGGAAGCTGGGTTAACAGCCAATCCAAAAAAGTGCACAATAGGCATGGAAGAAGCCCGGTACCTGGGGTATAATATAGGACGGGGAGTTATAAAACCCCAAATAGATAAGATTGAGGCAATTAAAACCTGGCCCAGCCTATTTAAAAAAAACAAGTTAGAGCCTTTCTGGGGATTGCAGGTTATTACAGAAAATTTGTGCCCAACTTTGCTACTATAGCCGCCCCACTTTCAGACCTTACAAAAGGAAAAAAGTCTGCCATGGTCAAGTGGACAGAGGAAGCAGAAAAAGCATTTCAAAGGTTAAAAGAAATATTATGCAAAAGGCCAGTATTAATTACACCAGACTTCAAGAAAGAGTTTCTGGTACAAGCAGATGCCTCTGATGTTGGGCTAGGAGCAGTCCTATCACAGGCAGTTAATTCAGAGGAGCACCCTGTAGTTTATCTTAGCAGGAAGTTAACTCCAGCAGAAAAAAACTACTCCATAGTAGAAAGGGAGTGTCTAGCTGTAAAATCGGCTTTGGACTCCTTGAGGTATTATTTGTTGGGTAGACAGTTTAAATTGATTTCTGACCATTCTCCCTTAAGATGGATGTCTAGAAATAAAGGGAATAATGCAAGGGTTATGAGATGGTTTCTGGCCTTGCAAGACTTTAAGTTCTCTGTAGAGCACAGCAAGGAAATGCTGACGCTTTATCCCGAGTCCACTGCTTGTTGGCCAAAAGTGCTCTACCCCACAGGTCTGAGCAGAGGGGGAGGGTATGTGAGACACCAGCTGGAAAAGTTATAAATGGTGTCTATATTTCACCTAGGTTTCTTACCTATACATGGTGAGGGGCTCCAGGGAATATATATAGGGAGAAAACCAGCTTATGGGTTTTCTCTGAGTTGTTCTGAATTTCTGGTCTGGGTCCTGGAGTCCGGAGGCTTTGTAGAGCATTGGGTGGGATGAAGCTTCCATTCCTAGGTCCATTACGGATTTTGTGCCAGGAGCATGTTCAGCTGACTGAATGGTAAAAGGAGTGTTACAATTCAGAACAGTGAGAAGGGGGAAGCACTGAGAGGAGAGATCAGGCTCCCTAAAACCAAGCCAGCCATACTCACTGAGAGAGGTACTGGGGCTTGTAAGGAGGCATTGAACGTTCCTGACTGTTTGGATTTATGCCATGCTGAAGTAAGCTGTTTTCATTTTACACTTGAAATGTGTTATTTTCCTGAATAAACGAGCAGGCCCAGTCCTGTTTACAAACTCCACTTGCTGATCACTTCATGTTACGCAAGCACTGCAGCCACCAATTGAGCAAATCCCCACAATATTTATATATATATATATATATATATATATATATATATATATATATATATATATATATATATATATATATATATATATATATATATATATATATATATATATATATATATATATATATATATATATATATATATATTATTTTTTTTTTTTTTTTTTTTTCAGGAAGACGGCTCAAACTGTGGAGCCGAAACATTGATAATAAATGTTGATATTTGGACTTTATATTGAGCCCTGTTTGGTGCGGTTTCTTTTTCTAAGTATTAGTATTACTGTTTCTAACCAGCACACAGGCATTGGACATCTTACCGTGCGCACCAGCCACAAACAAACTGTGTATATATATATATATATATATATATATATATATATATATATATATATATATATATATAACTTGGATTATCTTCCTAGTCAGCACCTTTTCACAACAGAAGAAGTAATGTACAGTAAGTCTATACAACACACATTCAAGTGAATCTTTTCTGGTTTTGGAAACACTATAATCATGGCTTCCCTCAGGGAGTTCACCTCTAGCAAAGACATCTTGGTACGTCTGGTAAGTATAGAGATACACAACTATTATATTTTTTATATACTTTCATTGGTATCCCATCTCTACATGGTGTTTCCCATTGGGAATAAAATCATAGCTATCTTTATTTCATCCTTTAGGCTTTAGAGCTTTAGGCTAAATTCACAGAGGTCATCTTCTCTGCTGGACTATATAAGCTAGTGGAGAAAAGCCAGTCAACCACCTTTCACCCCCTGTGTCTGCACTGAAAGACATAGGATCTGCCTGTCAGCATGCAAACAGAGCTATTTTGTCACAGAAACACAAGAGTATGGGGCAAATTCACTAAGCACCGAACGCTAGCGTTACTTCGCTAGCGTTACTTCGCTAGCGTTTGTCATTTTCGTTACTGCGCAAATTCACTAACGAACGCTGGCGTAGTTTCGCTAGTGTTACTTCGCACCCTTACGCCTGGCGAATCTTCGCTAGCGACGTAACTACGCAAATTCACTAACGCGCACAGTCTACTGAACGCTACCTTTTACGCTAGACTTCCTTCGCCACCTCAGACCTGGCGAAGCACAATAGAGTAGATAGGGATTGTTTCCAAAAAAGTCAAAAAAATTTCTAAGTCCCAAAAAACGCTGGCGTGTTTTCTACATCATGGGTGATAGGCTGAAAAAGATCGAAAAATTTTTTGGGGCTCCCCTCCTTCCCCCCTACATTTCCTGACTCATGGCAACTTACCTAGACAGTGGGCACATGTGTAGGGCAAAATAAAAATTTTATTTGATGAATTGAAGGTTTTCTAGGCATTTGATACGTATTCCTCCATTGAAATTTGAATTTGGCGCCCTATGCAAATTAGCCTTCGCTAGCGTAACTTCGCTTTACTTAGCGAATCAACGCTAGCGCAACTTCGTAACCTTACGCTACCCCTGTGCGCAACTTCGGATTTTAGTGAATTTGCGAAGCGCTGGCGAAACTACGCCTGGCGAAGTGCGGCGAAGCGCGGCGAAGTTGCGCCTGGCGGAACTACGATTGTTAGTGAATTTGCCCCATGTGTTTATCTGCAGATTCTCTGCCTGTCACTGCACACACAAAAATAGGCAGAGGATAGCAGATTGGTTTTTCTCCAATTATTTATGTATTTATGCTAGAGAAGAAAATATGTGCCTTTAAAGGGGTGGTTCACCTTTGAGATAACGGTTAATATGATGTAGAGAGGGATATTCTGAAACAATTTGCAATTGGTTTCATTTTTTATTATTTGTGGTTTTTGAGTTATTTAGCTTTTTATTCAGCGGCTCTTCAATTTGCATTTTAAGCAATCTGGTAGCTATGGTCCAAATTCCCCTAGCAACCATGTAGTGATAATAAGAGACTGGAATATGAATAGGAAAGACGTGTTATACAGAGCATTTGCTTTTTAGAAGGGGTCAGCGACGCCCATTTGAAACCTGCAAAGCGTCAGAAGAAAAAGGCAAATAACTCTAAAACTATATAAAAAAAATAAATAATGAAAACCAATTGAAAAATGTATTCGATTTGGCTATTCTATAACAGCATAAGTTAGTCAGAGCACATTCTGCTGTCTTACTGGGCTTCCTGTATCCATAGACCTTTTACAAAGTGGCCATCCCATATATTCTGTTTATTATTTTCCAACTGGACAAATTGAACTGTTTATAAAGTGTAGGGCTTCTTTCAACCAAATTAAACATAATCAGATAAATCTAATAACATAGCTCCCAATCAATATGACTTAGCTCAGGTCAGATATCAGTTATTTCAGTTGTACACACGATACAACATACAGATTTGACATTTGAATCAAAAGTGACCAAGGTGGCATCTGTATGATCAGTTTATATTTTTTATGCAAGCTACATGAACTATAAAGATACTATTTTAGGTAAAATATTGACAGAGAAGAAGCTAGGGACCCAGGGCCAACAATCAGATCAGCCTGAACTACTTATTTGGCAACTTTGCCAAACTAGTGTGTCTGTAAGTGTATGGCATATTAAAAGGGATGGGTCACCTTTAAGTAAACTTTTAGCATATTATAAAATGGCTAATCCTAAGCAACTTTTAAAATATTTGATTTTTATAGTTTTTAAATTATTTGCATTATTTATACACGTTTTATAATATTTTTAATAACTTTAACTCTTTCTAGTAAGATTACAAGTGTATAGTTATTGCAAATTGTTAATCATAATTAAGTTTGGGTCCTCTCCTCTTCCAGTCTCTTATTTAAATCAAAGCATGGTTGCTAGGGTCATTTGGACCCTAGCAACCACATGGCTGAAATTGCAATCTGGAGAGGTCCTGAATAAAAAGCTAAATAATTGATGTGTATCAATGGGTGTGCTCTCATACTGATACAGTGGCATGTGACACGATCCTTGTCTGTTAATTCAGACGTGTTAATAAAGTTTTAACTTCTTGAAGCAAGATAAGTATGGTGTCTGTGTGCACTTTTTCCTCTTCAAGCTCACGTAAGATCGAGCTACCGGTTATCCCCTCTCTTAAGTAGAATGGCAACAAACTCAAAAGCCAAAAATATTAAAAAAATGAAAACCTATTGCAAATTGTCTCAGAATATTAAAGTTAATTTAAAGGTAAACAACCCCTTTATTAAAGGAAAGAATGAATCTATCCTTTATAAAAGTATTGGTAAAACCTACTTTTAAAAGAACAAAGTACATTTTTAATCTGCAGTATAGAAAAAAAAGAAAAGGGCACTATAGAGTCCAGAGAATGGCAACTTAAATGCAAAGTGTTTAGTTTAGTAAGCTGTAGATACAAGGCAGACTACTAGCAGACACATACAAAAAACTGATTTTGTTAGGTATAACCCCTAGTGACTTTATACACCACTTTATTTAAAAACTGCACTAGTCTGGGGTGCAACCATTGTCTTTCCAGAAAACCTCTGCTCAAGGTCAGCCTTGATGCTTGTGCAAACCCAAACTTTTCCAAAGTGTGACTTTAATAGAGAACTAATCAGGATTACTAGATCAATTCATGGATTCCTACATGGCAGCAACTAACATTCCTTCTCTGAGAATAGGGCTTCCTGGACAAGCCAAAGTGGAGGGAGGGAAGCTTTGACCGGGCTAGGCAGGCTATAGGCAAATAAGGGGGTTAGGATTGGTGGTGAGGAATGAAGGAGGGCTTACCAGCAGGGTGTATCCAGGGGGAACTGGTTGGCAGCCATCCTTCTGGAACAGTCTGGTGAAGCAGCATGGCTTGCGCTGATATTACAGCCATGCTGGAAGCCTTGCGACAGCAGGCAGAGAAAAATGGCCCTGCTTGGTTGCGGCACCAATTGGGGAGCATTGGTAACCCCCAGGACAGCGAGGTGGGTCCCCTCCACAGGCCGCACCGTAGGTGTAGGCCTCCAGCGCGCCTCAGCCCAGAGGCGTCCGGTAAGCAGAGACGCGTGGCCAGTCCGAGTGCGGGAGCAGTGAGGGCCTTGAGGGGTAATGGGGCGCCTATTCCCCCCTCGACAGCGGCGGTTTCCAGGGCCAGGAGCGGGGCTACAGGCCGCTCAGGAGAGCGGGCTCCTTCAGCAGCCGCAGCACGAGCAGGGGGGCGGAGCGTGCGCACCAGCCGCAGCTCAGTGCAGCGCCATAAAGGGAATGGCGCCTCTTCTCCCCTGCGCGTTCAGTCCACTGCGCACAGTGCAAACACTACACAGGGACCCGGGGGGCAGTCACAGGGGGCCCCACATGAACCCCCTATTATGCCAGGCAACGCCAGTAGGGCCCCTTCATCACCTTGCAGGCCATCTAGGGATAATACATCTCCTTGCCCCAGCCCCAGTGGGAGAGGTCACGGCAGCCAGGCAGCAGCAGCAGCATGGGGGCATGACGTTTTAACAGCCCATAGCAGGGCTCATGATGGGGCAGCCGGACAGCACAGAGAGTGGGGGGGCCATTCCAGCAGCAGCACGGATCCCAGCAGGGCCCCCAGAAACGAACTAAGGCAGGAGAGTTTGGGGAGAGAACCATCTGTGAGGCCAGGGGGCCAGGACTGGCTGGACAGTCTGCATGGGTCAGGACCACGCGCCGCAGCTGGCTGCCATCACGCTCCAGCAATAATAACACAGAAATAGCCGGTGCCAGAGCAGATAATGCAGGTGTGGTGCGGGCAGTTGACCGTATAGCAGATGCAGGACGCCCAGACCAATGGCCGGAGGCTTCTCAGGTTGTCTCGGGTGGTGAGTACTTTGCTTTACCATTAATACAGTCGCAGCGTGTAGTTTCAGCGCAAACTGGACCTGGTGGGGCACAGGGATCATTGTTGGGCCTGTTTGAAGGGATTAGGAATATGGTTGCATCCTGGGAGACCGCGAAAGGGGGGACCCCCACTGCGGCCACGGTACAGGGGGCAAGCTCGGTCGGGACGGAAGGGCAAAGTACGGCGGTACCTGCCACCCCCCCGCTGGGGGGGGTGGAGCTTCCCGGGGCGGCGGCAAAGGTGGCGACCCCTGCGGTGCAACAAATTCCTGCGGTAGCCATAGGTGGGGCTACAAGTGCGGGTGTCCAAGTAGCGGACACGGCTTTGGGCGGCTCATACTATTGCTGTGCGGGTCCCCTGGGGGTTCATCTTAAGCCGAAGTGAAGGAAAAGATTTGGAAAGGGGAGTTTATAGAGTTGTACGCGTTACTCCCCAGGGAAGATTTTATAGATGTGGATGAGGAGAAAGAGAAAGAGAAAGCAAAAAAGCGGGAGGAGGAGGAAAAGAAACGGTATAGAAAAATACCCAAAACATTTGGTACTTGGCTGAGGGCCTTTTGTGTATATGCAGGGGTGCTGGGGGAAAAGCAACCCCAATTATGCTCATCCCTCTTCTGCTATGTGGATGAGATTTGGTCGGCAAGCAGAGACTTTGGGGGATATGCATGGTGGAGGTACGATGAACACTTCTGGCAACGGAAGGCTGCGCACCCCACCATGCGCTGGGATTATAAGGACATAAACTTGTGGTTGAAGTTGATGGGCCCACAGAAGGGCTCGCCCTTTCAAGGGGGCGCCAGCGGGCTTAGCCAGCCCGGCTCGCTGGCAAGCACAAAAGAAGGGAAGCCGGTATGTTTCCAATTCAATGAGGGGCAGTGCCGGTGGAGGAACACGTGCAGATTTAGGCACGAATGCTCCGGTTGTGGTGGGGGGCACCCCTTCGCCAGATGTTTTAAGAAAGGCAAACCAGGCAATAAACCTGCAGAGGGAAAAGGGGAGCACTCCCGTGAAGCTAAAGGGGATGGAGCGCTGGCTAAGTAGTTACAGCAGTCAGGGTGATGCCGTCTTGTTAAGGGACGGTTTCTCGCAGGGTTTTTGGATCCCTTTTCAGGAAACACCTGGGTTGGATTGTGGGAAAAATTTACGGTCGGCGTCCGATCATCCGGAGGTGGTGAGGGAAAAACTTTATAAAGAGGTGTCGTTGGGTCGGATGGCAGGCCCCTTTGGGACGCTACCCATTCATAACTTGCGGATATCACCACTTGGGGTGGTCCCAAAAATGGAACCCGGCAAGTTCCGCCTAATTCACCATTTGTCTCACAAAAAGGTGGGTCGGTCAATGACGGTATTTGCCGGGATCTGGCAACGGTGCAATACACATCCTTTGATGAAGCCTTCGCCTTGGTCAGGAGCGCTGTGAAGGGAGCACTGCTGGCTAAGGCCGATGTGGAGTCTGCGTTCCGGTTGCTGCCAGTGCATCCAAACTGTCAACACTTGTTGGGCTGTAGGTTTGGGGGTCAATTTTACGTTGACCTTTGTCTGCCTATGGGGTGTTCCATCTCCTGCTCCAACTTTGAGGCATTTGCTCGGTTCATTGAGTGGGTGGTGAGGTATGAATCGAATTCCAGAGGAATCGTGCATTACTTGGACGATTTCTTGTGCGTTGGCCCGGCGGGGGCAGAGCATTGTTTTCATCTGCTAAGTACTCTCCAGTGGGTGGCCAAGGCGATGGGGGTTCCCGGGTTAGCCCGGGAGAAAACCGAGGGCCCTACTACTTGCCTCAAATTTTTGGGTATCACTATTGATACTGTAAAGCTTGAGTGCAGGTTGCCCGAGGACAAGTTGAGGGACTTGAAGGACAGGGTGACCGAAGCGGCTAGTCGGGAAAAATTGACCCTGAAAGAGATGCAGTCGCTAGTAGGCAAGCTAAACTTTGCATGCAGGATTCTCCCGATGGGGAGGGCCTTCAGCAGGCGCCTTTCCCTGAGCACGTCCGGGGTGGCGAAGCCACATCATCACATTAGGGTTTCTAGTGGGATGCGTGAGGATTTGAGAGTGTGGAGTCAATTTCTAGAATCCTTCAATGGACGGCAATTCATTCAGGAGAAAGAGGTGGTGGCGGATTCTTTGCAGCTGTACACAGATGCGGCTGGCAGCACAGGTTTTGGGCCGTACTGGGCCGGTAAGTGGTGCGCTGAACCTTGGCCCGCAAGCTGGGCAACAGGTGGCCTAGTAAGCAACGTAGCGTTTTTGGAGCTGTTCCCAATCCTGGTGGCGGTGGAGTTGTGGGGCAAGGATTTTGCCAATCGTAAAGTGCTGTTTAATTCTGACAACATGGCAGTGGTGTCTGCAATTAATAGCTTGTCGGCATCTTCGCTGCCGGTCTTGGTGTTGCTGCGGCGGCTGGTGCTACGCTGTTTAGAGCTTAACATCTGCTTTAGAGCGGCGCATGTGGAGGGGTGCAGGAATGTGATAGCGGACTCTTTGTCTCGTTTCCAGTGGGACCGATTTCGAACTGTGGCCCCTGCAGCGGAGAACGTCGGCTGTCGTTGCCCGGCTTGGCTCTGGACCATGGGACAGAAATATTGGGGTCAGTGATTTCAAAGGCCCTGGCTCCAACAACATGGTTGGCATATCGGAAGGTTTGGAGACTGTGGGAGGAGCTGGGCATCGGCTCTGTGGCCCAGGAAGATGTGCGTTTGGAGACTCTTCTGTGGTTTCTCTGCAGGAGAATTCACCAGGGCTGTTCTGGGTCTACGGTGGGTAGGGACCTATCTGCCTTGTCATTTTTGTTTAAGCTGCAAGGTGCCAAAGATCTGACAAAGCATTTTTTAGTTCAGTTGGTACGCAGGGGTATTCGAAGGAACACCAGGGTTGAGGATGGGCGCCGACCTTTGTCTTACGAATTGTTGGGATGCATTTTTCAGACATTGAAAACTGTCTGTGCGACAGAAGGGGAAGTGCTGCTATTTAAAGTCGCATTTGCATTAGCGTTTTTCGGTGCTTTTCGGGTTGGGGAGCTGGCTAGTGCGAGCAAAGCACGCCCAGGTGGAATTATGGTGGGTGATGTTAAGTTATTTGAGAGTCGGGTGGAGATTTGGCTGAGGAAATCGAAGACGATCAACGAGGAAAAGGGGCGCTAGTTCCTCTGGAGGCAGTCGGGGGGAACTCTGCCCAGTTCACCTAACACGCCAATTTTCATTGAGTCGGGGGGATTCCCCGGGCCCCTTTCTTCAGCATGCGAATGGCACGCCGCTAACCCGATACCAATTCTTTTTTATTTTGCGTAAAACCTTGGGTGAGTTGGGTCTTAATCCTATGGAGTTTGGAACTCACTCTTTTCGTATAGTGGCGGCCACGGAGGCGGCTCGGCTAGGTTTGTCAAACAGCTCCATCTGGCGTATTGGCAGGTGGGAGTCTGCAAGTTTTAAGTCTTATGTGCGTTTGAATAAGCTGTGATGCTGTTTTATCCCCCTCCCCTATCCCCATTTCTTTCTTTTGTGGTTTTCGTTTCAGGTTCATCCAGAGTGTTAATCTGGATCATGGGTGATTCATACATCGCCAAGGCGTACCAGAGGCTGAAGAATCGCCGGCCAGGACCACTATTGGGTCTCCTTTCGGAGCAGGTGATGATACAATGGATGGGGATTGGTGGCATGTGCTGGGAACAGGTATTGCTCAAATTTTCTGGACAAGTCAGGATCGCTACACCACTGGATATATTGGTGGTACATTGTGGGGGAAACGATCTGGGCCGTGTGTCCCAGAGGGAGCTGATACGAGTCATGCGACGTGATTTGGAGCGGATCCTTCAACTGGCGCCCAAGGTGAAAATTGTTTTCTCTGAAATGGTGGGCAGGGTTCAGTAGAGGTTCGCACATAGTTGGGCAGCTATTGAGCAAAGTCACAGAGTAGTTAACAAACAGACAGCTAGTGCCATTCGAAAGATGGGGGGGTTTTGTGGTTCGACATAAATGGATACCCGCTGGGGAACCGGTGTATTATTTAAAAGATGGTGTTCACTTGAGTGAGGTGGCTTTGGACATCTTTATAGTGGGGCTTCAGGATGGAATTGAGAGGGCGTTCAGCGAGTGTGTGGTGGAGCCCGGCCAGCTCAAGGGGTCAAGCGGCCCGGGCCGTGGCAGGGGAATGCTTGCCAGTGTGGGGTAATGGGGCTGTAGTACCCTATCTGTGGTGGGTTAATGCCTCTCCGGGTAAGGGCCCCGGGTGGTAAGTTAAGTGAGGCCATCTGCCACTACTTGCCCATCCAAGGGCAGCGCCCTGGTGGCCGGCATGGCAGTGGGCTCGGTCACTCAGTGGAGTAACCTGTGAGGCAAGCATTCCCATGATTTACTGTTATATATTACAGTTATGTATGGTTATTTACATTTATTAATGTTTAATAAAGCTGCGGCCTTTAAATTCCATCCTGGGCTTCAAGTGTCTTTATTGTTCATGAGGAATTGTATGTGTGGGGAAGATCAGTGGAACAAGGTAAGACGGTGGCCTTAACGCTGCCCGGGTCATAGGGCTTCCTGGACAAGCCAAAGTGGAGGGAGGGAAGCTTTGACCGGGCTAGGCAGGCTATAGGCAAATAAGGGGGTTAGGATTGGTGGTGAGGAATGAAGGAGGGCTTACCAGCAGGGTGTATCCAGGGGGAACTGGTTGGCAGCCATCCTTCTGGAACAGTCTGGTGAAGCAGCATCCCGCCCTCCCGCCCCCTTTTTTGACTAGTGAAGGGTATTATCAAGTCATTTGCCAACTATTTGTCGAGAGGAATGGTGGGCGGGGGAATGCTTGCCAGTGCGGGGTAATGGGGCTGTAGTACCCTATCTGTGGTGGGTTAATGCCTCTCCGGGTAAGGGCCCCGGGTGGTAAGTTAAGTGAGGCCATCTGCCACTACTTGCCCATCCAAGGGCAGCATCCTGGTGGCCGGCATGGCAGTGGGCTCGGTCACTCAGTGGAGTAACCTGTGAGGCAAGCATTCCCATGATTTACTGTTATATATTACAGTTATGTATGGTTATTTACATTTATTAATGTTTAATAAAGCTGCGGCCTTTCAATTCCATCCTGGGCTTCAAGTGTCTTTATTGTTCATGAGGAATTGTATGTGTGGGGAAGATCAGTGGAACAAGGTAAGACGGTAGCCTTAACACTGCCCGGGTCATGGACAGACTTAACAATTGACCAATAACACTAAGTTTTAAAATGCTCCAAAATGCCCCTTGATCTGCGCCAGCCCACACTCGTCTTCCTTAAATGACATCACAAAAGGGGCGGGGACACACGTGCCTATAAAACCGGGAATCGGAAGCCAGCAGTGTAAGGTCCACGACTCACAAATGGGGCAGCGAGATCGGCCCAAAACGTCTTGACCCTCGGATATTGGGCCGGTCCACACACTACTAGTGCATACATACAGTATACTATCTGTTATTTTGGCATTCATGCCACGTAAATTGTCTCACAAGTTTTATTAAACATTATTGTCAAAATTGCTGCTAAATATAGACTAAATTGTTACCAATTTTTATCGCCACCCGGAGAGCAGTGTTATGTGAATCAAAGCCAAAAATTGAATAGTGGGAATGATGTAAAGTAATTTTTTTAACATGAGCAGAGAAAAATAGTAATTGTATTGGGGGAGAATGATACTTATAAATGTATTATAGGTATTGGACCTGTTCTCCAGAATGCCTAGGACCTGGGGATTTCTGGATAACGGTTCTTTCAGTTATTTGGATCTTCATACCTTAAGTCCAATAGAAAATCATATAAACATTAAATAAACCCATTAGGCTGGTTTTACTTCCAGTAAGGAATAATTATATCTAAGTTTGGATCATGTACAAGGTATTATTTTATTTGTACAGAGAAAAAGGAAATCATTTTAAAAAATTTGGATTATTTGTATAAAATGGAGTCTATGGGAAATGGCCTGTCCATAATTCAGAGCTTTCTGGATAACGGGTTTCTGGATAACGGATCCCATATTTGTATCAATGAATTAATGAATAATGTGAATAATTAACATAATGTGAAAATAATTGATTCCTGATATTACTTCATTGTCCATAAGTATATTTAAATAATACATTCACAAATTGCTAATAAATTCTATTTATAACAGATTATGCATATAAATTTAAATGGAAAAATGTACAACTTGCCAGAAATAGCATTGAAATTAATTGCTGTGCTTGTATAAATAATAAAAGAATTATTATTATTACCACCACCACCACTTATTGCTATGACAAATTTCATCATTAATTTTGTTGCAAGAATATTGGCAACAATAATGGGCAATGGTAAACAGACAGTTTTTACAAACACTTTAGTGTTTTGTGCTCTATCAATTTAGGGGATTTCCAAAGGACAACTTTTAGTTTACCTAGGAAAACTACACAAACAGAGCTTTCTAAATCTGAGAGGTTTTTTTGTAATAATTTGTAATTCCAAGTTATTCTAAAGACCCCCAAAAAATTGCTACTTCTCATAATATTGATATATATTATGTGTGAGAACTATGTAGATTGGCCTGCACTAGTAATGAGCAAATTTTTTCGTCAGGCATGGATTTGAGAGAATTTTTTCGCACAACTGCGGCAAAAATCCGCCAAGACAAAAAAGTTGCAGAGACAAAAAAGTCCATTGACTTTAGTGCATTTGGAGTGAGATAAAACTGTTGTACTTGTAAAGTTTGGAGGGGTAGAGGGGAGCGACAGAGCCAGATTGGAGGGGCACAGACCAGCACAGTGGAGTCAGGCGACTAAGGGAACGGGGGAGGCCGGTCATATCGCCTCCGGGCGGTCAAACGAGAGGTGGGAACCGAGGCAGGAAAGCAGCATATAGGTTCCGCGGCCCAGGTGACAGGACATCGGCCCAGGTTGTTACACTCCCTGGAAGGGGCAGCCTGGGGGGCAATACAAGGGCCAGGGTTCCAGAAGGGTTGAGGGAAAGAGCCACCATTTTGAAAAGGTAGCTGAAAGAAAAGTTCCCACCAACCGTAGAGTGCAGGGTTTTTGGTTTGTTGTTCTAGCTTGTTATGAGTTAGTGTCACACATGTGTTAGAGGCTGGGGTACACAAGCTATTAGTTAGCCAAGAAAAAAAGGGGGAGTAGGCAAAATCTTGGGATTTTGCATTTAGCAGGGTAATTGTCACAGCTGATTGGCGGCCCATGACAGACTCCCAGGGGAAGTTGTTCTGTCACCCCTAAGGTGGGTGACCGTTGTGTGTGGACAGAGGCTTTGAAAAATCGTCTTGCTGAGTCCGGTCTGTAGGAGTATCCTCCGAGCTAGGTATTTGGGTGGATAAAGGATATAAATATAAGTTATGGAAGGGCAGACTGACAGGGCTTTTGGTATTTGCCCTGTTCAATGCATGTTACTGGTGTTTAATTAAATATATATATGTATTTAATGTGTATTGCATATTTTATATAATGTAATTGATGGTTTTGTACGGTTTGCAATTTTCAATAAAGCTGTGCCCATTATCAACCAACATGATATTGTCACACAATTTTAATTGGGCTGTCAAGTCAGGGGGTGAGATCACAGTGGGGGGTACCAGGGTCATGCACACTATAGGGCCCTTTCACAGCCTTATGGCACAAGTCACTGCACTGGGGCAGTGTCTCTATCACTTATGACACTTGTTCATAGTAAAGGAAGTCCTTTTACTAGGAGATCTCAGTAATCCTTGAGATTTGTGTGTCTATTGACTTTTATTTTAATATATGTCAGAATCCAGTTGCAAAGAAAAGAAACCATTTACTTATTTACTTCCTCTTTTGTCAAAACTGCATGCCTTTCCATGCCTGTAAATACAGAATGTTAATTTGTGCTTGCCGGCTTAGCCAGTACTTTCTGAACAATAATGAGCGCATG
The DNA here is from genome assembly GCF_017654675.1 of Xenopus laevis. NCBI lineage: Eukaryota > Metazoa > Chordata > Amphibia > Anura > Pipidae > Xenopus > Xenopus laevis. Next base: position 70,922,859 of record NC_054372.1, on the reverse strand, counting down.
TTAATTAAGATGGATGTAGCGTGCAAGCTACAAATTAGTGAGCACGCAATTAACTTTTAACGAACACACATATATAGGAAAGGCAACACTGGGTCCAACAATTTTCCTAGAAAAGTTCAGCCAGATAAAATAAACAAGAGCATAAAACCACCTGACATTAATCTAATTGTCAAACATACAAAGGAGAAATCAGTATGCTGATGATGTGGTAAGTCAATGACCCACATAAGGAAGAACATTGGTTTTAATGAGTTGAAAGCCCTAACAAATTGTTCTTGTGTCACTTGTACAACCATGAGCAGCAGGAAATGTTACAGGACCCACAAATATCCTATACAAGGCTGAGTTAGTAAAATATTGGTTCCTTTGAGGGCAGCAATACCATGCTGTTAGGTCTGTGTGTAAATGGGTGTATTTATTGAACACTTAGGGGCTGATTCACTAAATTCGAGTGAAGGATTCGAAGTAAAAAAACTTCGAATTTCGAAGTATTTTTTGGGCTACTTCGACCATCGAATGGGCTACTTCGACCTTCGACTACGACTTAGAATCGAAGGATTCGAACTAAAAATCGTTCGACTATTCGACCATTCGATATTCAAAGTACTGTCTCTTTAAAAAAAACTTCGACCCCCTAGTTCGTCAGCTAAAAGCTACCGAAGTCAATGTTAGCCTATGGGGAAGGTCCCCATAGGCTTTCCTACGTTTTTTTGATCGAAGGATATTCCTTCGATTGTTGGATTAAAATCCTTCGAATCGTTCGATTCGAAGGATTTAATCGTTCGATCGAAGGAATAATCCTTCGTTCGTACGATCGCAGTATTTGCGCTAAATCCTTGGACTTCGATATTCGAAGTCGAAGGATTTCAATTCCTAGTCGAATATCGAGGGTTAATTAACCCTCGATATTCGACCCTTAATGAATCAGCCCCTTACAACCAGTTAAAATATTATTTCCCCAAATTTAAAAAGAAACAGTTCCTATATACATTAAATAAAAAACAATTATTCAAAGTTTTGTAAATGTTATTGATATTAAAATTGTGTTTATGCCTTTTATTCTCAGCAATGTTGGTCTTGACTGGTCTTGAATTTTAAAAAATCAAGCTCTCCTCCAGCCAAGATTTCTATTCCAAAAATGCCTTGCATGTGATCTTTGATCAACAGACATGTGAAGACTCATGTATACTCTTTTTATTGTATAACTTCACAAGGTATAATCAATTAGCTGTACAACATATATTTACTACCACTGTTCACTATAAAATTAATCTTTAAAATGACAATGCATAACCATTTGCAACTTTAATTTTTTAATTAAATATGGTTTATGGTTAATTTTTTTCCCTTTGGGTCCCATTTACCCGAGCAAAGAGGCAGGTATCGATGACAGGATGGTATAATGTATGTACTTGGCTCCACTTATATTTAAAGGACAACTAAAAGCCTAACTAAAGAAGTAGGCTAGAAATGTTGTACATTATGTTTTGGGCTTCTGTACCAGCCCAAGGCAACCACAGCCCTTTAAGCAGGGAAGATTTGTGTCTCCATGGCCTTCTGTAACTGAGTTTCTTTAAAAAAAACTAATTGATTCATACAAAGCAGTAGAAGAATGAATGTGGCATGTGCAAAAGCCATTAGGATTTTTCACCGGTTATCAATTTCAGGGCTATATAAAACCCTTGATACCTGTTGGGCTGTCACTCCATAATCATTGGTCCTGTATGCAAAGGAGAATGCTAATTGATGCCTACACAGCAGGAAAAGGATGTAAAAATTGCAAAACAATTGCAGCTCACAAGAAAACAATGACAGTTAAGGGGAACTGTGGAAATCAAGGCAAGGTCTTGAAGACCAAGAAAACATTAAAAAAAATGATTCATGCTGCCCAGAAAGGCAAAGGCAATTCTACTATTACTGAAGGAAAGTTTGGCTGACACGAATGGATGAAATGGAACAAAACTTTTTACAGAGGGGTTACCCTTCAGGTTTACTTAGACAACAAGTGGATGCTCAGAAATCAGAGTACCCCTATCAAAATAAATGTTTTTTACACATGCAACTACACATTTGTAGTTTACGTGAACAAATGTCCATGTGGATGTCTATATGTGGGTCAGACCACTCGTGCAAATTAAGGAGAGAATGCGTGAGCATAAATCGGCAGTTAAATTGATTGTCATATTATTTTGCCGAGATGGGCCATGGGGTTCAGCAACTAAGGTTTCAGGCGAGTTGGAGTGGACAACTTTACATGAGCACCTATCTCCTTGAAAGCTAAGGGTTAGGGTGAGTGCTGATTAATTGCATCACTCCATACTTTTGCACATGCCACAATTACTATTTTATTTGCTTCTATGTTTTAATGAAATAAATCTATACAGCAAGTGCATGAACATTTGCAAATGTTTTTTTTATAACACTGATCTTACAAAATTAACAAATTGGTAATTTGGTACGAGGCTTCCAAACCCTCAACTGTAGGGGTATTTGTTGATGATAAAATTAGCTGGCAGCTTACAAATTCTCTGGAAAGCAGAGAGAGCTACAAAACTGTGAAATATTTTAGCAAGTGAGAAAATAGAAGGTAAATAAATTCAATTCTATGAAATCTAAAAATCTTATTCAGAGTTGACTGGAAGTTAGGCAGATTTTATTTGGACAAAAGGTGATGATCTTGGTGTTTTTTTCAATCGCATCTATGTAACTGAATGGAATATAAAACATACTTGAAAATGGAGTCTATTTTCCATTGCATAATAAGCCGTAGCAGGAAAGTAATAATATATCTTCAGTGAAAGCAGTTTATAGTTTCAAATACTTTTGTTAGGTTATTTTAAATGTGTGTTTCCTGTTTGAAGAGGACAACTTACGGCCAGAGGGAACAAATTGTAAAAAAGCACAGAAACTGGAAAAAAATTATTCAGGGTACATATGGTTTAATGTCTATAACACTTTCAACTGATATACAGCTACTATATACTGTACAAAAAAGCTTGAAGATTATTTATTCTGTAATAAGTGGTAGGGATGCACCGAATCCACTATTTTGGATTCGGCCGAAGCCCCGAATCCTTCACTAAAGATTCGGCTGAATACTGAACTGAATCCGAACCCTAATTTGCATATGCAAATTAAGGGTGGGAAGGGGAAAACTTTTTTTACTTCCTTGTTTTGTGACAAAAAGTCATGAGATTTCCCTCCCTGCCACTAATTTGCATATGCAAATTAGGATTTGGATTTGGTTCGGCCGGGCAGAAGGATTCCGCCGAATCCGAATCCTGCAGAAAAAGACTAAATCCCAAACCGAATCCTGGATTTGGTGCATCCCTAATAAGTGGCATACTTTTCTAATACAGGGATTTATTATCTAAAACCTGGTCTCCATACCTGAAGTCACAAAAAACATTAAATAAACCAAAGAGAAATTTTTACTATCAATGCTGATTTATCAAGTTAGGATCAAGTACAATATACTGTTTTATTATTTCAGAGAAAAGGGAGATTAAAATGTACGCTATTGGAGATGGTCTTAAAATAATTCAGAACTTTGTGGAAAATGGATTTCTGCATAGAGGATCAAGTACCTGTAAGAAAGGTAGCTACCCAAGGGTTCCAAATGCACTCGCAATGAGCATTTTGGTTCTTGAAAAAAAACAAAACTATTTTCTAGGGTGATTGGGTGTCTGGCCCACAGATTATATAACACACATATATAGCACTTTTAGTAAACTCTGCAATAAAACCAAATGCCACAGTTACTACAGTTACTACAGTACACAAAAAATCTTGCCCATACCGTTTACAAGGTTTTGTTGTGTGAAGAAAGCAACATCAAATTGTTTTCTGTATCAAATAGCACAGTAATTCCGAGCACTACCTGGATTTTCATTTTGTTCACACACCAGACTGCTATCAGTTTATGAGATTTTCCATTTCATGGTGTGTAAAAATAAAACAAGAAATTCTAAGGTTTAACACACACAAGTAATGAAATATTAGAAAAGTGGCAAAAGACTTGCTTGCTTGCTTCTGATTTGTTGAGTCATTTAGACTTTATTAATGATAGTGAGTAAGGTGATCTGATTTTGTTGGTAATAGCAAACAGTTGAACCCTGGGGGGATTCAGATTAAGCCTGGCAGCTTTCTGACAGAGGAAGTTGTTGACAATAATTTCTGCAACTCACAAGCATACCCCTATGTGCTCCAAATGTAAATTGTATGGTTTACAGCTACTGCTGCTCCATGTCAAAACTGCAGTTCTTTGCAGATGAATAACTGAGCTACATGACATTGCTTAATTGGAGACTTATTAAAATACCAACATATTGAAGGAAGCAGTCACATTCTTGCTGCAGTCATGTGCAAATTCAACCTTAAATCGTGGTCTTGGCATCACCTCTAGACCTCATTAGAACACTCACGTACTGCACAGCTTAGGGACATTTTAATTGTTATAATAACCAAGTTTACTAGTTGGCAAAGTGCATAGCAATGGAAAAGTGTGCAAAGCTCATGCTCATAAAGCAACTGTCCTCATTTAACCCTGGAACCAGGGTTAGTATGTTACTGTCTCAAAGTCTATGCTCTGTTAAAAAAAAGGTCATTTGTTTAAATAATAAGAGAACATGACATTTCAGATATACTTATAATCAGAATAAATGTAGCAGCACACAATTAACTTTAATACTCTTGGAATTGCAGTGCCATAGGTATGCTCACACATAGTTTATGTTTCAGGCTTCGTAAAGTACAGGATAAGCTGGATTCACTTAGAGGTACCAATATGTTAGGTGCCTCTATTTTCCTGGGCAGTAAATAAAAAGAGTAGAGAAGTGCAGAAAAAAACCACTGTGCTGCCATATTACTTAGCTTACCAGACATCGCTAGCAGCAGACATAGACTCATGTACACGGTCACCCAATGACTAAAGTAAAAAAAATGGCAGACTTGTGCCTGTGTAGTAGAGTAAATCTTAAGGGGGATCCCTGGGGAAGTTAAGAATTATTGCTGTGTGGTGCTGGGTATGTTTTTTCCCTCTTTGATTTCATAAATAGTGCACCAGTTCAAGGTAAAAAGCTTTCAGATATTCAGGGGGGATGAACCAAACATATTATGAACCTCCCAAAAAATACCGATTTACATACAAGAGGGTTTCTACTATTTGTTAGTTGATTGTCCAGACACGCATATCTAGAGTGGCTAGTTCATTTACAACAGATGCTTGTATTATAAAATATGTCAACAAATTAAAGGAGTTTTATTACCAGTAACTTCAAATATGATGACTGCAACTGGTTATTTACTGCTGGAGTTGCAGAAGGGCCGGAATTAGGGGACGACAGGCAGCAGAGGTATGTATATACAATTTCAGTAAAATCTGATTTGTGGCTCAATCAAGGTATCTGACATTTTTGAGAGATGTTATGATTTCACATTTTTCAGCTCAAGCAGCAATTAGCAAATTTATTTGACAGCCCTACAGGAATAAAATAGTAAGAAGATAAATAGATACAGCACAACCAGGAATTCACCAAGTAAGACCTATGATTGGACATTAAACCCAGCTCCACTGTATCTTTTTTTCAGTTGGGCAGCAAACCACCACGGGCTGTTTTCATGGGCAATACATTAGGTAGGTACAGATAGAGATCAATTGTAGAGATAATACAATGGATTCAGTCAGGTCACATAGTGTGACATAAAACCTGACCCTAAATTAAGGCCCTTTCTTAATGTGTTAAATAATTCCATAAATTTGAATTCATAAATCTTCTTTTCCCACTCAGTTTTAAAGATTTATTTGTATTTTGCCTAAGGGGCTTTGCTGCTCAGAAAGCTTGCAATGTGTTTTTATTGTTAGCCAATATAGGTATCACTTCTACAATACTTTTTGTATTTGTTTGTTTTTTTATTTGTTTTTGCTACTGGCAAACACGGTACCACAGTTTTTGTTTTGTGCTTCACATGCCCTGCAGACATTTCAACTCACTGAAGCACCTCCACAAGTCTGTTGGATGTGCCCCCTGTTTTGTTTAGGGGGGGACAAAGTGTTGTTCAGTTTGTTCTTCTAGAACTTCTCCAACAGATCAGACTGTGAGAACATCGGGTGGGGAGGGCAGAGTCGGACTGGAGCCTTGGGGGCTTACCGGGGCTGCAAAGTGAAGGGCCCTCCTAGCAGTAATTCCAGGGCCCCCTCCTGACCTCCAAACTTCCGCCATGCGCATGAGGGAACACACAAAAGAAGCGGCATTCACATGTGCTGATGCCGATGGCCAATGATGGGCCAGACATTTTTCTGTCTCTGTGGGGCATAGTACAGAAGGGGTCTGGGGACAAGACCCTGACTCTTGTCCCCAGAGCACTTCTGTACTATGCCCCACAGAGACAGAAACATGATTTATGTAGACATGTAGCTTTGGTATTTTCAGTAAAATGTTGTGAAAGGAATAAAAAAATCTGAATTTCCTGCAGGGGCTTCTGCCATGAGGCGAGTTGAGAAACAAAAAGGTCACTAATGGCTTATTAGTGGTGCTTGCGAAGCAAAGCATCACTACTGTTATCTTGCAAACTTATTTTTATTCTTCTTCCGTATGAAAGTTTGGCGCGTAACTAGTCCCGCACCGTTTGTCCTAGACCCATGAATGAGGTGTCAAATCGTGCGGCTTAATCGGGAATGGGGTGGTATGACTTTTCTAAGGGGTGGGTGGTTAATTGCCCCTTGCGGGGGCAATTAACCACCCCGAAAAGTCCCATAGATTAACATTGAGGCCAACTTTTGACGGATTCTAGCGCAGAGAGGGAATCTTGTAGAAACGTTAAATTTACCACATTTGAAGAGGTTTGCGACCTGTGTCAGATGATACCCCACACGAGGGTATAAGTTTTACCCCCGGGGCAGGAGAGGTCCCCAAATTTGCCCCATTGACTTATAATGGGGAATTTATCGAATAATTAGTTTGTCGCAGACCCATGAATGAGGTGTCATTCGGGAATGGGGTGTTGTGACTTTTCTGTCCTATTTTGGGGACCCAAAAAAGTGAGCGGAGCCGCAAACAACCAATCAGATTTTCCCTATTGACTTCAATGAGAAAATGTAAACAGCTGTAATTCTTACAGTAATAAAGCCAGAGCTCCCAAACTTGGCACCGTGGGTCACTGGGTGACTGCAGCCAAAATTTACAAAAAGTGGGCGGAGTCTACAACAGCCAATCAAATTTCAGCCATTCAATTAAATAGGAAAATTTTAAACTGCTGCCGCTCTTAGACGGTTAATGGCAGCCTCCTCAAAGTTGGCACAGTTGGTCACTGGGGGACTGGGATTAAAATTAAGAAAAGTGGGTGGAGCCAAAACCAACCAATCAGATTTCTTTGATTGGTTTTAATGGGAAAAATTAAGAAGGCTGCCATTCTCTCAGTATTGATGTCAGGGACCTTGAATATCACAAATGTGGTCGCTGGGGGTTTCCACTTCAAGTTTAGAAAAAGTGGGCGGAGCCACCAACAACCAATCAAATTTCATTCATTGATTTTCAATAGAAAAAAATAGAAATGCTGCCATTTTTACACATTAAATGACAGCATTCCCAAACTTTGGTATGTTAGTCACTGAGTGACTGTGGTTCACAATTAGGAAAAAAGGGGCGGGGCAACAACAGCCAATCAGATTTGGGCCTGAGTTTTGCCACGGCAAGCACCACTCACATTTTCTTCAGGAAATGTACCTCTCTAGTTGTATTATATTATACAGTAAACAGAAGGTATTTACTTGCCTCAAGCCATAGGCTGTCTCTGTGCTATAAAACCAGTGGTTCTGGATGCATATTCCGCCAAAGGGACATGAAGGAGTCATTTGCATGTCTCCTCCAATAATGCCTTATGTGAGAGAATAAATTCTCATTTTGGATATTAAAGGAACAGTTCAGTGTGAAAATAAAAACTGTGTAAATAGATAGGCTGTGCAAAATAAAAAATGTTTCTAATATAGTTAGTTAGCCAAACATGTAATATATAAAGGCTGGCGTGAACAGATGTCTAATAAAACAGCCAGAATCCAACTTGCTGCTTTTCAGCTCTATAACTCTGAGCTAGTCAGCGACTTGAAGGGAGGCCACATGGTACATTTCTGTTCAGTGAGTTTGCAATTGATCCTCAGCATTCAGCTCAGATTCAAAAGCAACAGATATGACCCATGTGGCCCTCCCTCAAGTCTCTGATTGGTTACTGCCTGGTAACCAGGGTAACCAGTCAGTGTAAACCAAGAGATCTGAAAAGCAGGAAGTAGTGTTCTGACTGACATGTTATATATCAAATCACTCCAGCCTTTATACATTACATTTTTGGCTAACTAACTATATTAGAAACATTTTTTTATTTTGCACAGCCTATCTATTTACCCAGTTTTTATTTTTACATTGAACAATTCCTTTAAGGCAGTGATATGTATATGGCACAATGCAAGTGAACACTTTCTGTTTTCAGAAGGCTTTATGTTGCCTTTATTATACAGTAACACACTGGACTGTCAGTAGCACTGCATTTTCTTTTATGTCAAACTTCTATTATAGGAAGTTGAGTGACCCCTGCTGGTTTGTCCTTGTCAGTATATGTGCACATGTACACTGTAGTAATAAAACAGTACCTTGTACCTGATCAAAACTAGGATACAATTAATCCTTATTGGACTCAAAGCCAGCCTATTGGGTTTATTTAATATGTACATGATTTTCTAGTAGACTGTATGAAGATCCAAATTACAGATACCGTTATCCGGAAAACCCCAGGTCTGGAGCATTCTAGATAATAGGTTTCATACCTGTGTAGTGCCTCTCCTTTGGCTCTTGATAAGTTACAACTCACAAAAGGAAGTGAATTTCCAATGAAAGCATGTGGAACTACCAGAGCCACAAAATAATAAATATATCAGAATAAATCACATTACATTGCATTCAGCCAAACTGTACCAAACAGGTCCACCTAGGTACTCATTACAGATAGAGGGTCCCCAAATCAGCCAATACATTCTGAGCTGAAAGGTCCCACTTGCTTCCTTTAGGCTGCTGTTTAACTACAAAACTCTCTTTAGCAAGGAGAGTTTATTAAAATAAAACAAAATAAGTAAGTAAATTTCCTTGTACCCTATTTCAGCAGCTGATATAAATCTATTTTACATAAAATTTGAACTGGTAGCAAACAGTCACTTATGTGGCTATCCAAGCTGAAACTAATACTATATCCAAGATGTATACTATATCATACCTCCCAACTGTCCCGATTTTGAAAGCTCAACCCGCAGTCCCAGATTGTTACTGAAATGTCCTGACTTTCTCTTTGATCTGTTGCACTGAACAACCAGAAAAAGATACACATTTTCTAACTTAATTGACTTAAAGCCCAGAATAGACACTTAGATACTTTTGTAACAATTTAAGATAAGCAAAGAAGCAATTGTAACTTTTGTAAAAATTTAAGATAAGCAAAGAAGCAATTGTAACTATTTAAGATAAGCAGTTCTCTTGGGGAAAATGTGATTTGCAGCTTAAGGATGGTGGCAGACGGGGCGATTAGTCGCTCATCGACAAATCTTCACTACTGCGGGCGACTAATCTCCCCGAAATGCCTTCCCACCGGCAAGAATACAAATCACTTTGGATTTCCAAAGTCATCCAAAGTTGTCTCACGAGGAAGCTTTGGACGACTTCAGAAATCCAAAGCGATTCGTATGCCATCCCACCAGCGATTGTATAGTATACAAACTGCAACTAGTGTATCTATAAATATATTGGGTCTATAAGAAAGTTTACACTATCAGGCAAGCTTTTATTTGCCTGTTTTCTCCTGAAGATCCCTGTGTGGGATCGAAACGTCAAGGTCAATAAAATACCTTTTGAGTGCCGCTACTCTCTGCATACACATTTACTGAATTTACCCGAGTATCTCCTGAGTTTACAGAGTGCACCATTTGGACTTGAAGTATTGAATTCCATACCAAACATTATACTTTTACTTGGGGGTAAAATAACACTTTTTAAAACAACTGTAAAAACCTAGGTGGAAGTGCACACTGAACCACACAATGGTACAATTACATTTCATTCAACTTTTAAATAGCAGCAGCATATCTCAACTCATAAGCCTCACTTCTCAAACTCCTGTGTATTTAATATCTGGTGCTGAATTAACAAGTGAATAAAATCTATATAGTGCAATAGTTAAATCATTTTAACATAAAACCAATAGCAATGGTTACTCACATACATCATTAATGTAGCAGGAATACATATTATTACATACGTGTCATGCATCTGCTGAAACTTACTCTAATCCAATCTCAGTAACTTCTTGAGTGTTGATTAAAACACTGAAAAATAAGCTCTATCGTCATCCTGGATAGGTGCAATGTGAACCCTGACTTTATTAGCAAACACTACCTAGCGGTTACCCAAATTAATACTATAATACCCTAAAGTGGCCATTAGATGGCAATCATTCAAGAACTAAATATTCATGCTACAATACTGGAGTAAAATAGCTTAAAAGGAATACAAATAAGTGGTTGAATATGTAATCATCCACAATCTACATAAAATTTAAGAACAACAAAAAGGTAAGAACAATTTATTAAACGACGCAGAACATTTAAATATAGAAATCCATTTAGTATATGCATAATCACTCAAAACTAGTTTAACTAAAAGCAGCAAGATCTGGGTCTTTATTAAGACCAGCTGGCATTCAGTTTTAATTTAAAAATTCAAAAGGCATAAATTGATTGCATACACACATATTTTCTTCTACTTGTCTCTTGCTGCAGGGAGATTTGGAGCAAGTTGCGTGTTGTGGGGTGTCTGGCTGGGGTGCATGCAGAAATATTACTATTTTTCATACCAAACTGTGTGCTACTAAGAGAAACAGGTTTATTAAGGTGTGTTGTATTTGGCACCTAGATAACAGAAAATATTTTTGTAAAGCTCTTAAAACTGTACTTAGAAAACGGTGGCCAGCAGTAATTCCACTATCTTTTTTGGGGAGGAATATTTACAATCAATGCACCAGAGGCCACCCCTTCAGACTAGAAAAAAAGAACTTTCATTTTCATTTGAAGCAACGTAGGTGGTTCTTCACAGTCAGGACAGTGAGGTTGTGGAATGCACTGCCGGGTGATGTTGTGATGGCTGATTCAGTTAATGCCTTTAAGATTGGCTTGAATGATTTCTTGGACAGACAGTAGTTAGAATAGATATGAGTATATATAGTTTATGTGAGTGTACGGAGGGGTCAGTGTGAGTGTGTGTATGTATGGATGATGGGTTTCATTTAGAGGGGTTGAACTGGTGTATGGTGTGTTCACATTTCTACATCCCTTTTTCCATTAATTGCATGTTTTTACAAGGTTGTCAATGTTGTTTAAAGTATTTAAAGTTGGGAAACGAATATGATTTTCTTGCTTATGTGCAAATGGGTATTGTTTGTGCTGAGTGCCAGAATAATGGCCCAGTGCAATTTACTTTTTTTTGTTGATAAAATATGTTCTTGTTATAGTCACAAATATGGAATTAATTTGTTAGACCCTGGATTAGAGATGCCATGTTAACCAAACCAGTGGAACAGATGTTTTCATGGGGAGAGTGCATCCAAGGGTGTGTCTTTCAATAAAATGCTTTTGCCCCATGAAATGGTGGCCTCAAGTAAGAGTGCACCTAGCAATATACTATACTCCAGACAAATTGCAAATGAGGCACAACCTTGTGAGAAACAAAAACATTTTTACTTTCTACAATGCATGATTCAAATGTTTAATGAGAAATAATATGTTCTTTACAGCTCACTCTACCTACATTTTTGACACCGGGAGAGTAACTGTAACTTACTCTCAGCCAGATATCTGCCATGCCTGTATGTAAAACGAGGCATACTCCAGCTCTAAGACCACACGGGCATGGGGGTGGGGGTTCACATGAGCACGAAGCTCAACAGCCGCCACAAGCTGGCTCTCAAGGTTCTGATCACTAAGATACTTAGTAGACCCTGGTCCAGGTGAAAGGGAGCAGAGCCTCCGGTTCCTTCAAGCTGAACAAGAAGCAGCTGCAGAGCAAAGAGAAGGCCGCCACCAAAAAGAAGGCCAAAACTAAAAAAACGTCAGCCGAAGAAGCCCAAGAAGGTGTCAGCAACTGCCAAGAGCCAAAAGAAGGTCAAGAAACCAGCAAAGGTTTCTCAGCCTAGGTGCCTATGCTAGGACCATGTAGGCATGGGGGGGATGCGCATGTGCGCGAAGCTCCGGCGCTGGGACCTGCAGCCTCGGGGCACCGCCTGTTCAAATCCGGCCCTGCCAAAGCTATATATTTTGTCATACAATGCAATATGCTCTTGTTTATTTATAACATATGAAGCTATGTATCCTAAACCATTTGTGCCTTTAAAAATGCTTTAGTAGGTGGATTTAGTTAAAGGAGACGTAAAGCTTAACAAAACAGCAGAGTAGAAATGTTGCACATTATGTTCTGTTCCAGCAGGCAACCACAGACCTCCAAAAATGCCCACCACACCACATCCAAAAATGCCCCTAGTACCTCCCATCTTCTTTTCTGATGATTCACTGCACATGCTCTGTTAGGGAGGGATATAAATATCCAGTGTCGGACTGGCCCACCGGGATACCAGGAAAACTCCCGGTGGGCCCAGGTGTTAGTGGGCCCTCTTGCATCTAAACATTTAGCATATTTTATGGTCATTCCCTATTTCTTTATGGGAAACAAATGCTTAATAATGGAAGAATATATTAAGTAGATACTGTATAAAAGACTGGGATAATAAAGAGGTTGAGCGAGGAGAGGTGGAATAATAGTTTGGAAAGTGAGTCCATGGTCTAAGGTTGGCCTACAGTCTAAGGTTTTCTGGTGGGTCCTGGCATCCCAGTCGGACACAGTAAATATCATGATACAAGGCTGAGAGTTCCTGTGACAACTATGAAGGCCTGCACAAGTACTGTTATTAAAAAGCAGACCCTTTTTATGGCACACTATGTTCAATTTATGTTCAATATATAAAAATATGACATTTCTAACTATCTTTGCATTTCAGGCTTAGTTCAGTTTTAATGTTCTCTGGCACCATGGAAACTGTTTCAGTTACTGGAAAAGCACTTGCTGATATCTCCCAATATACAAAGCACCTCTTTTCTTAATAATCATTTGGAGCATTTTGGATAATTCCTAAGGGGACACAGGATTTGTATAGCACCGGGGGGGGGGGGTTCTGGAGGAACGCCATTTTGTTTCTACTATGTACTGTATTTACTGTATATGGCTGAAATGACAATAAAATCCACTTGACTTGATTCATTTTAAGCAAACTTCTACCCTCCAAGAGGCAAGACAAATGTTGTCAATCAACCTCTTCACTTTATACAAATTATAATTTTAACTAAGTTTAACTAAAATAGGAATACCAAAATCCAGACTGGACAACTATATGCTTGTCTCATTTATTCGGGTTTCCTTTGCAAGATATAGAGGATATATAACTTCGATTTTATGGCAATTTACCACATGACCAAGCAGGATATTGACTGCATTGATTTTCCTACCTTAAAATGTATTTATATCTTCTAGCTCTTGGCCATGTGCTGCACTACTTCTTGGCAATGCACAGTAATACTAGTGGTGTCAGTGGGTTTCCCATTCCATGTTAATATTAAGTTACAGTACATACTACTATGTCATGGAGTTCCTTCCAAGTATACAAAAATAACTTGCTAAGCATTTCATGCACACAGTTTGATAAAAAAATTCTAGTGTTATTTGTAACAAAATATAATAATAATCAAGACAAATCTTGTTTAAGAACAAATTCCTATAGTATTATGCATTATATTTTCCAGCACCTGTGGATGCCATAAGAGGGACAAAACACTATTATTGTCTATTATTTGTTTCATCAGAAAATATTTCTTTATTTATAAACACTGGGCAATTTGTACCTGGGCAGGAACCATGGCCACCAATCACATTTTTGCATTTATCGTTTCATCATTAGTTGCTATGAGTTATTGTCCATGTACAAATTTGCTCAGTGATTATAAAGGGGCCCAATGAGAAAGTCACCATAAATTCAAAGACTTTGCGATCTTCCATTTTTTTATTACACAAATATGGTGTCAAATATTTGTGGAAACTACAAACTATAAAAACAAAAATACTACAATAAGGTCTACCACTCTACACAACTGTTTAAAAAGGTAAAATACCAGGAAACAAACAAAAAATATAAATATACAAAGAAATAAAAAATTATAAAATAAGACTGTACATATGTAGAGCCCAATTCATGAAATTACAAATTGATGGACTGCACAGTTTTTAAAGTAAAATAGAAATGCACATACATTAGCAAACTGCATTTACAATACTACTCATTTCACTGAATTGATGTATATGAGGAATACATCAGCCAAGACAAGAGATATCACTGCTCCCAAAAGTATATACTGTAATAACAGAAATATCAGGAGATATTTTGTACAACTAAATAAAAGTTGTTTGATTCAGAGGGGAGAGTGGCAGAGGGGAGGGCGGGGTGAGCGACAAAGGGGAGGGGTGAGTGGCAGAAGGGGAGTGAACTCAGACTAGAGGTAAGCAGAAGATCCTTTAGCAGGTACCTGCCCAGTGTCCCCCCATCATTGCACCCTAGACAGGTGCCTCTTATGCCTACGCTTAGTTCCGGCCCTGTATTCAGGATCTTATTCTGAAACCAAGGCTAAATTACTTTGACACTCTCTATGCTCTAACAAACAGCCTCCACTTGTCTGGGAAGGTTTTCCACTAGTTGTTCAAACATTGTTGGTGGAATTTTCTTGCATTCATTGGCATGAGCACAAGTATGGTTTCAGTGGAACTAGGAGCATGGCTGTATTTATAAATAGGTACCTGAAGGTCCATAGGGGAGAGACCTTGTGTACCTATATATTTAACTCTAATTTCAATAGGTTAGGCCTTGTCCAGCTAGAACGTGATAGAGCATTGGATACACTAACACCCAGGATAGGCCTTTGCTAAGTGGAAGGAATGAAAGAGAGATATAGTTAAACTACAGCTCACATATGCTGTGTGACTAAAGTAAAATAAAGGATGCCAAAAAAAAAAAAAAATTAACACTTTGTAGGGCTACAAAGTTATTGTTAGTGCTACTTTTTTACTCGGCTTTCTATTCAGGCTCTCTCCAATTCATATTGCAGTATCTTATTCAAATCTATGGGCGGTTGCTAGGGTAATTTGGCATGGTTGCTAGAGTAATTTGGACCCTAGCAACCAGATTGCTAAAATTGCAAATTGGAGAGCTGCTGAATAAAATAGCTCAGAAACTACAAATAATAATGAAAAACTGATTGCAAATTGTCTCAGAAAGTGAATTTAAAGTGGACCCGTCACCAAAAAAAATTATTCAAAATCTTATTTTATCACATTAGTCAAGCAAAATGAACTTTAATTACACTATATAAATTATTTGAATCTTGTTTCCATCAGTCTGGGAAGTCATGATTATAAGAAGCAGGCAGGAGTCGTTTAGGGACACTGTTATGAAGACAAGCCTTGTATCATCTCAGAATCTTTTTTGTGCACCAGAATGGGGGACCTGATGTCCATCCCCATGCCCTGGCTACACAATTAAATGGTGAAGAGAACGGGGGAATGTGGGGAGAGCAGTGACATGTAGGAAGTGCTGAATGGAAAGTGAAAGTAATTGTCTGCCCCGCCTCTATGCCTAGGCATAGAGGCGGGGCAGACAATATTTGATTGACAGCTGAGATTTTTAAATGAGTTTACAACAGCTATGAATGCTCTAATAAAAAATAAAAAATGGATTTCATGTTTAATTTGAAAAGGACTTTTATTATACAGATTTTTGTGTCTGGGTGACGGGTCCGCTTTAAAGGTGAACAACCCCTTTGAAACAGTACACAAATGCATCAGTACAATCAAGGCAGAGACAGCAAAATGTGGCACCATGTGGAGACAGCTTGTGGAGTTAAAAGGTTCACCTCTAAGGGTTAATGTCTCATGTGGTCCAGATCTCCTACAGCAGACAAGGTTCAAGAAGGAAATATAAGCCAATTCCCTCTTCAGTACTGTGGCCCCTTCAGGCAAGAAGGTCATAAGGAAGAGCTACTCCCTGCTATTAATCCTGATTGGATCTAGAAAGTGCTATAATATAAAGTAACCTTTATCTGACTAAAGCCTCGTTTACAGGGTCCCTGCTCCCTGACCAAAGGTGGGCGATATCGGGCTAATCTGATTGTTCGGCCCTGTGGCCAAAGATGGGAATAGCAGATGATAATTAATTGATGCAGTCCACGATCAGGAGGGAAAATCAAACTTACCCTATAAAGATCTGGTTGAATTTTGGCCAGATATTGGTCAGGGAGACCTGTCGGAGGGCCCCATACACAGTCAGATAAGCTGCTGAATCAGTCTAAAGGACACAAATATGCCCACCTTAACCCTTTTTCTGCCAAGCACGTGTGGCATATGCTGGCAAGCATGGGGCTCCATCGGCCAAGAACGTACTCAGAATCAGACTGGATATTGGAGGGCCCACTGGGGTACAAACCTCAGTGACCCCCCTCGCAGCAAATAGTTTTTGTGTGGGGCAGGGCCGGAACTAGGGGTAGGCAGAAGCAGCATGTGCCTAGGGTGCAGAGCTAGAAGCTGTGGTAACAGTGTGTGCACTCACTCGTGCGTACTCGGCAGGGGGGGCATGTAATCGGCAGGGTTACCTAGGGGGCGCCATTGGTGTGTGGCAGTCAGATTGGGAGAGGGGGTCTGGGCCTTCGGGGGCCCATCAGGTTTTTTCCCGGTGTCCCACTGGCCCAGTACGACCCTGAACGTCCTATGTACGTCCTTAGACAGATGAGCGTTTGTCTGCATTGCTCGCTTCAGCCGCTTCCATAGAGTGTGTGTAGCAATGTTGGTTCTTCAACACAGTCATCACAGGGCCGACCTCCAGGCAGCAGATTCGTTCCGACCATGTGTCTGCTGCACTGCCAACTTCCTTGGTCCCCCCACGCCTCCCACACACTTGCTGCTGCGCAACACTCTGCAGGCATTGACCTCCAGGAGCCTTCCAGTACCGTAAGTGGCCTTTATTTGTAAACTTACAAATACTGTATATACAGTATATTTACATCCCTTTTTCTTTTATTTTTTATTGCACACATTTATACACTTGAACACTGTCACACAACTTTTAGAAATGTACACACATGTATACACAAAAGGCTCAAGGGTTTTTTTTTCACTTATTCATATAATCATTTTGTCTTGTTTTAACCCTAAAAACTGTTTATTTTGGTAGCATGACCATTGGATCATCTATTTTGGCCACTAATTGTGCTGTTCTTGGCATTTTTGTGGTTTTATTGCATTTTAGCATGCATTTTTGTTCCTTATGTATTTTTTAGCATAGCTTTGCCGTTTGGTATAGAAAGGAGTCTTTTCCCTTGAGAATTTGTCAGAATATGTACTTCCAAAAATATATGGGTCTTTGGACTCATAATATGCAGTCAGTTTTCAGCAGCTGAGTTGGCAAGAGTAAAAATCCATATGCACATTTCTTTCATTTGGATTTTTTTTGTACTGGACATATGCAGGTGCACCCAAGGGATCCCTAGAAAGTACATGCAAGGGTGAGCAGTATTAGAGAGGCATACTTTGGAATAGGACACTGTCCCTTTAAATCAGATATATACTGGTGGACAGCCCATCAACGCAATGCTAAAACAATTATTGAGGCGAAGGGAAACAGTATGCCTAAACTGGAAGGAGAGAGCACTGGAATTTGGAATCCCCATTAATAAGCACTTAGGAAACACCATCTACCAGTAGCCAGATGACACCACCCAGCACAATAACAAACCAAAAATCTCTATTCCCAGATTTTACTGGGACTATAATAAAAGGATAGGGGGCATTCAACTGGCACCTAGCAATATACAGCAAAAGATCTACAATTCACTTTAGTAGAAGCAAAAATCTGTATTACAAGATTAAGATCATTTAACAAAAACTGGACAGTTCACTGTACAAAGATGTGTAGAATAGGCCAACAATTAAATCTTAAAAATTCACAGCCAAATGTTCATATTACAAAATGCAGCTTTATTAAGGTTACAGTTACACACTTGTCCTTAAATTGTTATTCAAGATGACAATTTATCTACATATAACTATGCAGAGAAAAAAGTTTATTAATATGGAGAAACTTACCCTATTCCTACGTACAGTTATTTATTTTCAATTTAAAGTGAGAAATTAACATTTTTAATGGAGTTAATGGAGATCTATATATTAAAAAAACATGAAGTCTAAGACCTAATATTGTGGGGGGGTGACCCATTTTTGCTCAAAATAGTAATTAGTAGTCTACCTGAGCTTGATTAGGTCCAACCTGCTTATTAAGGCATGTTATTGTGTGTTTGTTTTGGAGAATGAATACACAGAATAAATGAGGAGGCCTGGAAGACCATCCACTAAAAATACTAGGGGGGGGAGGAAGACATACGGTGCTGTAGAAATGCAGAATACTTATAAGATATTCACACGGTAGGAAACCGTTACGCTGTATAACAAGGGCATGGGTTCCATTTAAATAGAAGCATTCATAACATGCGAAATATACTGGTTAAGTCACTTTTATGTACAATGAAGCAGGACATTGTCGAAGTGGACAAAACATGTATGAAAGCTCTAAAATGCCATACATCTCTCAAAGATACCATCACCACTCATGGGCTTATAAATCATCATGGCCAGTAGTCAAACTCCTTAGAATATATTGTTGGTGAAACAGTCCAAGGTCGACGCAGAGCTTTGCTGCAAATCTCTTTATTCACACAACATGTTTCGAGCAAAATTGCCCTTTGTCAAGTGTACACTTGACAAAGGGCAATTTTGCTCGAAACATGTTGTGTGAATAAAGAGATTTGCAGCAAAGCTCTGCGTCGACCTTGGACTGTTTCACCAACAATATATTCTACTGAACGCCAATACCAAGGACGAGGTATAGAAACAGACCTTACAGGTTAGAAAAACAGAGGGGACAAAAACCACAGCCAGTGGAAACAATAGAAGTTTTCCAGTAGTCAAACTCCTGTTACTGCATTCTTCCCAACGCTTAATCTTTCCATTTTCCACCATCACAAACTTCCACTCCACATTGGTGTCTGCTGGGAGGATCGCTGAATGGGACCTGAACCCATCTTTTCCAGATTTCAGTAGTACAAAGGTCTCCCATCCACCCAACTTCTCATTATTCCCAGTTACAGCAAGCCACTGGGTGTCAGAGTTGGTTATATAATGTACTTTAAAGTCAACTTTTATACTATGGGGCATTGGTTGTACTGCTGCCACTCTCTTTATCTTTGTATGATCGATGTCTGGTAACTTTGCATCCAATATGGTTGCACTGACTAGATCAATCTTCTCAGGACTTTGCACTGGTTCAGATGGTTCACCGTTTAAATCCAAGACTCATGAATCCACATGTTCTGCTTCTGTGTGACTTTTTGGTAGAATTATGCATTGCCATTTCTCCCCTCTGAACGATGTGTAGAAAAAGCATCTTCCTGTTCTTGACATTCTGTTATTGCTCCAGTTTGAACACTTGGTGAAAATTCACATTCTACCACCTGGTCTTCACATGGCATGTCTGGCAAAGAATAAACACATTCTGGTGGGACGATAATTTTTTCTTCTGCATCTGTTGCTACTAATGCTTCAGGAGAATCTTTCCTGCCAAAGTCAGACTCCTTTTGTGTGGATGGAGCTCCATTTTCTGTTGTATAGAGGATTTGTGGAGCCACATTTTGACATGGATTTATAGACTCCTCTTTTGCTTTCACAATGGATTCTAAAATCACTTTTGATCTGGGTTTCTCACTTTCAGTTTTGTTTTCAAACACCTGAAGTTGTGCAACCAGGGGTGTGGAGGTGGCATCTCATTCCAGGCAAATGTATGGAGAGCCTGCGTGCCATAAGGATGACTAGGTGTACTTTTGGAGGGGAGAGTGCCAGGTGCACGTCTTGCACCCAGCTCAGCTTTTATGAAAAATTATCATGAAAACAGTAGAATGCATTAAAGGTTGCAAAAGAATTTAAAAAAATGTATAAGTGCATTTTACATGGCAAGAAAAGTCTACTTTCTGTACTGCTGCTCTTGTAAAAATAACATCATCATTATTGGAAATTCTTAACTCGTGGATCAGGAACTATAGGTCTCCTTGACCCAGTTTTAATATTTTTTTTCCTAAACAATGGCACTTAAGAGAAGGGACACAATTTGTTGTAAATCAATTCTTTATTAACTAATCTAATCCGACAACCAGACAAAATTGTCATGGGCCCAAGATTAGGAAAATCCTGATTTATATAAATATACTTTGTTAGCAGTGCTAACTAAAATCAGTATAATCATCCTGTTGCTAACAGGTAAGCTATTTAGAATGCAATAATAAGTCATTAGTCAAAATAGGGGCAATAAATTATATAGGCAAGTAAGACTGGGATTCAAAATAGACCCTGGCATTTCAAGTGCAGTGAGACCCAAACATCTCCCACCAGCCCCTTTCGTATATACTGGATAATATGTTTGAAGCCGGTTGGCCCCCGGCTCTTGTGGGCCCCACCGGCCCAGATCTGGAGACGACTTAGTGCTCATGCACACACGTGCAGAAGTGGGGGGTGGAGGCCCCGTTGGGCCCCCCAGTCCTATCCTGAATAAATAAGCTTTAAGCCTGATAGGGCCTATCTTCAGGTAGGAATAACACATGATGAAAGAAAAAATTACAGTATATTTAGTGTGCAGCTTCTTTTTGATTACAGGTATTACACTTAGTGGTGAGATGAGCCTCTTTCTATATGCTGCCTGTAGAGGCAGGATGGGGGGGGGACCTACCGATTTCTACGATTTAAAGCAGTAGTTCACCTTTGTTAACTGTTATTATGGTGTACTATGAATTATATTAGAAATATTTCAGTTGGTCTTCATTGTTTTATAATTTTTGAATTTCTAGCTTTCAGAGAAGCTACTACTGTTCAGGCCCTCTCCCAGTCATCTTTCAGTCTATTATTGAAACCACTGGTTGCTAGAGTATATGTGACCGTAGCAAACTGACAGCATCCAAATTTGGAATTTCAGAACCTACTGCTGAACTACCACTTTAAGCCACAAATATGTTACAGGATTCTGGAAGTTGGAGTCCTGCAACATCTAGGCTACGGTACAAGGAATTTTGGGTACTGGGACCAGGCAGTGGAGATAAATCCCTACAATGTTTGCAATGTCACCAGAGGATGCAGAGTGCATGTGGCCCATGCTCAGTGCAGACTATTGGCTAGCACTGGGTGGATAGAGGGCCTTTCATCTCCCAAACATTAAGCTACAGCTCCAGGGAGCAATATTTAAACCTTTATACATGAATCTCATAGGATTTGATACACAAAATGGTCTTTTCAGGCTGAATAAAAGACATGCCCAGCACAGAATATATATGAAATCCCTGGACATATGGTTTAAATAGCGGTGTAAGGATTGAGCTATTGCTGCTCAATTTTCAAAAATGTGCTTCGCTGACATCTTTTTAGTCCATCCCTGACATCTTTTTAGTCCATCCCCTTATAATAATGATTCATGTTGCTAGGCTTCCAATGAGCTTCTCAATAAGTTTGGTCCAATGGCGGTGGCTGATTTCTGATTAAAGTCTTATTTTGCTGGTTAAGAAAATAAACAGAACTTTCCCCACAATGCAGTTGGGGGAAAAGTTGTTTTTGGTGCATTGCCACCAGAAACCAACAAGTCATGAGCTTAGTTCTTTGCAGAGTTTTGCCACAAAAATGACGCCCATAGGCTCCAATGGGTGAAGCAACGCATCTTGTAACAAAAAAGTTTTGATGCCCATTGACTTCAATGCATTTTGGTGATGTTTGCAGTTTTGAGAATTTTTGGCGCAACGGGTCAGATTCGTCCATAACTACACGAGTTAAAAAAAACTTCATAGCTGCATACTCTGCACAGTTATTACTGGAAGTGTAGAATCGACTAATCTCCCCGAATCTGCCCTTACACTTACTCAGCATTACTGTAGTGAGGACAAGCCCTAATTACAAACATATCTAGTCTGATTAAACAGGGACCCAATAAAACTACCCCCACTGTTACCACACAGCGAGTCAACACAGATAAGTGGTATACAGGCTGCAACAAGCCTGCACAGTTTGGACCTGTACATGGCAATTTATAAATCATACCCTTAAAAGGGGTTGTTCACCTTCCAAACACTTTTGTTAGTCGAGTTGGTTTCAGGTTGTTCACCATAAACAGACTTTTTTCAGTTCTTTTATTTTTTACCGTTTTCCCAACATTTTAAGTTTTAGGGTCAGGTCACATATGCAGATTCAGGGAAGATTCGTCGCCCCAGCAACAAATCATCTCTTCTTCGGGGCCAACTGTCCGAACTGCCTTCTGCCGGCTAAATGGAAAATCGCCTGCAGCAATTCACACGCTGCGGTTCGTTTACCAAAGTCGCCGAAGTTTCATAGTGAGGCAAATTCGGGCGGCTTCGGAAAACGAAGCAGCTGACCAGTCTGAGGCAGTGGCTTAACTACCGGGGGAGAGGGGGTGCGATTGGGCCAGGGTCAGCACCCCCTCAGGGCCCCCTGGCAGCTCACGCACCGCTGATTCCGGGCAGATTCCTGGAGTACAGAGGGGGGGGCGGCTGCATGTTGCTGGTCGGAGGGGCAGAATACAATGTAAGTTAAAACATGATGAAGATTTAGCGTTCTCATCCGACAGTCGGATGCATGTAGCTGCAATATTTCATTAATTTAAAATTATATTCCCTTCCAACTGCTCGCCTGCATTTTCTTGCAGCGTGTCCCAGTGCACCGCATCGGATTGTGGAGTCTTGCCTTTAGAAGGTGAAAAATTAAACTTTACTCTTCTATATATTAGAAAAATAGTCACAAATATAAAGTAATTGGAAAAAAAAGTATTTCTGGTGAACAATCGGATACCAACTGAACAGAAGATAAGGTTTGAAGGTGAACAACCCCTTTAAGGGTTGTTTCCCAATAATGTAGGTGCAGTATTAACCCAATTACCAACAGTAACCAAACATTTGCTTTATTCAGCTTACTACATGTTCAAAAGTGAAACGTCTGATGCGTTGGGTAACTGCAGTGGTGAAATTTAGCGCTTACATAAGTAAATGTGCACTAGCGTCCAGGTGTGTGCGTGTCAGTACTTTGCGCTTATTATTATTATTACACCTGTAAAGTACACCAGAGAAGGCCCATTTTAACAATCTCGGTCATAGATCGCGGCAAGTGTAGTTACACTCCGTTAATATAAGGAAACTGCTCAGTGATCAGCAGCAGGTTGATCATTAAAGGAGAAGGAAACCCCCTGGGTGCAAAAATCCCTCCCCCCTCCCTCCTCCACCATGGCCTACCTGTCCCCCCGGGCAAATGCCCCTAACTTGTTACTCACCCCTCTTTGCAGGTCCTGTCCACGGAGCTCACAGGCGCCATCTTCTCCCAAGCGGTCTTCTCCCAGCTTTGATCAGCATCTTCTGGCGCATGCGCAGTAGGAGCATTTACTGGTACGGATCTACTGTGCATGTGCCGAATGTCACGAAATGTCGGAAAACTTCGTGACATTCGGCGCATGCGCAGTAGATCTGTGGCGGTAAGTGCTCCTACTGCGCATGCACCAAAAACGCCGATCAAAGCAGGGAGAAGACCACTTGGGAGAAGATGGCGTCTGTGAGCTCCATGGACAGGACCTGCCCAGGGAATTTCCTTCTCCTTTAACCCGTCCCTATCAGACACAATGAGCCGAGGAGTTTTGGTTTACAAAAATCATGCGGGTTTTATAGACAACAGAGCAGAGACTTCACTCTTACCGGAACTTGTTCCTCCAAGCTGTGCCCAGCTACACGGACTGGCTCCCCTGCACCGGCTGCACTTGTGCTCCCACTGAAATAGGTGCGCGGACCTTCACCTGCTCGACTCCCCCATCCTCCTGCTGAGATGCACAAGGCTTCTGTTGCACAGCACGTACCCTTACTATCACTTGTTCTGATTCTTTCTGGGGCTCCAGCCTCTTCTGCTCATTGGTACCCCTAAACCAGATCAAGGCAAAGATGGCACTTAAAACCCCCAGTACCAGGGCTACCCACACATTGATTGAGACCAATAAAGCAAACGAGGTGGGGAAAGAATACCAAAAAGCGCTTATAGCTGCATAGGTGCCTTTATTCACCGTCACACGACATGTTTCGAGCTAGGTAGCTCTTTTTCAAGTGTATAAATCACAACAGTGGAAACAATCAAGAAATAACCATCAACTCCTCCCCCCTCTATTCCTAATGGTCCTGAGGTAATTGCAAGGAGGATTTTCATGCCTAACCTCCACAATGAGCTAACCCTAAGTTAACCCTTTGTGAGAAATCCAACATGTTCAAAGTCCCATGTGAAAGTCCAATGTGTAAACGTTCATTGAAGTCATTTAGATCCTTGTGTGTTGTTGCTGAAAATGGAATAAATGAGAGAAAACATACTCTTAACCTTTGCACTGCTCATTGAAGCCTGCAAGAGTTACCATAGTCAGGCATACTTAAACACAGTAATAAAAACTGTTACATTCTGTTGCAAATATGCTGTCTTACTGTTTCAAATAAAGTTACTATGCTGCCAACCCTTAAATGTAACGGTAAAGTATCTTACCCATAGTAGAACTCGTTTTCAAAGGCAGCACTATCTGTTAAAGATGGAGTGAATATTAGCATTTCTTTACAAAAAGCTTACATTGATCATTTAATCCCTGGGGTACCATCGCACATAGTTTTTTGATCCACAGGGCCTCTTTTTGAAGCAGAATGTTCTTTTTATTGCCCCCTCTCTGTGGTGTTTGAACCACTTCTAGCACCTGCCACTTAAGTTGTGACATGTTGTGTCTACATTCATTAAAGTGGCGTGAGACCGAGGTGTCTGTGTAGGTATTAGGTTTGAAATTTTTAATATCACCTCCATGTTAATACCTGGCGCGAGGTCAGAAGAAAGCAGCACCAGCAGCAGCTCTCTCCCACGCATCAACACGGCAGCCAGAGGGAGTGTCGCCACCCTAACAGTCACCACAGTGAGCAGAGAAACACAAGTCCAGCGTATAACAGAAGGGATCCAACACTGGAACCAAGGAGCTTCGCAAAGGATTCCTCCAGCATCAGTGATTTAAGCGGCGCAAGTTTTTTAGACCAGGGGGCTGCATTCCAAAAGAAAAAGAAGAAAAATCCTCGGGCCCCAATTCCAAGGGAACAGTATCCCAGCAGACAGAGAAATTAAAGGTAATAGAGAATATTGTTATTAACATTTCATCCTATGACCTTTCTCCTACTTAACTTAATTTACTGAATCACGGCCTGGGCTTCATTCCCACTTATCAACTAGATTTTTGTGAATGGGAAATTGACTTTCAGAAGTTTATTAGAAACTTAAAATTGAAAATGTGCTTCCCTAATCAACCCGAGGCCTCTGTACCTACACAGAGGACATGGAAAAAGAAAAGCACTTACATGCCTGTTATTGATAATGATTCTTTAACTGCTTTTGAATTTGTTGTCACTAATGAAGTAAGGAAATTGTGGGACCACACTACCAGAATTGTACCCAATTTGTCACATGCTGAAAAATGTGCTTTAAAATCCCTAAAAAACAACGATGACATTATAATCAAACAAGCATATAAAGGTGGGGGGATTGTTGTTATGGACAAGGAGATGTATAAATGTGAGGCTCGGAGACAGTTAACTACCCCTGGGCATTACCAATTAATTGGTAAAGACCCAGTACAAGAGTTAACTAAAGAAATCTGTAATCTAGTAACTGATGCCTGGAATAATGGCACTATTAACCAAAATACCAAAGAGTTTTTGATTAATGAAACTCCTCGTACCCCTGTACTGTATCTATTACCAAAAATACACAAGACATTGGTTAACCCTCCAGGGCGACCGTTTTTCTCTGGGGTAGGTTCTGTGCTCAAGCCTCTCTCGAAATATGTAGACTCATATCTCCAATCATTGGTACAAAATATCCCTACATGCCTAAAAGATACAAATGATTTGCTACATAGGCTAAACCTGTTACCAACACTAGATGTTGATTGTATATTATGCAGCATTGACATTTTAAGTCTCTATACTTCAATACCACAGGATGAAATGTTGAACTGTGTAGAGGAAGCACTTTTGGAAACTGCCTTACCAAATAACATGATCTATTTCCTGTTAGATTGTCTCAACATCGTCCTAAAAAGGAATTACTTTAGGTTTGAAGACGAATTCTATTGGCAGAAACAGGGTACGTCGACAGGTGCGGCGGTAGCCCCCTCATTTGCAAACCTATTTGTCCACATGCTGGAATCAAAGTTTTTCCTTAAACATAGATACAGCGAACATATTTTAATTTACCTAAGGTTTGCGGATGATATTCTGGTTATATGGAAGGGAGATGTTACCCTATTTCAGGAAATGGTGTCTGAAGCAAATGAAAAACACCAAACAAATAAGTTTACCACAGAAACCTCAGACCAGTCATTAAATTTCCTGGACGTTAAGTTAACTATAACCAATGGAATGTTAACCACAGACCTTTACAGGAAAGCCACTGGCAAAAATAATCTCCTTAGCGTTAACAGTTTTCACAATCCCCAGTGCATTAAGAGAATACTAAAGGGACAATTTCTTAGAGCTAAAGTAGCCTCAAACAATGTGAAATACTGGGAAGCAGCAAACACACTGATTGATAGATTTCAAACCAAAGGCTACAAGAAAAAAACACTTTTGAATATTGCTAGGACTGTAGGGGAGATACCAAGAAATACATTGCTTGCCATTGCTTGCCAAAAATGGGAACTGGGAAGGGAATGTTAAGCCAATTAGAATACCTTTGGTTAGCAAATTTGCCAAGCAGATTAAACCCATCGTAAAAATCATCAAAATATTTTGGCCGATACTTAATGGAGATAAAACCTTGGGAAGATTTTGCACAGATAGCCCTTTGTTCAGCTACAGGAACGGTAATACACTTAAAGACATTTTGTGCCCAGCTGAGCCACGGATACCAAAAAGAATGGAGAAAATCTTTAAAGGTAAACTGAACCTAGGCACTTTTCCTTGCCTGGGCTGTGTGTGCTGTTCATCTATTATTAAAGGTGCGGTTGTTCAACATCCCACCAAAGGAAACAGCATTCCCCTAAGACATTATGCCACATGCAATACCCAAATGGGTAGTTTACATGCTAAAATGTCCTTGTGGAAAAGTCTATGTGGGCCAATCCTCTAGAGAAGTAAAAGCTAGAATAAAGGAACATAGAGGTGATATTAAAAATTTCAAACCTAATACCTACACAGACGTCTCACGCCACTTTAATGAATGTAGACACAACATGTCACAACTTAAGTGGCAGGTGCTAGAAGTGGTTCAAACACCACAGGGGCAATAAAAAGAACATTCTGCTTCAAAAAGAGGCCCTGTGGATCAAAAAACTATGTGCGATGGTACCCCAGGGGTTAAAGGGTCAATGGAGTGTTGTAAGCTTTTTGTAAAGAAATGCTAATATTAAATCTTTTCTCCTTCTTTAACAGATAGTGCTGCCTTTGAAAACGAGTTCTACTATGGGTAAGATACTTTACCGTTACATTTAAGGGTTGGCAGCATAGTAACTTTATTTGAAACAGTAAGACAGCATATTTGCAACAGAATGTAACAGTTTTTATTACTGTCTTTAAGTATGCCTGACAGTGTTTTTTGGCTATGATAACTCTTGCAGGCTTCAATGAGCAGTGCAGAGGTTAAGAGTATGTTTTCTCTCATTTATTCCATTTTCAGCAACAACACACAAGGATCTAAATGACTTCAATGAACGTTTACACATTGGACTTTCATATGGGACTTTGAACATGTTGGATTTCTCACAAAGGGTTAACTCTGTTCATTGTGGAGGTTAGGCATGAAAATCCTCCTTGCAATTACCTCAGGACCATTAGGAACAGAGGGGGGAGGAGTTGATGGTTATCTCTTGATTGTTTCCACTGTTGTGATTTATACACTTGAAAAAGAGCTACCTAGCTCGAAACATGTCGTGTGACGGTGAATAAAGGCACCTATGCAGCTATAAGCTCTTTTTGGTATTCTTTCCCCACCTCATTTGCTTTATTGGATTCAACTTTGGATGGAAGCAGGGGCTTAAGACACCTTCAAGAAAAAACAACAAGGGTGATTTATACCAGTTTATTATTTGATTGACATTGCTTGAGACATCAGTCATTGCGCCCTGCTCTCCGCCCACTGGACTCTGAGGTTTTCCTGGTTGGCCCATCCCACCCCGTTCTGGTTGAGCTCATGCAGCAGAGAAATGCGGCACCTCCCTTTATCTGGGTGAGGATCAGCTGGTGCTGCTGGACCGGGACCAGATCCCGCCCCCCATACTGTATAACAAATCATTCCCTCTGGCACTGGCAAAGGGAATATTCCCAACTTAAAAGGATACTCAAAATGTATCAGTTAATAGTGCTGCTCCAGCAGAATTCTGCACTGAGATCGGTTTCTCAAAAGAGCAAACAGATTGATTTATATTTAATTTTGAAATCTGCCATAGGGCTAGACATATTGTCAGTTTCCCAACCTTCATGTGACTTGTGCCAGTGTCGTAACTACCGGGGGAGCAGGGGGTGTGATTGGGCCAGGGCCCGCACTCCCTCAGGGCCCCCCGGCAGCTTGTGCGCCACTGGATTCAGCGCAGAAAATATCGTACAGAGGGTGGCAGGGGGCCCGGCTTCACGTCCCGCACCAGGGCCCGTCCCCTCTAGTTACGTTACCATCTTGTGCTCTGATAAACTTTAGTCACTCTTTACTGCTGTATTGCAAGTTGGAGTCATATCACCCCCTTTGTTTCCTCCAGAGCAGCCTAATAACAGAACAATGGTAAAGTAACCAGATAACAGCTGCCTGCAGGGCCGGGCCAAGGTATTTTGGCACCCTAGGCAAGGGCTTCCATCAGTGCCCCCCACCACCAGGCCATGCATTACCATTTCCCACCTTACCATTCATATTCCCCCCTGTACCTGTGCCAGCAGCCATCATATTGCCCCATGTACCTGTGCCAGCACCTATCATATTTCCCCATGTGTACCTGTTACAAGCAGTCAATCCCTCAGATTGCTCCCAAGCCCCAAATCAGCCCCAAATCAATACCTATGTCAGAGGCAGCTAAAAAAAAATCATCATATTGCCGCTAATTTGATCCTGTGCCAGCAGGAGCCAATAATCCATCATATTGCCCCAAACATCTGTGTACCTGTGTCAGCAGCCACCATATTGCTGCTGACAGCAGCCAGCAGCAAAACCAATCCCTCATTTTTCCCCAATCTGTACCTGTGCCAGCAGCAGCGATAAATCCACAATATTTCCCCCAAATATGTACTTTTGACTGCAGGAGCCAAGAGGGAGGTGGGGAGTGCTTCTGCCCGCAGTACAAATCACGAGGAAGAGGGGTTTGGAACAGGCGGTGTATAAAATTGAAAAACTTTTCAATTCCCCTTAAAAGTGCGCCCTCTCCCATGAATGCGCCCTACCCGTAGTTCCGGCCCAGGCTCCCTGTTAGATCTATGAACAGCATTCAACAGTAAAAATCCAGGTCCCTCTGAGACACATTTTTATGTTGTTTCTCCTACATTGAGTAGGAGAAACAACAGCCTGCCAGAAAGCAGTTCCATCCTAAAGTGCTGGCTCTTCCTGAAAGCACATGACCAGGCAAAATGATCTGAGATGGCTGCCTACACACCAATATTACAAATAAAAAAAAATACACTTGTTGGTTCAGGAATGAAATGTTATATGATAGAGTGAATTATTTGAAGTGTAAACAGAGTAATTTAGAAATAAAAACTACACCATAAAAATCATGACAGCATCTCTTTAACTGTGCTCAAATCCTCAAAAAAGAAAAAAATCATTTAAACAATATATATGTTGCCTAAACGGTGTCCATATTCAGCCATAATGTGCTTGCGCTCTATTACTAATTACATACGCTTTCCAAACAATTTTATGTTTTAAAACACCTGTACTCGGACATTGGCTGGGAGGCCCATCACAAGTAAAATGCCCAAACATGCTAAAGGCTGCTTCCCATAGATTTAAAAGGAAGTTGGGTATCTAGGGATTTTAGATTGCAATCTCTTCTGAACAGAGGCCACTCTACATTTGCATTGGTTACTGGTTGTTTTGTTTATTTTCTTGAAACACCCATTTATTGAACAGCTCTGCAGAACATTTGCACTGTATAAATAACTGTTTAAGGGGTGATTGACTTTTAAGTGAATTTTAATATGTTATAGAATGGCAAATTCGAAGCAACTTTTCAACTGGCCTTCATTTTTCTTTTTTATAGTTTCTGAATTTGTCCTCTTCTTCTGACTCTTTGCAGCTTTCAAATGGGGCCTAAAAACAAGTTCTCCTACACATTTACTGTTATTGCATTGTATTACCCATCTTTCTATTCACACCCTCTCCTGTTAATATTCCAGTTGCTAGGGTAATTTGGACCCTAGTATACAAAACACACCAGCCTTCCTATATTTTATTTTTCCATACCTGTTAAAAACATTAAGCCTCATTTTTACTGGCCATATGTCAACCCTGGTTGGTAGGTATTACACGGAAATCTGTCTACTGGTAAAAGTAGACAGTTGTATGGGGGAATGTAATAAAAGATTGTCACAAAAAATATGTCCAAATTTGTGAAAAAGGGTTTGCTTTTGCAAACTCAGAAAGTATTAAGAGACCTCATCAGCCAGTGGAGGAAAGATTGTACATTATATACTGTAATTAATAAACAGAATCTTCCAAATGAAAGTGCAGTGTTGATTGAAGTATGAATAACAGGGATAACTTACCAATACCCCATGTATGGTGGGTCCAGGTGCACAAGCCCCAGGGACTGCTGGCCTTATCAACTCTGGGGCCCGATTTAAACTACCCAATTTGTACCACTTTGGAGGGGCACGCTAGACTGGGTGTTGTCGACTGGCAGGGCTCAGGGGTTTGCAAATGGTGTCTTCTTCTCCTTCTCCCCTGCTGATTGCTGCTGAAACACTGCTTGTTCACCTATTTTCATTGTTCCATTGACCTTCAGCATATTATGGCACAGTTTGGCACCCAAGACTTCTGTATTAGACACAATGACAACCCCCTCCCCAATCCCCAGCTCTCTTGTCTCTAGGTGGCTTTGGGTACAATTTGTATAATGTGGGAAGTCATGGCACACTCATTCCATGAGACAAGCACTTCAGAGGGAGAGTGAGGCCCTCATGGGCAAAGGGTCCAATACGGTTCTGTGACCAGTGATCTGTTAACTAATCATGTTGAGACTGAAATACCTTGTAGTATCTTGCATGTTAACAATGTTGTATGCTCATCTGATGAACATCTTTGGCCATAGACCTCTACGTTCTGTATCAGAACATAATGCTTCCCAAGGAATTAGTGAAGTTGCCTTAGTAAATTCTGACTGCAGGGTTCGCTAGATAAATATTTCTGGAGTCACTTCCCCCATATCCGATAGCCATAGGGGATAATTGGATTACAGTTTAAGACACCAACTGCTTGGGCTCCCTGTTCTCTGGTTACATTTATGAAAATGGCACATTACTTCCCATTGTAGTCAAAACATCTGCTATATAACTGATGACTTTTTATTGATGCCAGGTAGAGGGTGTCTTAATCACTGCTACAAGCAAAGGCCAGCATAACCTCTTGTGTACTACAACCTTATAAAGGACAATCTCAGCCAGGGTCGGACTGGGGGGCCCGGGGCCCACCGGGACTACTGGCCAGGGCCCCTTCCGACCCCCCCTGCCCCCCATTGTGATGCACCGAGTGCGCGCACACAAAGGCGCCACTCGGCGCACCAGCGTGAAGGCGCTGTAACGATCTGTTACCTGGGATCCCGGAGGAGGACAGCTGGTCCTAGGCGGACAGATGGCAACTGGAACTCCTCTACGGCTCCGGTCTTCACCGACGCCCTTTTGGGGCCCCGGACTTTCTGCGGCGGAGTCAGCAAAGGAGCCAAGCGTGTTAGCCAAAAGCAAAGTATCCAGGGATCAGGCAAAGGCGTAGTCAATTACAGGCAGTGGTCGGTTTCAGGAAGCAGAGAAGCGAAGTACCAAGGGATAAGGCAAAAGCATCGTCAAGTTCAAGCAGTGGTCGGTCCGGGCAGCGAAGGTACAAGGTCGAATTAACAGGCCAAGGGTCGAATAAACAGGAAAGCAGGCAAACAGGACTTGAGCAGGAACTGTGGAAACAGAAGCCAGCTTGGGCAATGTGAGGAGGAAGAGGAAGGTATTTAAGGGGACAGGAACCAATCAGGAGCAGGCTGAGGAAGACAGACAGATCAGGGACCAATAGGAAGCCAGGCGCCCAAATTAGATGTCATAGCTCCTAAGTGTTTTGGTGGGAGCATCCATTTTGGCATGCACCGGTGTTTATGCGCCGGCGCCTAAGTTGACGCGCTCCAGCGTTTATGCGCTGGCGCACTGCCGGTGTTACAGGCGCCTGGCCCATGCGCAGAAGGCGCTGCGCTGATCGGCGCTGCGCCAATGGCGCTGCGGGAGGAAAACTTTTTGTTACAGATCTCTGGAGAGGTGTCTGGCCCGGCGGGGGCCCATTAAGGGTCGGGGCCCACCGGGTATTTTCCCGGTGTCCCGCCGTGCCAGTCCGACACTGATCTCAGCCAAAAATCATGGCAAAAGGGATGTTGTATCATATATAGGATGGAGAACAGGATTGAAATGAAACATCTAATTACATTTCCCTATGCTATGCCAGAATGTGCTGCTGGATAAAGCAGCCATAAAGAAGACCATTCCTGAAAGCAGAATGAGATGGAAATGGATGGCAGATGGTTAAGGATGGGAAAGAAGGAACAGAGAGATGAAATACAAGAGGGTAGATATGTAAAAGCAAACTCAGTAAGAAACTGAGAACATAAAGTGAATGGGACAAAGCAATAATATAATGGGAATATTGAGAATGAAGAAAAAAAGGGCAGAAGCAGGAAAAAGAGATGGCAAGAGTAAGCAATTGCAGAGGATTGAGAAAAAGAAAGCTAAACTGTAAAAGTGAGAAGTAGAAGATTTAGAAAGGAGAAATGAGTAAGTGAGATCAGCATAAAAGTGAATATTACTTAAAATAGGAAAGTACTTGCAAAGACCCACTTTAATCTACCCCAAAAATAGTACAGGATTTATAAAAGTATAAAAGAGGTACAAAAGGCTGTGACTGTGTGAAGTTCACTAATCCTGATGATTAGAGGAGGCTATATTTTGTGATATGGGAATGTGCTGTATATAAAATGCACTAGAGTTGAGCAGATTTCATAAAGTGTTTTTATTTTAGCCATTTTCAAATGAATGATGCGAATGGTGCTGTAATCTAATCTATTTGATGTCACATCTTTATCTACAGTGGTGTGAAAAACTATTTGCCCCCTTCCTGATTTCTTATTCTTTTGCATGTTTGTCATACAAAATGTTTCTGATCATCAAACACATTTAACTATTAGTCAAAGATAACACAAGTAAACACAAAATGCAGTTTTTAAATGAGGGTTTTTATTATTTAGGGAGAAAAGAAATCCAAACCTGTGTGAAAAAGTAATTGCCCCCTGAACTTAATAACTGGTTAGCAGCAATAACTGCAATCAAGCGTTTGCGATAACTTGCAACGAGTCGTTTACAGCGCTCTGGAGGAATTTTGGCCCACTCATCTTTGCAGAATTGTTGTAATTCAGCTTTATTTGAGGGTTTTCTAGCATGAACCGCCTTTTTAAGGTCATGCCACAACATCTCAATAGGATTCAGGTCAGGACTTTGACTAGGCCACTCCAAAGTCTTCATTTTGTTTTTCTTCAGCCATTCAGAGGTGGATTTGCTGGTGTGTTTTGGGTCATTGTCCTGCTGCAGCACCCAAGATCGCTTCAGCTTGAGTTGACGAACAGATGGCCGGACATTCTCCTTCAGGATTTTTTGGTAGATTTTTTGGCAAGTCTTCCAGGTCCTGAAGCAGCAAAACAACCCCAGACCATCACACTACCACCACCATATTTTACTGTTGGTATGATGTTCTTTTTTTGAAATGCTGTGTTACTTTTACGCCAGATGTAACGCGCACCTTCCAAAAAGTTCAACTTTTGTCTCGTCGGTCCACAAGGTATTTTCCCAAAAGTCTTGGCAATCATTGAGATGTTTTTTAGCAAAATTGAGACGAGCCTTAATGTTCTTTTTGCTTAAAAGTGGTTTGCGCCTTGGAAATCTGCCATGCAGGCCGTTTTTGCCCAGTCTCTTTCTTATGGTGGAGTCGTGAACACTGACCTTAATTGAGGCAAGTGAGGCCTGCAGTTCTTTAGATGTTGTCCTGGGGTCTTTTGTGGCCTCTCGGATGAGTTGTCTCTGCGCTCTTGGGGTAATTTTGGTCGGCCGGCCACTCCTGGGAAGGTTCACCACTGTTCCATGTTTTTGCCATTAGTGGATAATGGCTCTCACTGTGGTTCGCTGGAGTCCCAAAGCTTTAGAAATGGCTTTATAACCTTTGAAATTGAACTCAGGTGTGATAAACCACAGTTAAGTTATTTTTTAACAAGGGGGGCAATCACTTTTTCACACAGGCCCATGTAGATTTGGAGTTTTTTTTCTCCCTTAATAACGTAAACCTTCATTTAAAAACTGCATTTTGTGTTCAATTATGTTATCTTTGACTAACAGTTAACGGTTTTTAATGAGCAGAAACATTTAAGTGTGACAAACATGCAAAAGAATAATAAATCAGGAAGGGGGCAAATAGTTTTTCACACCACTGTAGTAGGATAATCCTTTGCTGAAGTTAATACTCTTTTAAGTAGCAAAAGTTCAGGGAAAAACATGAAAAACCATAACAGTTAGGGCCAGGGCACACACTACTATTTTGGGAGATTAGTTGCCCGTCGACAAATCGATTCTTCATTGGACGAGTAATCTCCCCGAACTGCCTTCCTGCCGGCTAGAATGTCGGATACCTTCAGCTTTCCAAAGTCACCTGAAGTTTCTTCGCGAGGCAACTTCGGGCGACTTTGTAAAACGCCGGCCCAAAGAAGAGGCGTTTTGTCGCTGGGTGACAAATCTCCCTGAATCTTCGCATGTGTCTCTGCCCTAAAAGCATCAGTATTAAAACATGAGAAATTGTCTCTAGTCATAAGCGCGATAGGCGCTTAGTGCTCCACTAAGAAAATATGCGCATGCTTGCACTCTTACGCAATCTTGCGGGAGTGAGGGGGCACCGGATTTCACATTTAGTTGAGGCCTAGATGTAGTCATAGAAGGGCCCTGCAGGAAAACTTCTGAAACTTTTTTGCAGTACTTTATTGCACCAAAAAACCTTCCAGCTGGTCCTGGCCCAGATTTTCCTTTTTTTGTTAAAAAAACAAAACATCAACAAACAAAATATAACACTATTTGCTTACAGCCAGAGAGAAGACAGAAATATGTTCTGAGCAATAGGGATGTAGCGAACTGCCGAGTATGTGTTCGCGAACGCCGTTCGCGAACACCGGCAAAAAATGCGAACAGTTCGCGAACAGTTCGCGAACTTCGAACATCCGAAAATCGTTCGATTCGAACGATCGAAGGATTTTAATCGTTCGATTCGAACGATCGAAGGATTTTAATCGTTCGATCGAACGATTTTCGTTCGAATCGAACGATCAAAGCCATTCGATCGAATGATTTCATTCAATCCAATGGCTTCGATCGTTCGATTCGAACGAAAATCGTTCAATTTTAGCGATCGAATGGTCGAACGATTTTGACGCGAACGCCTATTGGCGAACGTCGCGCGACGTTCGCGAACTTGCGGCGGACGCGAACAGTCGGAGTTCGCGCGAACTAGTTCGCCGGCGAACAGTTCGCTACATCCCTACTGAGCAATAATGTAATAGAGAACTAGTAAGCACCAAAGGAAGACATTGCGCTCACCTCTGGGTTTCTGTGTCCTCACTTTTTCAGAAATTCTTTAAAAGTAATACGTGAAAACTTTTTTGAAGTACAGCATACTAGGCTCTACAATGGCAGCTTTAGGGGTGGCACTCATACAGAAAAAGAAAATACTTAAAAAAATGAAAACTTCTAAATATATATATTTAATCTTGGAAGGAGCACGCTAAACGTGATTGTCAAATGCCTGGATGCTAAAAAAAACTATAAAAGAAAATAATTACAGCATTCAACAAAAGAAAGTTTTATTTTGCTTTCCCTTAAGAAAGGTCACATAAAGTAATGGAAATGTTGTAGAACTTGTAGAATATAGAAGTTTTAGCTTTGTAATCAAGACCTGTTGAGTGCTATATATATATCATATATGCCCTATATAGTTTGAACATGTCTACATACATGATGTCTAGAATAGGCTTATAATAGGTAACCCTATTGGAATGTAACTGGAAGGCAGTGAATAATTTTGCAAGGTCCATAAACATGTTTGAGAATGGAAACATTCTTACTGTGCCTTGATTTACACAGAAAGCAATCCTGTGAAATACAAAACTGTTAAATAACAAAAGCCCACTGTACAAAACAAACAGTGTTTTCTTACCAATGTAAAGACTTGTGCTTGAGGCACCATCATGCCATTTCAGTGCAAAACCGTAATTTCAAGGCCCAGTAATGTCCTACTTATTTAACAATAATAGGATACAACTACAAGCCAAATGGATGCGGCTCATTCTTATTCTTAACCATCAGGTCAGAAATCTTTGAACATACAGTAGAGATTAACTCAATAAAAAACTGGATGTGGTCATTAAAGATTTACTATAAAGGTAAAATATTTTCCACCTCATTTTCCTTACCAGCTACATATGAAATCCAAAGAAAAACAGGTAGAAAAATAAGTAAGCAACTCAAATCAGATAAGGTACAAGCAGCAGGCAGCATTTATTTCAATATCTCTCTGATTTGATTCTTAAAGGAGAAGGAAAGGTTTTTTTACTTGGGGTGTCAAACAAAAGTTAGGCACCCCCAAGTGACCGCATTTACTTACCTTAAACCCTGGGCCAGTGCAACTTTTAGGAGAAAACTGCACCGGCATGGGATTCTCCCAGAGAACACCATGGAGCGGTCATCTTCCGGCTTCCTCTTTCTTCAAATTTCCTGGGGCAGACGCATGTACAGTCGAATGAAATAGCTAACTTCTTCACTAACTTTTCACCATTTTGCGATACTGTGCATGCACAGCTGTGAATAAAAAGAAGCCAGAAATAAAACAACTCAAATGCTGTTGAACTGCAGATTTTCAGCTTTAATTTGCTGGATTGAACAAAAAGCCCTGGAGTTGATTTGAGGGGGAGTTCTTGTATGTGGATGATTTTGCTGTGAACGGACAACATGCGGTCAAAGGAGCAGGTAAAACAAGCCATCCTTATGCTGCAAAAACCAAAAAAAAAACATTTGAGAAATTGCTACAATATTAGGAGTGGCAAAATCTACAGTTTGGTACATCCTGAGAAAGAAAAAAAGCACTGGTGAACTGAGCAACGCAAAAAGACCTGGAAGTCCACAGAAGACAACATTTCCACTGAAGAGAAACCCATTCACAACAGCCAAACAAGTAAACACCACTCTCCAGGAGGTAAGTGTATCAATATTCAAGTCTACCATACCATAAAGAGAAGACTGCATGAAAGTAAATACAGAGGGTGCACTGCACGGTGCAAGCCACTCATAAGCATTAAGAATAGAAAGGCTAGATTGGACTTTGCTAAAAAAAATATCTAAATAAGCCAGCACAGTTCTGGAAAAACATTCTTTGGACAGATTAAACCAAGATCAACCTCTACCAGAATGATGGCAAGAAAAAAGTATGGAGAAGGTGTGGAACAGCTCATGATCCAAAGCATACCACATCTCTATAAAACATGACGGAGACAGTGTGGTGGCTTGGGCGTGCATGGCTGCCAGTGGCACTGGGACACTAGTGTTTATCAATGATGTGGCACAGGACAGAAGCAGCCAAATGAATTCTGAGGTGTTCAGAGACACACTGTCTGCTCAAATCCAGCTAAATGCAGTCAGATTGATTGGGAGGCGTTTCATAATGACCCAAAATATACAGCCAAAGCAACCCAGGAGTTTATTAAAGCAAAGAAGTGGAATATTCTTGAATCAGTCGCCTGCTCTGAACCCTATTGAGCATGCATTTCTTTTGTTGAAGACTAAACTTCTGACAGAAAGACCCACAAACAAACAGCAACTGAAAGCCACTGCAGTAAAGGGCTGGCAGCAGGGGCGATTCTTGCTATAATGCCGCCTGAGGCGGCCTTCTTTCGCTGCCCCCTTCCCTCCTCCCGGCACTAACCTTTATAGCGCCGGAGAGGGCAGGGGCGGTCCGCGACGATTCGTGCAGAGAGCGCAATAGCGCTCTCTGTGCTAGAAGAGCCGAATTTCCGGTTTGAAAACTGGAAATTCGGCTCTTAGT
Source organism: Xenopus laevis (assembly GCF_017654675.1). Lineage (NCBI taxonomy): Eukaryota > Metazoa > Chordata > Amphibia > Anura > Pipidae > Xenopus > Xenopus laevis. The sequence goes on along the minus strand of NC_054372.1, from coordinate 70,884,247 downwards.
TACCAGGAGCGGCATTTTTGCCGCCCCTGGCAACCAGGGGGGCGCTGCCGCCTGAGGCGAGTGTCTCAACTCGCCTCATTGGTGGAGCGCCCCTGGCTGGCAGAGCAATAAAAAAAGAGGAAACCCAGAATCTGGTGATGTCCATGAGTTCAAGACTTAAGGCTGTCATTGCCAGCAAAGGGTTTTCAGCCAATTATTAGAAATTAACATTTTATTTTTAGTTTTTTAATTTGTCCAATTGCTTTTGAGCCCCTGTAATGAAGTGAGTGTGTTAAAAAAAAGGCTTTGGTTCCTCACATTTTTATGCAATATTTTTTGCATAAAAATATATATATATATCAATTAGACAGGGACCCGCACTCCAAAATTCAGTGACGAAAATTAATGTTTATTCATACTTGTGCATCCAACGTTTCGGTCCATGCCTGGGCCTTTATCAAGAATAGATTACAAGTGTTTTAGGTGCATATTTATACACATAGACCATCCCATTTCCAAAAAAGGGCACCTAGATATGACGTCATACATGTGAATCAAACCTCAGTAAATTAATAAACTTAGTGAACATACTGAATCCATTATGTCACGTAATTAGCATTCTCACCACAAGATGCCACTAACAAGTGGGGTAAGTGAATGTTCATATAAAAGTCCATTTGAAGAGATTCCTTCCATGTATGCCCTGCAAATCCATACAAAGTATATATTGTATTGTTATCAGAAGCGACAGACACACAATAAAGCAATTTTGTTACAAACAATGTGTCATTTTCTTATTAAGGACATTTTCTTACTCTTGTTACTTTGTTGCCTTTTCTGTCTTCTTATGGCCACACATCATGAAAATATGTTAGTTTCAATTTAAAAAGCCGCTCAACACCAATTGACCATTTAACCCTTTTTGTGCCACACAGTCCAACTCATAGGTCCAATTGGCTTTCCTCTGGAGTAAAGCCTTATCAAAATCACCTACACGTAATCTCTCTGGAACATGCTCTATAGGCATGCATCTGAACGCTGCAGGACTGTGCTTGGCTTCTGCCACCAGTTGCTGTGCTATATCTTGCTATCTGCCCTTTTCTTTATTATTATCCTCCCTTTCTGAGTCTAATGCAGCCCTAATAGCTCTATGCATTTCAATTCTCTCTTTGAGTTGGTGTATCATCTTCCCGCAATATAAGAGACCACATGGGCATTTTATGATATAGACCAACATAGTGGTGGTGCACGTCATACGTTACTTTATCACGTATTTTTTGCCAGTGTGGGGGTGAGTGGAGCTGGTATCCAAAATGAGAGTGCTACACAGTATACAACCGGTACATTTAAACACACCCGGACACGGTGTTAGGAAGTGCTGTTTCTGGAGCTCTGTATATATAGTTACCCGGTCTGCGCAACTTAAATTCTCTTTCAGACTCCGGCCTCTTTTGTAACTGAATTTTGGTCTAGGGGGAAGCATTTTAGCCAACGCCCCATCACTCTGAACCAATGGCCAATGTTTCAATACACACTTATGTCTGTAGCTTGCTGCTACATCATAACGACTCACATAATACATATCGTCTGTGTGTTTTTTATCAATTCTTTCATATTTTTGCTCCAGCAGCATGTCATCCCTCTCCAATTCAAGGGCCCACTGCATAGTATCATGTATCAATTTTGATGGGTATCCCCTCTCTTGGATAAGATATATTAAGTTGACAGTTTTACATATACCCCACTGTCATACATTGTGGACTGAAGTAGGTGGATCCTGGACATACTGCAGGGGGGGGTGCACTTGCTCGTGCGATGGGAGGATACAATAATGACTGTTTACATGGATTGAGAGTCTAAACAAAGTCTAATATTGGGACTTCATGCACACTATTTAATATTTTTTGTTTCTATACTGTCTTTTATTTTTTTATTTTTTTGAATTTTAAGTATATTTTTTATTTTTTTGTTTTATTTTGTTTGTGGGGCTAGATTATTCTTATACTTATAATTATACAATGGCTGCTCACAAGAAAGATTAACTATATTTGGGTTTTTGCACATACACATTATAAATATAGCACAATTGGGGATTTTTGTGTTTAATTTAACAATGGGATATGACATGTATAGGCTAATGGTTTATTGCATTATGGGATGGTTACGAGATTTGTACACATGAAGGGTTTTTGGATTATATCACATGTATATTTAAAAGAATGACATGAGTTAATGTGCCTAAGTAGTGAATAGATAACAGTTCCACACATACTTCGTTAAAATACATGGACTGACACTGTCATAAGGGATATACTGAGGAGGGGTGTAAACTATTGAGGCTAGTTCTAATACAATAGTGTGATATAAACCCAGGGGCATAGAGATCATACTAGCTGTAGGGGCCACCTAGCCGTTATTGAATGATAGTTTGTAATAGAGGTTTAGTTCAGAGCAGGCCTGTCAACTAGCTCAAATTAATGATATACTTTTGGCAACATAGTTTTACGGCTGAGATAAGGAAGTACGTTGTGACAGCAATTGTAAAATTATAAAACAGTGTTGCAAAATATTGTGTTTTTAATAATAGAAGTAATAATGGTTGTAATCAATGTATGTAAAATGCATGTTTAAGATGGATAAGTGTTTTTAATGTTGAATATGTAAATGGCTGTTGCGATTCTATGATGATGACAATACGTCAGTTCCAATGTGTCTATTTTTCCCGCCAATTCTTCTATTTAAGGCATTTTTACAACTTATTAGACACTTTAAGAAAGACCTCAGAGGAGGCCGAAACGTTAGTCTCGCATTTAAATAATAAAACCGTTTATATTTTCATAAGACCTGAGAGTGCGGATCTGTCTTTGTGGATTGAAATTTAAATTATTGATAGTGCACCCAGGCAATTCAAACTAATTTATCGAGAGGGCGGGCTACTGTGTGGACTATATATATATATATATATATATATATATATATATATATATATATATATATATATATATATATATATATATATATATATATATATATATACATATACATACATATATATATATAAAACCTGCCTAACTTTCAGAGAAAGGCAAAAACGCAATTTGAAGCCTCTCCAGTTTTCCTCAGAGGGAGAAAAAATCCTTCCTGACTCCAAGATGGAGTCTAGTCCCTGTATCAACTGTTACTGTGAGCTATCTTCCATAACCCTGTATTCCCTCATTTGCTAAAGAACTGTCCAACCCATTCTTAATGCTATCTAGTGTATCAGCTAACATCACTGATTCAGGGAGAGAATTCCACATCTTCCACCTATCTTCCACCTATGTATATGCTGTTGGCAGTTTTCCCATTGTCCTGGAAAATCATGGAAATGGACAGCACTGCCATAGATATATAATGTTTTTATTGCAGTGACAACTTTGTGCCAACTACTGAAATAAATGCATTTTAATTGTATAAGAATGGTGTAAATTTGCATAATATTCCTTGGAGTAGGACATGTATGCAAGGGTACCAGGTGAGCTGCACACTTATTGGATTGTAACATCCAAACACCTGTATACCACAGATATAGGATACATACCCGTGCCATGATTGTAAAGGTAAATCACACAAATTTCCCACTATCTGGCTCTTCTTGAAGCCCCAGGAATCAATTATGATCTTGACGAATTTTCTGGGGAAAAGTAAAAAAAAAACCATAATCTGTTTATAAGCACAGATTCTATTCCCCAGAAAACGAAGTGCAAGATAGCTACTGGACAGAGTTGAAAAACAGGCAATGGCATTGGCAATGCAGATCTTGCCCCACAGGTCTTCGTGGGACTGCAGTATGATCTGACTGGTAGCCAAAATAGGCAGAGATCCGCTTGTTTACTGATCTTGCCAAAACACAGTAGATCTTTTTCCCACACCTGCCCTGAAATGTTGAACTACTGCTCAAAAATCTTTTTAAAACATTGATGACTTATCAGGTATAATAACAATTACTATTTTGGGTACCGTTTTTAAAACATCTGACACAGCGATTATTAAAACAACGATAAAAACCAATTCTAGCATTTACCGCTGCCCAAGCTGCCCAAACAATATCTTCCTTCCTTGTAAGATCAGCAAAATACACATCATTGTAAACTAAAGCTCTGTTGTTGATGTTGTCAAAGACATTAAGTTTATTTAGAATATTGTACTGCCCTCCAATCCTGACACAAAGTCCCGTACAGGGTGAATTCAAAGTGTAAAACAACACACATCCTCTATCCTCGTTTCTGTTTATTAAATCTTGTACTGGAGATGGAGCATTTCCTTCTCCATTCAAAAGACGAGCTTCTGCATGCACTGCGTGTTGATTATCTATTTGTAAGTATGAAGCTGCTACCATTTTGGTTCCTCTGTATATCTGTTGATCTGCAACCGTCATCACAAGGTTTGCAGCATCTTCTTGTCTGAGAGCATCCCTTAAATCAGCATCAGCAAGCTGTCTGCATTGGGCAACCGTAAACAGAGCGACATAGGCATACTGATTATTTAAGCCCCTGTGTACAGGAAAACAAATATTAAGGAAGAAAATGTAATATTTCTTATATATATCTAATATATGGGGTAATGAAATAAATCACAAAATTTGCAACAGATCTGTTGATTCCGGCAATGCCAGAGAGGCTGCTGTAAGATGCCATACTGTTACTGCAGTTACTGCAACAGTTACTATTTAGTGGGCTGGTGGGGGGGGGGGCTTTTTGGGTCTCTTTGTACTGGAAATGCCAGGCCAATTTTGAATTCTAGTCTTGACCTTCCTTGAAGTGCTGTCTACTGTCACAGAATATGAAAAAGCTGACCAGATCACTTAAAAATGAGGGTGAACTTCTAAAACATCCCTGTGCAACCCCTGCAATCCACTACATTTGTAGAAATGTCATTATTAATTCAATCTGTTTATATGTTTTTCTATAGGAAATAATCAATTTGTGTCTGAAATTGTAATTAATGTTCCTGTCCCTAGTGCTTCAGTCTGGCAGCTCAGTAATGTTTGCAACTATTGTATCAATTATAACATTTGCCTTTAAAGGAGACATATTGTGACAGTGCATTGTACTCCACTAAATAATACATATAAATAATGATAATATGATATATAATAATAATATATAGAAGGAATGTTAAATAGTTACATAGTAAAGTTGGGTTAAAAAAAGACCATCAAGTTCAACCCCTCCAAATGAAACCAAGCATCCATACATACACACACTCTGACCCCTCCATACACTAACATAAACTATATTTACCAATATCTATATTAATTGTAGATTTTAGTATCACTATAGCCTTGGATATTATACTTGTCCAAGAAATCATCCAAGCCACTCTAAAGGAGAAATCAACCTGTTCTGAAAAAAACCTGTACCCCCCACCCTAGGTAGACCCCCCTCCCTCCTACCCCCAGGCTAACTACCCCCCAGGGAGATACCCCATACTCCATACTTACCCCTCGGCGCTGAGAGATCGGTATTTTAGCACATGCGCAGTTGGAGGAGTTTGCCGGTTTGCGCAACTGCGCATGTGCGGAATTACAGGGAAATTGGCGATCTCCCAGTCAGCTTACCAAGGATGCAGAAGATGGACATGTGGAACTTCGCTGTAAGAATCTGCGCCGAGGGGTAAGTATGGAGTATGGGGCATTTCCTCGGGGGGTAGTTAGACTGGGGGGAGGAGGGAGGGAGGTCTACCTGGGGTGGGGGGTAGGGTTTTTCCCCCCCACAGGTTGATTTCTCCTTTAAATGCATTTACAGAATCAGCCATCACAACATCTTTCAGCAGTGCATTCCACAACCTCACTGTCCTCACTGTGACAAATCACTTATGCTGCTTTAAATGAAAGTTCTTTTCTTCTAGTCTAAAGGGGTGGCCTCTGGTACGGTGATCCTCTTTATGGGTAAAATGGTCCCCTGCTATTTGTCTATAATGTCCTCTAATGTACTTGTAAAGTGTAATCATGTCCCCTCACAAGTGCCTTTTTTCCAGGGAAAACAACCCCAACTTTGACAGTCTACCCTCATAATTTATATATTCCATCCCCTTAATCAGGTTAGTTACACGTCTCTGCACTCTATTCAGCTCATTTATATCCCTCTTAAAGGGGTGGTTGTCCTTTAAAGGGGTGGTTTAAGTCAACTTTTCGTATGTTACAATATGAGCAGTGCTAAGCAACTTTTCAATTGGCCTTTATTATTTGTTTGACGACAAATGTAGTGTTATTGCTACTTTTTATCACATCTCTGTTCAGGGATTTCTCAGAATATCTCAGAATATCACTCCCTACATCATACTAGTTAATTTAAAGGTGAACAACCCCTTTAAGGAATGGAGCCCAAAACAGCACTACTTACTCCAGATGAGGCCTTACCAGGGACCTATAACGTGGCAAATTTATGTTTTCATCCCTCGAGTTAATGCCCTTTTTTATGCAAGACAGTAATTTTTTTTCTTTAGTAGCGACAGAATGACACTGCCTGGAATTAGACAACTTTCAATGCTGTCCTCCAGGTACAGACCCCTGCTGTACTCCACTAACAACATTAGTTAAATTAGAATATGTTTCATTCACCGCTAGTGATGGGCGAATTTGTCCCGTTTCGATCCGCCGCGAATTTTGCGAATTTCCTGCAGAAAATGGCAATTTTGACGCTGGCGACTAGAGATGTCGCGAACTGTTCGCCGGCGAACTTGTTCGCGCGAACATCGGGTGTTCGCGCTCGCCGGAAGTTCGCGAACGTCGCGCGACGTTCGCCATTTTGGGTTCGCCATTGTTGGCGCTTTTTTTTGCCCTCTCACCCCAGACCAGCAGGTACATGGCAGCCAATCAGGAAGCTCTCCCCTCGACCACTCCCCTTCCCTATAAAAACCGAAGCCCTGCAGCGTTTTTTCACTCTGCCTGTGTGTGCTGAAGAGATAGTGTAGGGAGAGAGCTGCTGCCTGTTAGTGATTTCAGGGACAGTTGAAAGTTTGCTGGCTAGTAATCGTTTTGATACTGCTCTGTTATTGGAGGGACAGAAGTCTGCAGGGGTTTGAGGGACATTTAAGCTTAGGTAGCTTTGCTGGCTAGTAATCTACCTTCTACTGCAGTGCTCTGTATGTAGCTGCAGTGGGCAGCTGTCCTGCTTCTGATCTCATCTGCTGACTGCTGCAATAACAGTAGTCCTTGTAAGGACTGCTTTTATTTATTTTTTTGTTGTTTTACTACTACTACTACTACTACTACTATAAGAGCCCAGTGCTATTAGTCTAGCAGTGTTGGGGAGTGGGACTGGTGTGCTAATCTGCTGCTCCTAGTAGTTCAGCAGCACCAACTTTAATTTTTTTTTTTAATATTCATTTTTTTTTATTTTACTTTTTTTTATTTTACTACCGCTGTAGTAGTGTATAAGTTGACCTTTTAGGCATTATTTGCCCTGTAGGCATTATTTGCACACTGTTTTCTTCAACCCGCCATCTAGCTGTGTGACCTTGTTCACATTCTGTCTAAATATCCATAATATTACCGTCTCCAGAAAAAACACCGAAGTGACTTTTTTCAAGCAGCCATAATATATTTTACGTAATCCGTATCCACCGCTGTTGTAGTGTATACGTTGACCTTGTAGGCATTATTTGCACACTGTTTTCTTCAACCCGCCATCTAGCTGTGTGACCTTGTTCACATTCTGTCTAAATATCCATAATATTACCGTCTCCAGAAAAAACACCGGAGTGACTTTTTTCAAGCAGCATTCATATATTTTACGTAATCCGTATCCACCGCTGTAGTAGTGTATACGTTGACCTTGTAGGCATTATTTGCACACTGTTTTCTTCAACCCGCCATCTAGCTGTGTGACCTTGTTCACATTCTGTCTAAATATCCATAATATTACCGTCTCCAGAAAAAACACCGGAGTGACTTTTTTCAAGCAGCATTCATATATTTTACGTAATCCGTATCCACCGCTGTAGTAGTGTATACGTTGACCTTGTAGGCATTATTTGCACACTGTTTTCTTCAACCCGCAATCTAGCTGTGTGACCTTGTTCACATTCTGTCTAAATATCCATAATATTACCGTCTCCAGAAAAAACACCGGAGTGACTTTTTTCAAGCAGCATTCATATATTTTACGTAATCCGTATCCACCGCTGTAGTAGTGTATACGTTGACCTTGTAGGCATTATTTGCACACTGTTTTCTTCAACCCGCCATCTAGCTGTGTGACCTTGTTCACATTCTGTCTAAATATCCATAATATTACCGTCTCCAGAAAAAACACCGGAGTGACTTTTTTCAAGCAGCATTCATATATTTTACGTAATCCGTATCCACCGCTGTAGTAGTGTATACGTTGACCTTGTAGGCATTATTTGCACACTGTTTTCTTCAACCCGCCATCTAGCTGTGTGACCTTGTTCACATTCTGTCTAAATATCCATAATATTACCGTCTCCAGAAAAAACACCGGAGTGACTTTTTTCAAGCAGCCATAATATATTTTACGTAATCCGTATCCACCGCTGTAGTAGTGTATACGTTGACCTTGTAGGCATTATTTGCACACTGTTTTCTTCAACCCGCCCATCTAGCTGTGTGAGCTTGTTCACATTTTGTCTAAATATTGATAATATTATCGTCTCTAGAAAAACCACTTGAGTTACTTTTTTTCAAGCAGCATTCATATATTTTACGTAATCCGTATCCACCGCTGTAGTAGTGTATACGTTGACCTTGTAGGCATTATTTGCACACTGTTTTCTTCAACCCGCCATCTAGCTGTGTGAGCTTGTTCACATTTTGTCTAAATATTGATAATATTATCGTCTCTAGAAAAACCACTTGAGTTACTTTTTTTTCAAGCAGCATTCATATATTTTACGTAATCCGTATCCACCGCTGTAGTAGTGTATACGTTGACCTTGTAGGCATTATTTGCACACTGTTTTCTTCAACCCGCCATCTAGCTGTGTGAGCTTGTTCACATTTTGTCTAAATATTGATAATATTATCGTCTCTAGAAAAACCACTTGAGTTACTTTTTTTCAAGCAGCATTCATATATTTTACGTAATCCGTATCCACCGCTGTAGTAGTGTATACGTTGACCTTGTAGGCATTATTTGCACACTGTTTTCTTCAACCCGCCATCTAGCTGTGTGAGCTTGTTCACATTTTGTCTAAATATTGATAATATTATCGTCTCTAGAAAAACCACTTGAGTTACTTTTTTTCAAGCAGCATTCATATATTTTACGTAATCCGTATCCACCGCTGTAGTAGTGTATACGTTGACCTTGTAGGCATTATTTGCACACTGTTTTCTTCAACCCGCCATCTAGCTGTGTGTATTATCGTTTCCAGAAAAACCAACTGAGTTTTTGTTGTTGTTGTTGTTTTTTTAAAAATAATGCCAGGCAAAGGCAGGCCGCCACGCAGAGGCCGTGCTAGGGGCCCGTGCTGCTATGCAATCCTGTGGCCCTAGCAAATTGCCCAGTTTTAAAAAGCCAATGACCCTGAACTCCCAAAATGCTGAAGAGGTAGTTGACTGGCTTACACAGCACACCCCATCCTCTACCGTTTCTAACTTTACCACAACATCCTCCTCATCCTCCACTGCTATGGCCACCCCACGTAACACTTCCTCCACCACCGGTGCCCCTTCTTCACTGGGGTCAGAGGAGTTATTTTCCCATGAGTTTCTTGAACTGAGTAATGCGCAACCATTATTGCCAGAAGAAGATGAAGGAGATGAGGACCTTACACCAGATTTAATTCTGGCAGAGAACACGATAGAGATGGACATAATGAGTGATGAGGAGGAGGTCCCCGCTGCTGCTTCCTTCTGTGATGTGTCAGAAGAAATTGATGCATCTGAGGAGAATGATGATGAGGAGATTGATGTTTTGTGGGTGCCTAGTAGAAGAGAGCAAGAGGAGGGTAGTTCAGATGGAGAGACGGAGAGTCAGAGAGGCAGTAGGAGAATAAGACTTAGAAGAAGCAGGGAGGACAGCCCGCAGGGATCAGTAGGGCAACAACATGTATCGGCACCTGTGTTCAGCCGGCCAACGCACCCGCCATTGCCGCCAATGCCGCCAACTTCTACTGTTACCGCCAGATCGCACACTTCCAAAAAGTCAGCAGTGTGGGATTTTTTTAATGTGTGTGCCTCTGACAAAAGCATTGTAATTTGCAATGAGTGCAGTCAGAAACTGAGCCTTGGTAAGCCCAACAGCCACATAGGTAGGGATGTAGCGAACGTCGGAAAAAAAGTTCGCGAACATATTCGCGAACTTGCGCAAAAATGCGAGCGGTTCGCGAACGGTTCGCGAACCCCATAGACTTCAATGGGAAGGCGAACTTTAACATCTAGAAAAGACATTTCTGGCCAGAAAAATGATTTTAAAGTTGTTTAAAGGGTGCAACGACCTGGACAGTGGCATGCCAGAGGGGGATCAAGGGCAAAAATGTATCTGAAAAATCTGCCTGTGTGTGCTTGGAAGAGATAGTGTAGGGGGAGAGCTGTTAGTGATTTCAGGGACAGATGATAGTAAGTTTGCTGGCTAGTAATCTGCTTGATACTGCTCTGTATTGGAGGGACAGAAGTCTGCAGGGATTTGAGGGACATTTTAGCTTACAGGTAGGTAGCTTTGCTGGCTAGTAATCTACTGTTCTCTTTAAACAAACTGCCATACGTTGACCTTGTAGGCATTGTTTGCCCAGTTTTTTTGGACGCAGCCACTGAAGCACAGTTGCCAGAAAAAATATGCCATATAAATGCTGAAAATAGTCATTTTTCGCCATACGTTGACCTTGTAGACATTGTTTGCCCAGTTTTTTTGGACGCAGCCACTGAAGCACAGTTGCCAGAAAAAATATGCCATATAAATGCTGAAAATAGTAATTTTTCGCCATACGTTGACCTTGTAGACATTGTTTGCCCAGTTTTTTTGGTTGCAGCCACTGAAGCACAGTTGCCAGAAAAAATATGCCACATAAATGCTGAAAATAGTCATTTTTTGCCATATACGTTGAGTCAACGTATGGCAAAAAATGACTATTTTCAGCATTTATATGGCATATTTTTTCTGGCCTCTGTGCTTCAGTGGCTGTGGCCAAAAAAACTGGGCAAACAATGCCTACAAGGTCAACGTCGTTGACCTTGTAGGCATTGTTTGCCCAGTTTTTTTTGGCCACAGCCACTGAAGCACAGAGGCCAGAAAAAATATGCCATATAAATGCGACCAAAAAAATGACTATTTTCAGCAGCCACTGAAGCACAGTTGCCAGAAAAATTATGCCATATAAATGCTGAAAATATAAATTTTTTTGGTTGCAGCCACTGAAGCACAGAGGCCAGAAAAATTATGCCATATAAATGCAGAAAATATGCATTTTTTTGGTCGCAGCCACTGAAGCACAGTTGACAGAAAAATTATGCCATATAAATGCTCAAAATATAAATTTTTTTGGTTGCAGCCACTGAAGCACAGAGGCCAGAAAAATTATGCCATATAAATGCAGAAAATATGCATTTTTTTGGTCGCAGCCACTGAAGCACAGTTGCCAGAAAAATTATGCCATATAAATGCTGAAAATAGTAATTTTTTTGGTTGCAGCCACTGAAGCACAGAGGCCAGAAAAATTATGCCATATAAATGCTGAAAATATGCATTTGTTTGGTCGCAGCCACTGAAGCACAGTTGACAGAAAAATTATGCCATATAAATGCTGAAAATATAAATTTTTTTGGTTGCAGCCACTGAAGCACAGAGGCCAGAAAAATTATGTCATATAAATGCAGAAAATAGGCATTTTTTTGGTCGCAGCCACTGAAGCACAGAGGCCAGAAAAAATTAAACCAGTAGGGTTTGCACCCTAGTTTGTAACGGTGGCGGAGGGAGGAGGAGGACGCTAAAGGACAGCTGTGTGTGGAGTCATGAGGCTTGAAGAGAAGGACAGCTGCATAGAAGTCAGAACAAGTCTTCCGGCGTGCAGTAACCCTCCGAGATCCACCCCTCATTCATTTTAATAAAGGTCAGGTAATCGACACTTTTGTGACCTAGGCGAGTTCTCTTCTCAGTTACAATCCCTCCTGCTGCACTGAAGGTCCTTTCTGAGAGCACACTTGAGGCTGGGCAAGACAAGAGGTTCATGGCAAATTGTGACAGCTCTGGCCACAGATCAAGCCTGCGCACCCAGTAGTCCAGGGGTTCATCGCTCCTCAGAGTGTCGATATCTGCAGTTAATGCCAGGTAGTCCGCTACCTGCCGGTCGAGGCGTTCTTTGAGGGTGGATCCAGAAGGGTTGTGGCGCTGCCTTGGACAGAAAAACATTTGCATGTCTGACGTTACAGACTGGCCAAAGGGCTTTGTCCTTGCAGGTGTGCTCGTGGCAGGATTACTGGCACCTCTGCCCCTGGAATGTTGATGAGTTCCTGAAGTGACATCACCCTTAAAAGCATTGTACAACATGTTTTGCAGGCTGGTTTGTAAATGCCGCATCTTTTCGGACTTGTGGTATGTTGGTAACATTTCTGACACTTTATGCTTGTACCGAGGGTCTAGTAGCGTTGCGACCCAGTACAGGTCCTTCTCCTTAAGCCTCTTGATACGGGGGTCCTTCAACAGGCATGACAGCATGAAAGACCCCATTCTCACAAGGTTGGATGCAGAGCTATCCATCTCCGCTTCCTCATTATCAAGGACTGCATCATCCACGGTCTCCTCCCCCCAGCCACGTACAAGACCAGGGGTCCCCAAAAGGTCACCACTAGCCCCCTGGGAAGCCTGCTCCTGTTGGTCCTCCTCCTCCTCCTCCACAAAGCCACCTTCCTCCTCTGACTCCACTTCTGGCACCTCTCCCTGCGTTGCAGCAGGTGCCTGGGTTCGTTCTGGTGATTCCGACCAGAAATCGTGCGCTTCCAGCTCCTCGTCACGCTGGTCTACAGCCTCATCTGTCACTCGTCGCACGGCACGCTCCAGGAAGAAAGCGAAGGGTATTAGGTCGCTGATGGTGCCTTCGGTGCGACTGACCATATTTGTCACCTCTTCAAAAGGTCGCATGAGCCTGCAGGCATCGCGCATAAGCACCCAGTAACGGGGGAAAAAAATCCCCAGCTGTGCAGATCCAGTCCTACCACCCAGTTCAAAAAGGTACTCGTTGACGGCCCTTTGTTGTTGCAGCAGACGTTCCAACATAAGGAGCGTTGAATTCCAGCGAGTCTGGCTGTCAGAAATCAAACGCCTGACTGGCATGTTGTAGCGCTGCTGAATGTCAGCAAGGCGTGCCATGGCTGTGTAGGAACGTCTGAAATGGGCCGACACCTTTCTGGACTGGGTGAGAACGTCCTGGAATCCTGGGTACTTGGAGACAAAACGTTGGACTATTAAATTTAACACATGTGCCATGCAGGGCACATGTGTTAAATTGCCTAGTCTCAACGCTGCCAACAGATTGCTTCCATTGTCACACACCACTTTTCCGATCTGCAGTTGGTGTGGGGTCAGCCACCGATCGGCCTGTGACTGCAGAGATGACAGGAGTACAGATCCGGTATGGTTTTTGCTTTCCAGGCACGTCATCCCCAAGACAGCGTGACAACGGCGTACCTGGCACGTCGAATAGCCTAGGGGGAGCTGGGGGTGCACAGGTGTGGAGGAGGAGAAGGAGGACCCAGCAGCAGAGTAAGAAGAAGAAGAAGACGAGGTAGAGAGCGATGGAGGAGTAGAGGTGGTGGCAGAACCGCGTGCAATCCGTGGCGGTGACACCAACTCCACTGTTGTTGTTGAGCTACCCATTCCCTGCTTCCCAGCCATTACCAAGTTCACCCAGTGGGCAGTGTAGGTGACATACCTGCCCTGACCATGCTTGGAGGACCATGCGTCAGTAGTCATATGGACCTTTGGCCCAACACTAAGTGACAGAGATGCGGTAACTTGGCTCTGCACATGTTGGTACAGGTGTGGTATTCCCTTTTTAGAAAAAAAATTGCGGCTGGGTACCTTCCACTGCGGTGTCCCAATTGCTACAAATTTGCGGAAGGCCTCAGAGTCCACCAGCTGGTATGGTAAAAGCTGGCGGGCTAAGAGTGCAGACAAGCCAGCTGTCAGACGCCGGGCAAGGGGGTGACAGTCAGACATTGGCTTCTTACGCTCAAACATGGCCTTCACAGAAACTTGGCTGGTGGCAGATGACTGGGAATGGGAACAGGTGGTCAAGGTGGAAGGCGGAGTGGAGGGTGGTTCAGACGGGTCAAGGAGAGCAGAGGTAGAGCAGTAAGATGCTGGACCAGAAGGAGTGTGGCTTTTAGTTTGCCTGTTGCCTTTGAGGTGTTGCTCCCAAAGTGCTTTGTGCTTGCCGCTCATGTGCCTTCGCATAGAAGTTGTACCTATGTGGCTGTTGGGCTTACCAAGGCTCAGTTTCTGACTGCACTCATTGCAAATTACAATGCTTTTGTCAGAGGCACACACATTAAAAAAATCCCACACTGCTGACTTTTTGGAAGTGTGCGATCTGGCGGTAACAGTAGAAGTTGGCGGAGTTGGCGGTATTGGCGGCAATGGCGGGTGCGTTGGCCGGCTGAACACAGGTGCCGATACATGTTGTTGCCCTACTGATCCCTGCGGGCTGTCCTCCCTGCTTCTTCTAAGTCTTATTCTCCTACTGCCTCTCTGACTCTCCGTCTCTCCATCTGAACTACCCTCCTCTTGCTCTCTTCTACTAGGCACCCACAAAACATCAATCTCCTCATCATCATTCTCCTCAGATGCATCAATTTCTTCTGACACATCACAGAAGGAAGCAGCAGCGGGGACCTCCTCCTCATCACTCATTATGTCCATCTCTATCGTGTTCTCTGCCAGAATTAAATCTGGTGTAAGGTCCTCATCTCCTTCATCTTCTTCTGGCAATAATGGTTGCGCATTACTCAGTTCAAGAAACTCATTGGAAAATAACTCCTCTGACCCCAGTGAAGAAGGGGCACCGGTGGTGGAGGAAGTGTTACGTGGGGTGGCCATAGCAGTGGAGGATGAGGAGGATGTTGTGGTAAAGTTAGAAACGGTAGAGGATGGGGTGTGCTGTGTAAGCCAGTCAACTACCTCTTCAGCATTTTGGGAGTTCAGGGTCATTGGCTTTTTAAAACTGGGCAATTTGCTAGGGCCACAGGATTGCATAGCAGCACGGCCCCTAGCACGGCCTCTGCGTGGCGGCCTGCCTTTGCCTGGCATTATTTTTAAAAAAACAACAACAACAACAAAAACTCAGTTGGTTTTTCTGGAAACGATAATACACACAGCTAGATGGCGGGTTGAAGAAAACACTGTGCAAATAATGCCTACAAAGTCAACGTATACACTACTACAGCGGTGGATACGGATTACGTAAAATATATGAATGCTGCTTGAAAAAAAGTAACTCAAGTGGTTTTTCTAGAGACGATAATATTATCAATATTTAGACAAAATGTGAACAAGGTCACACAGCTCGATGGCGGGTTGAAGAAAACAGTGTGCAAATAATGCCTACAAGGTCAACGTATACACTACTACAGCGGTGGATACGGATTACGTAAAATATATGAATGCTGCTTGAAAAAAAGTAACTCAAGTGGTTTTTCTAGAGACGATAATATTATCAATATTTAGACAAAATGTGAACAAGGTCACACAGCTCGATGGCGGGTTGAAGAAAACAGTGTGCAAATAATGCCTACAAAGTCAACGTATACACTACTACAGCGGTGGATACGGATTACGTAAAATATATGAATGCTGCTTGAAAAAAAGTAACTCAAGTGGTTTTTCTAGAGACGATAATATTATCAATATTTAGACAAAATGTGAACAAGGTCACACAGCTCGATGGCGGGTTGAAGAAAACAGTGTGCAAATAATGCCTACAAGGCCAACGTATACACTACTACAGCGGTGGATACGGATTACGTAAAATATATGAATGCTGCTTGAAAAAAGTGACTCCGGTGTTTTTTCTGGAGACGGTAATATTATGGATATTTAGACAGAATGGGAACAAGGTCACACAGCTCGATGGCGGGTTGAAGAAAACAGTGTGCAAATAATGCCTACAAGGCCAACGTATACACTACTACAGCGGTGGATACGGATTACGTAAAATATATGAATGCTGCTTGAAAAAAGTGACTCCGGTGTTTTTTCTGGAGACGGTAATATTATGGATATTTAGACAGAATGGGAACAAGGTCACACAGCTCGATGGCGGGTTGAAGAAAACAGTGTGCAAATAATGCCTACAAGGCCAACGTATACACTACTACAGCGGTGGATACGGATTACGTAAAATATATTATGGCTGCTTGAAAAAAGTGACTCCGGTGTTTTTTCTGGAGACGGTAATATTATGGATATTTAGACAGAATGTGAACAAGGTCACACAGCTCGATGGCGGGTTGAAGAAAACAGTGTGCAAATAATGCCTACAGGGCAAATAATGCCTAAAAGGTCAACTTATACACTACTACAGCGGTAGTAAAATAAAAAAAAGTAAAATAAAAAAAAAATGAATATTAAAAAAAAAAAATTAAAGTTGGTGCTGCTGAACTACTAGGAGCAGCAGATTAGCACACCAGTCCCACTCCCCAACACTGCTAGACTAATAGCACTGGGCTCTTATAGTAGTAGTAGTAGTAGTAGTAGTAAAACAACAAAAAAATAAATAAAAGCAGTCCTTACAAGGACTACTGTTATTGCAGCAGTCAGCAGATGAGATCAGAAGCAGGACAGCTGCCCACTGCAGCTACATACAGAGCACTGCAGTAGAAGGTAGATTACTAGCCAGCAAAGCTACCTAAGCTAAAATGTCCCTCAAACCCCTGCAGACTTCTGTCCCTCCAATAACAGAGCAGTATCAAAACGATTACTAGCCAGCAAACTTTCAACTGTCCCTGAAATCACTAACAGGCAGCAGCTCTCTCCCTACACTATCTCTTCAGCACACACAGGCAGAGTGAAAAAACGCTGCAGGGCTTCGGTTTTTATAGGGAAGGGGAGTGGTCCAGGGGAGAGCTTCCTGATTGGCTGCCATGTACCTGCTGGTCTGGGGTGAGAGGGCAAAAAAAGCGCCAACAATGGCGAACCCAAAATGGCGAACGTCGCGCGATGTTCGCGAACTTCCGGCGAGCGCGAACACCCGATGTTCGCGCGAACAAGTTCGCCGGCGAACAGTTCGCGACATCTCTACACATAGGTACAACTTCTATGCGAAGGCACATGAGCGGCAAGCACAAAGCACTTTGGGAGCAACACCTCAAAGGCAACAGGCAAACTAAAAGCCACACTCCTTCTGGTCCAGCATCTTACTGCTCTACCTCTGCTCTCCTTGACCCGTCTGAACCACCCTCCACTCCGCCTTCCACCTTGACCACCTGTTCCCATTCCCAGTCATCTGCCACCAGCCAAGTTTCTGTGAAGGCCATGTTTGAGCGTAAGAAGCCAATGTCTGACTGTCACCCCCTTGCCCGGCGTCTGACAGCTGGCTTGTCTGCACTCTTAGCCCGCCAGCTTTTACCATACCAGCTGGTGGACTCTGAGGCCTTCCGCAAATTTGTAGCAATTGGGACACCGCAGTGGAAGGTACCCAGCCGCAATTTTTTTTCTAAAAAGGGAATACCACACCTGTACCAACATGTGCAGAGCCAAGTTACCGCATCTCTGTCACTTAGAGTTGGGCCAAAGGTCCATATGACTACTGACGCATGGTCCTCCAAGCATGGTCAGGGCAGGTATGTCACCTACACTGCCCACTGGGTGAACTTGGTAATGGCTGGGAAGCAGGGAATGGGTAGCTCAACAACAACAGTGGAGTTGGTGTCACCGCCACAGATTGCACGCGGTTCTGCCACCACCTCTACTCCTCCATCGCTCTCTACCTCGTCTTCTTCTTCTTCTTACTCTGCTGCTGGGTCCTCCTTCTCCTCCTCCACACCTGTGCACCCCCAGCTCCCCCTAGGCTATTCGACGTGCCAGGTACGCCGTTGTCACGCTGTCTTGGGGATGACGTGCCTGGAAAGCAAAAACCATACCGGATCTGTACTCCTGTCATCTCTGCAGTCACAGGCCGATCGGTGGCTGACCCCACACCAACTGCAGATCGGAAAAGTGGTGTGTGACAATGGAAGCAATCTGTTGGCAGCGTTGAGACTAGGCAATTTAACACATGTGCCCTGCAACGCAGGGAGAGGTGCCAGAAGTGGAGTCAGAGGAGGAAGGTGGCTTTGTGGAGGAGGAGGACCAACAGGAGCAGGCTTCCCAGGGGGCTAGTGGTGACCTTTTGGGGACCCCTGGTCTTGTACGTGGCTGGGGGGAGGAGACCGTGGATGATGCAGTCCTTGATAATGAGGAAGCGGAGATGGATAGCTCTGCATCCAACCTTGTGAGAATGGGGTCTTTCATGCTGTCATGCCTGTTGAAGGACCCCCGTATCAAGAGGCTTAAGGAGAAGGCCCTGTACTGGGTCGCAACGCTACTAGACCCTCGGTACAAGCATAAAGTGTCAGAAATGTTACCAACATACCACAAGTCCGAAAAGATGCGGCATTTACAAACCAGCCTGCAAAACATGTTGTACAATGCTTTTAAGGGTGATGTCACTTCAGGAACTCATCAACATTCCAGGGGCAGAGGTGCCAGTAATCCTGCCACGAGCACACCTGCAAGGACAAAGCCCTTTGGCCAGTCTGTAACGTCAGACATGCAAATGTTTTTCTGTCCAAGGCAGCGCCACAACCCTTCTGGATCCACCCTCAAAGAACGCCTCGACCGGCAGGTAGCGGACTACCTGGCATTAACTGCAGATATCGACACTCTGAGGAGCGATGAACCCCTGGACTACTGGGTGCGCAGGCTTGATCTGTGGCCAGAGCTGTCACAATTTGCCATGAACCTCTTGTCTTGCCCAGCCTCAAGTGTGCTCTCAGAAAGGACCTTCAGTGCAGCAGGAGGGATTGTAACTGAGAAGAGAACTCGCCTAGGTCACAAAAGTGTCGATTACCTGACCTTTATTAAAATGAATGAGGGGTGGATCTCGGAGGGTTACTGCACGCCGGAAGACTTGTTCTGACTTCTATGCAGCTGTCCTTCTCTTCAAGCCTCATGACTCCACACACAGCTGTCCTTTAGCGTCCTCCTCCTCCCTCCGCCACCGTTACAAACTAGGGTGCAAACCCTACTGGTTTAATTTTTTCTGGCCTCTGTGCTTCAGTGGCTGCAACCAAAAAAACTGGGCAAACAATGTCTACAAGGTCAACGTATGGCAAAAAATGACTATTTTCAGCATTTATATGGCATATTTTTTCTGGCAACTGTGCTTCAGTGGCTGCGTCCAAAAAAATGCATATTTTCAGCATTTATATGGCATAATTTTTCTGGCCTCTGTGCTTCAGTGGCTGCAACCAAAAAAATGCATATTTTCAGCATTTATATGGCATAATTTTTCTGGCAACTGTGCTTCAGTGGCTGCGACCAAAAAAATGCATATTTTCTGCATTTATATGGCATAATTTTTCTGGCCTCTGTGCTTCAGTGGCTGAACCAAAAAAATTTATATTTTCAGCATTTATATGGCATAATTTTTCTGGCCTCTGTGCTTCAGTGGCTGCAACCAAAAAAATGCATATTTTCAGCATTTATATGGCATAATTTTTCTGGCAACTGTGCTTCAGTGGCTGCGTCCAAAAAAATGCATATTTTCTGCATTTATATGGCATAATTTTTCTGGCCTCTGTGCTTCAGTGGCTGCAACCAAAAAAATGCATATTTTCAGCATTTATATGGCATAATTTTTCTGGCCTCTGTGCTTCAGTGGCTGCAACCAAAAAAATTTATATTTTCAGCATTTATATGGCATAATTTTTCTGGCCTCTGTGCTTCAGTGGCTGCGACCAAAAAAATGCATATTTTCAGCATTTATATGGCATATTTTTTCTGGCCTCTGTGCTTCAGTGGCTGCGGCCAAAAAAACTGGGCAAACAATGCCTACAAGGTCAACGACGTTGACCTTGTAGGCATTGTTTGCCCAGTTTTTTTGGCCGCAGCCACTGAAGCACAGAGGCCAGAAAAAATATGCCATATAAATGCTGAAAATAGTCATTTTTTGCCATACGTTGACTCAACGTATATGGCAAAAAATGACTATTTTCAGCATTTATATGGCATATTTTTTCTGGCAACTGTGCTTCAGTGGCTGCGACCAAAAAAACTGGGCAAACAATGCCTACAAGGTCAACGTATGGCAAAAAATGACTATTTTCAGCATTTATATGGCATATTTTTTCTGGCAACTGTGCTTCAGTGGCTGCAACCAAAAAAACTGGGCAAACAATGTCTACAAGGTCAACGTATGGCGAAAAATTACTATTTTCAGCATTTATATGGCATATTTTTTATGGCAACTGTGCTTCAGTGGCTGCGTCCAAAAAAACTGGGCAAACAATGCCTACAAGGTCAACGTATGGCAGTTGTTTAAAGAGAACAGTAGATTACTAGCCAGCAAAGCTACCTAAGCTAAAATGTCCCTCAAATCCCTGCAGACTTCTGTCCCTCCAATACAGAGCAGTATCAAGCAGATTACTAGCCAGCAAACTTACTATCATCTGTCCCTGAAATCACTAACAGCTCTCCCCCTACACTATCTCTTCCAAGCACACACAGGCAGATTTTTCAGATACATTTTTGCCCTTGATCCCCCTCTGGCATGCCACTGTCCAGGTCGTTGCACCCTTTAAACAACTTTAAAATCATTTTTCTGGCCAGAAATGTCTTTTCTAGATGTTAAAGTTCGCCTTCCCATTGAAGTCTATGGGGTTCGCGAACCGTTCGCGAACCGCTCGCATTTTTGCGCAAGTTCGCGAATATGTTCGCGAACTTTTTTTCCGACGTTCGCTACATCCCTACTGGCGACAATTCGCCAGCTTCAAAATGGGCAAATTCACACCTGGCAAATAAATTCGCCCATCACTATTTACCACTACTCTTTGTAATCTATCTTTTAGCCAATTCTCTATCCAAGCACAAATACAAGTATGGGATCCAGAATGCTCGGAAGCTGGGGTTTTCCAGATAATGGATTTTTCATGGATCTTCGTACCTTTAGTCTACTAGAAAATCATATAAACATTAAATAAATCAAAAAAAATGCTTTTGCTTCCAATAATGATATCTTAGTTTGGATTATATATTGGAGTCTAAGGGAGATGCACTTTCTGTAATTCAGAGCTTTCTGGATACGAGCTTCTGGATAACAGATCCCATACCGGTATTATGTTCCAGACAAATATTCCTTAATTTAACCACTAACCTTCTGTGTGCAGAGCTTGGTTATGTGGTCTATTTGTCTGTAAACCTACCAATGCAGTGTTGAAATGTTCAATGAGATTGCAACATTGCAGCATTTTATAGCACTGGAGAATTAAGTAGTGCAAATGTTTTGCAAGACAGATAAATGAAAAAAGCACTGTTTTAAAGATGTTGGGGGCAGAACATTTTCCAGGGGGCGGCAAGAAAGAAAAACATACAGGTATGGGATCCGTTAACCCGGAAACCTGTTATCCAGAAAGCTTCGAATTATGGCTAGGCCATCTCCCACAGACTCCAGTTTATCCAAATAATACAAATTTGTAAAAATGATTTAATTTTTCTCTGTAATAATAAAACAGTACCTTGATACAAAATAAGATATCATTTGTCCTTGTTGGAAGCAAAAGCAAACTACTGGGTTTATAGTGCCACAGAACGAAGAATCTACGTTCTGTGGAAACTTTTTTTAAATGCCACAGAATGTAGATTCTATGTACTGCAGCATTGAGGGGGTTGGGAACTGAAGAGCGGATTTCAAAGCCGGTTCTGCTGCTGCCTGCACTTCCTGGAATGCAAGCTCCTCCCACTTACCGGAGCTTGCGAAGAAGATGTGCTTTCTCTTCCTCTGCCGTATTGGACGATCGTGAGCCTGCTACCCCCAGTTTAGTGCCCCCCCACACACAAACACACATTTATTTTAGTAATACACACTGACATTCAAACTTACACACACATACAATTTTGGGGGATCAGGGGTGTCACACACATTCACAGCACTCAAACACACTTGCACATGCACACAACACGCAATTTGCCAATTGCACACACACATACACACTATTTTGTGTCTATTTTTTTAATCGAATCGTCTGTTTTATTGAAATTGCGATTAACTTATTCGCTAATTGCTCTGCACAATACCTTTGTATGTTATTTCGGTGATTATACTGCAATTTTTTGGTGCATTTTTAGCCATTTTATTGCATGTTTAGCTATTTTATTACATTTTTAGCTTAGCATAAGCGTTGTTCGCTTATTTCTGTCCATAAAACCTATTTGGCCTGCTAAAATATTAAAACTTTGATTCTGACTGCTGATTACACTAGGCAATAAAAAAAGCATTGATTTTTGTGGTTTTGTTGGATTTTAGTGATTTTATACCGTTTCACCCTGTTCCTTGTTACTTCATTTTGCCCATGGAAATTTTGTCTGCTATATATCTATTTGGGGGTCTCTCTGTGCGACATAGTTTGGTAAATCTATGCATATTGGGCATCAACCTGTTTAATAGACCCCTGGTGTTCATATTAGGATGCCTTTTGCTGGTATGTTACGAAATGTGGGGTATATAATGGGGTAAAATGCAAGCTTTTTGATGAGTTTCAGAAGTTTCATAAAAAGCATTATGTTTAACAAAGCTTTGCAGTTTGGTAGTTTGCAGTAGAAAGATGTATTTACCCATTTTAGATTTGTCAGAATGTGTACTTTCAGAAAATATATGGGTTTTCTAGGGTCTCCATACTGTTAGGGGATCTTATGGTGCATAATACCCATACCGGGTGCTTGTATTGTACCAGTTAGAGTGTCAGACGTGAAAATTTATATGTAAGATTTTCATTTGGGGGTCTTTGTATGCCACCTAGTTTGGTAAATCTTTTCATATGAGGCATCAAACTGTTCAATAGACCCCTGGCGTTCATATTTAGGCTGCTTTATGCTGGTAGGCTATGAAATGGGTATATTATGGGGTAAGATGCAAACTTTGTGACAATTTTTAGAAAATTCATAAAAACCAATATGTTTAGCATAGCTTTGCATTTTGGTAGTTTGAAGTAGAAAGATGTAATTACCTGCTTTAGATTCATCAGAATGTGTTATTAAAGAAAATATATGGTTCTCTAGGGTATCCATACTGTTAGGGGTGCATAATACACATACTGGGTGCTTGTATATTGTAGCAGTCAGAGTGTCATACATGCAAATTTATGTGTACTATTTTCATTTGGGGGTCTCTGTATGCCACCTAGGTTGGTAAATTGTTTCATATCAGGTATCAAACTGTTCAGTAGACCCCTGGCATTAATATTTAGGATGCCTTTTTCTGATACGTTACAAAACATGGGGTATATAATGGGGTAAAATTCAAGCTTTGTGACTATTTTCAGAAATTTAAAAATAAAGTGTTATCTTTAGCATAGCTTTGCGGTTTGGTAGTTTGCAGTAGAAAGATGTAATTACCTGCTTTAGATTCTTCAGATTGTGTACTTTTGGAAAATATATGGTTTTCTAGGGTCATACTGTTAGGGGGTCTCATGGCACATAATACACATACCGGGTGCTTATATTGTAGTAGCCAGAGTGTCATACGTGAAAATTTATATGCCCTATTTGGATTTGGGGGGCTCTGTCTGCAACATAATGAGGTAAATCTATGCATCAATATGTTTAGTGGACTTTCATAAAAAAGTTATGTTATGTTTAGCATTGCTTTACAGTTTGGTAGTTTCCAATAGAAAGACATATTAACCTGCTTTAGATTCGTCAGAATGTGTACTTTTGGAAAATATATGGTTTTCTAGGGTCGCCATACTGTTAGGGGGTCTCATGGCACATAATACAAATACCGGGTGCTTATATTGTAGTAGCCAAAGTGTCATATGTGAGGTACAAAAATATATATTATATTATTAGAGATATTTCTATTATTATTATTATTACTATTATCTATACAGATAAATATAGAGTGAGGCAGAGAGCTATTGGAGACAGAGAGGTGATATATAGAGTGAGGCACAGGGTTATTAGAGACGGAGAGGTGAGAGTGGGGGTAACAAAATGAAAAGGGAAAGGGTAAAAGAGGAGAGTGAATAGAGTGAGGCCACCGATAGGTGGGTGATACAATGGAGCAGCAGGACAAGGAACTGTAGGGGTTAATGTGCTTTGTGGCAAATGAGAGAATTGTTGTAGGCAAAACTCACAGCCAACCTGTACCTATAAGATAGAATAATGAATGTAGTTACACAGCTATACACAGGTTCATTATAGTCTCTATAACTCACACACAGTTTGTCAGACCTTATTACACACAGTTGCCCTTACACACATTAACACTAACAGTTAATTTTACACACAGACATAGATGCACACAAAGAAACACACATACACTGGCATTCACACTCATCTGCCCTGGGAAAGAACCTGCTTCTTAATGAGATTATTTTATACTCTCATTCCTCACACAGGAAGCATCTAACAGAGGCAAGGGGGCAGAGCTAAATTTGGACTGCTGCTCTGTGCAGTAGAATAAGCATTGGGATAGTCAATTTTTGAAGGGGTGCTGACCGTAAGATGTAAGCTTATGAGCTTATTGCAGGTTCTTAATAATAATTTTAAGAAAAGAACAAAACAATAGATGTATACATATGGCAAGAGAATATCCTTATTATAAAGTACAAGTCCGGGGGAGCAAGTGCCCCCCTTGCCCCTATCTATGGACCCCATGCAGGTTACTGTCTGTGTAAAGAACTCCCAGAAGGGTCTGGGGGTGCTTCCTGCCACTGCAAGGAGCTATGATCAGATGATTGGGTCTAAAGTGATTGAGGAAAGCCAGAAGGTGAGCCAGGCCTGAAGCTGGTGAATTTGTATCCCTGGAGAGGAGAGTCAGCAGGGCTTAGTGAGACGCCCAGAAAATTTTAGAGTGTGGAAGACTTCCTGTCAGATGCGCTCTGCCAATGAGGCGAGTTGAAAAATTCTCCTGAGGCATGAAGCGCCAGATAGGTTTCCAGGGGCGGCAAAAAGTCGCTCCTGGTACCTTTAACAGTTGAATTTCCATTTTTTAAACAAGAAATTCGGCTTTACTAGTGCAAGAGAGCACAATGGCACTCTCCGCACTAGTGTTTCTGCATCCCCACGACAGGTAAGCCGGTGAGGGGGGGTGGCATTGCAGGAGCTGCTTCCTGTATGGTGCGAACACCAGAGTGGGGAAAAGTTGTGAATGCATGCTGTTGAAACGCTAAATGAACTGTATTCCTGCAACCTTTATGTTAAGAAGAGTTTTCCAAAATAAACCTGTGTTTTTGCCTGAGGATGTGGTGTCCCTAACTTGATCCTACTCCTAACTGTCTACCATAGCTAATTTCCACAAAAACTCAGTGTACAGGCAGACAGTTTGTCACAGTACCAAATAGTTATGCAAATTGCCTTTGCATTGTCTAATCTGCACTGAAGAATTGTTTAAGTATTGACTCTAGGGAACCTTAGAGCTACAACAACCCTGAATATTGTGGTAGTTCCAGGATTCCCACAGTGGGTTGTATCAATATGTGTGCTGGGCCAAGCCCTACTGGTGCCTAAGGACCAGTGCTCCACCATTCTGCCCCCCTGCTGCTAGTTGCTTCAACCTTTCTGCGTCATTACCACAATCACTAATTGCTCCCAACCCATTACTCTTCTGCGGTCTGCTCGATCACGTATCACCTGCACCAATTACTAGTTTACTACTAGTGCCTCCGATCCATTGCGGTCAATGCCCCCAAGAGCTACCTCACCCCTCTCCAGCCTCTGTCACTGTGTGCAATTCCACTGGGTTTTCAGCTTGTGAGAAAAAATATCGGTTGCAAGGTTGCAAAGGGGTTTATTGTGCATACACAGTGAGTAATTAGCAAGTCCAAATGACTTTTGTATATTTGTAATGATTTTACTCCATGATATCACTGAGCTACTCCCCTTTTTGTGTGCAGCACAAATCTCCTGTATGATTTGATTTACAAGTTGACATCGCAAGAGGCAGCCACCTACTACGCCTACCTCTAGTTCTGGCCCTGATAGCGGAGAGCAAGGTGATGGGGAGCCCTGTACTTAGATCTGCCAATGGCAGGCATTAAGCAGAAGGCTTCCATGCGCCCACATGAGCCCAATGTGGTGCAATTTTATACCCTTTATATTTTATACCATTAGCATTTAACAATTATGCATATAGCATTGGTAAATGTATACTTTTGTCCATCCTCTACCATTAGTTATACAGTTCATTTATCTAGTTATAATATAAATATAACGCTTTCTTGGCCTAATCTGCCAATTAGAAGTTAAGGGTGACCAGCTAGGTAGTGGGAATGGGTTACATTGCGAATCTTCACCCAGGGCAGAGCCTTCGCCAAATGGAAGCTTCCCCTTTAAACTGTAGTTGAACTACAACTCACAGGCATATAAGTACAAATAGAAAAATGGATGCCAGGAGGTTCTTTAAAAGGGGTACAACAGGAGCAGATTTATTATGCCAGAGGCAAATGACCACAGGTTTACTCACAATAGTTCTGAGGACACAGCAGATGGAATCACTTTGGACAGTAAAGGTTCACAGTCAAACAGATGCGACTCCCAAAGGATATTGCAGATAGGTGTACATCAAATCCCAGTTCAACCGACGTTGCACAGTGAGGGGATCGGGATCTATCATGTAGGGTTCAGGTAGTCCTTTGCTCACCTACTGCCCTATCAACTGAGGTCCCTGCTCTAAAGGCAAACAGGCCTTGTGGGAAGCTACTTCCTCCTACAATCTTCGTTGGAGCGACAGCTGCTCTTTCTGCTACACCTCTCTGTCTTTCTCTCCTAGAGAGAACTATAACAGTATCTTACTATTTTAGCTGGTCCTCGTTCACGGGGTTACCTGGTCCCCGACTTAGCACTAAAGGTGTCAGGTCCCTTTAGGGTAAAAGCTTACTGGGGCCTATGGTGATCCCAGGCTCAATGGAGATTCACCTAGCAGCAGCACCAGGAGCCAAAGAGGAAGAGGACACTCCCTGCACACACTATATAGCAGTGTGGCAGGGGAGTGTCATTACACTCTTTGTCCAATAGGTGTGGGTGTTACACTTTACCAGTTACAAGGGCTTGGCCCAATAACAAGGGAAAAGAGAACTACATACAAAAGGTAGGAGATTAACTCTATAGGGATAGGATATCCTATAGGTCCCTACATAAAGATATGCACATACCCAGTTTTTTCTTGTCTTATGAAGTTTGTTGCTCTTAGCAGTTGTTCTTCGGTAAAGGGGGTCACTGTCAGAATACAACAGCACAGCACAATCAAGATGGCAGGGCCCAGAACCACCTGCAAGTAAACGTTATTTGTGAAGTTAATTCAGAGAATAAATTGCCAATTGCATATGCTTTATTCTGTAGTGTTCCTTAAACATTATGTAAAAATCATTCTCACTTAATAGAGGTTTAAAAGATGACTTTTTAACCCTTTGCACACCACCGATCATAAAATCTACAGTGCCAACATGGAAGTACCAGAGTGCCAGCAACACAGATTCGAAATTTTCAGATGAAATGCTAATATATGTGATCTGGATCATGTCAAACCAGTAGCATGGAAAGCGTTAAAACTGCAGGTGCACAATCATGGGTGGATCCAGGCAAATAACGCATTTCTATTAGTTATGAGCAAATAGGGCATGTTTTGCTTTGGTAAAGTACATGCAGAGTTTTCAAAATGACGAAGATTTGCAAGAGACATTAAAATATCTGGACCGTTTTTGCAGCACTTTTTGCATTCTGGGGATACCAATAAAACATTCTTTCAAGTCTTTGTGACCGTAGTTGGAGTGAATCTTCAGTATTTTGCTTTGTGTCAGAATTTGCAAACAGGCATCAAAATTTGCAGAATTGCATTGAAGAAAGTGAAATTACATGGAATTTGTTTGCTCTTTTTACTACTAGACACTTTAGAGCTGGAACTAGGGGTAGGCAGAGTTGGCGGGCGACTAGGCGCAGTCATAGGGGGGTGCACTTTAGAAGGGAAAGAATTTTTTTTTTTTTTATTTCTTTAAGTTTGAACTTCGCCCCTGTCTCCAGAAGCAGTGTTCGGCTCTAGTCCAGTCCCCACCTCCCTCTTACTTGCTCTTTGCCCGGCTGCGGCATCTACTGCCTGACGCAATGTGGAAGTGAAAAGTGGATGCGCATGCGCTGTAGTAAGCGCCACATCGTGTGGTGACATCACTCCGCAAGTGCTGGCGTGGCGTGTTGGTGTTGAAGAGAAGAGAGTCCGGCGGTGCGGCCAGATACTTCTGACTGGGCTGGGCTGGCTGTTGAAGTTGGAGAACAGTGTGAGCAGAGCACACTGAGCAGTGACTGCTCTGGCACAGACTTGGGGGGCAATGGCTGGTGGAACAGGTACAGACTTGGGGGGCAATGGCTGGTGGCACAGGTACAGACTTGGGGGCAATGGCTGATGGCACAGGTACAGACTTGGGGGGCAATGCTGGTGGCACAGGTACAGACTTAGAGGGCAATGCTGTTGGCACAGGTACAGATTTAGGGGGCAATGTTGGTGGCACAGTGACAGACTTGGGGGCAATGCTGGTGGCACAGGTAGAGACTTAGGGGGCAATGTTGGGGCAATACTGGTGGCACAGGTACAGACTTGGGGGGCAATGCTGGTGGCACAGGTACAGACTTGGGGGGCAATGCTAGTGGCACAGGTACAGACTTGGGGGGCAATGCTGGTGGCACAGGTACAGACTTGGGAGGCAATGCTGGTGGCACACATACAGACTTGGGGGGCAATGCTGGTGGCACAGGTAGAGACTTAGGGGGCAATGTTGGGGCAATGCTGGTGGCACAGGTACAGACTTGGGGGCAATGCTGGTGGCACAGGTACAGACTTGGGGGCAATATTTTGGGTGCTGCTGGCTGGCACAGGTACAGTTTGCTTTATGAATGTGTTGTAAGGTTTCTTAACTAAAAAAAACGTGATTAGGTGGGAAATAGTCATTCAGACCTGGGGCGGCCTAGGGTATCTTAGCCCAGCGCTGACACACATGCTCTATATTGTTAGAGGATCTCTTATCTACTATGCTACAAGGTTTTTGGTAAAAAAAAAAAAGACTCCCACACTGCTAATTTCTTAAAAACACGTGTGTGTTTTTTGACTGGAAATTACTACTACATTTCTAGTAATACATTACTAGTTTACAAACACAGGCACAACCAATAATAAATCTGATCACCAACAGATAATATCTGGCTGCTTTTTATCCCCTGCTTTTTATCCCACATTAAAAGATAATGAAACATATATTTATGTGTATTGAATCTGAAATACTATGTAATGTAATGTTACATGACTGAGATTGAGAATAGTCATGGTTGTGTTAATAATTCCAGCAACTTCAATTACAGACTGAGTCACTAAATGAAGAAAACTCTGAACATAGTAGAAAAATTACTAATTTACTATTAAAAACATAACAACAGTGCATAATGGATAGAAGCCACACAAAGGTGCATAATAGAAAAGATAAAGTAGATTTGGGGGGAGGGATAAAAAAATAAAACACTATACTAAATTAGCAGTAGTGTGCACCTACACGGGATACATACATACAGACAAAGACAAACAAAGTAGCCCTAACAACCTGGGTCTCATAGGTGAGCAGGCAAGCAGAAGAAGAAAAACAGTAATCTGAAATACACAACTTCCACTTGCACTGACTCAATCAGATGGCTCCATAAATGAGAACTTACCACCCCCCAATAAGAAAAGCCCCATCAACTACCTAAGATAGCCCCCCTACCTACCTTATTCGAATCCTCTTCCTTCCCTTAGGCAATTCACTGAACTTCTCACGCAGTTGGGGCAAATACCGGACTGCTCCAACTGTGCATGTGCCAAATACGGCATTCCTTTACAGAAGCGGACTGAAGATGGCCCCCATGAGCTCTGCTGCGCTACTCTGCATAAATACTCCTTTCTGGAGTAATGCACTATGTGGGTAGGAAACAGGGAGGGGAGGCTTTTCCTATTGGGAAGGTTAGTTCTCCTATAAACACCTACTCTAGCTAAATCACCCAAAAACACTCCTAGCACCTGCTCTAACCACAAACACACCCTCTACCTGTGCACCTCCTTATATAGACAGTGGGAAGGGTCAAATCCCATTGAATGATGTGGAAAGAGAGGGGAGGATAATATTGCATGACTCCTAACTAATGTCTATAGAAACAAAATGGTTTTACTA
Organism: Xenopus laevis; assembly: GCF_017654675.1. Lineage (NCBI taxonomy): Eukaryota > Metazoa > Chordata > Amphibia > Anura > Pipidae > Xenopus > Xenopus laevis. The sequence continues at coordinate 70,853,895 of NC_054372.1, read as the reverse complement.
TTCAAAATTGCTGTGTGAGCTGGTATACACAACTGTATGACACTGGAGCACAGTACAGAAAAAAACACAGGGCAAACAGTTATAGCAAAATTATACAAAAGCAATACATAGGTTAGTTTAGGTGCTGTTTGTTTCCACTGCATTGTGTAAAGACAACATTTCAGCATTGTATTTATATAGAAATATTTGCAGAACTTGAACCTGTGTTTCTTCTTTTAATATATAATTTCGATATATTATATATATATATATATATATATATAATATAACTAATATTCGGTGATACCATTCTGAAAGTGACTGATAACTAAGTAATCCGAAGGACTTGCAACTTAAAATCTATTTGTTAGCAGGTCAAAAGGTATCACTCTAATTGCTAGCTGCTTCTATCACTGTCATTATGGCACTCCAGGTTTCTGGTCATTGATAGGAAATGCCGGAGGAAATTTGCCATTATGGAGAATACAGTTTCGATTGAGACTGTGACTGGGGTTACTGCAATAATAGGGACAGGCAACATTTATTAACCATCTGTAAGCAAACAGAAAATTGGTGTTACTATATTTCCTCACTGTAAGATACACTTACCTGTACCATGATTGCTATGACAATTTGTACAAATCTTCTACTATATAGTATATGGGTCTTTTTAGAAGAACAAGAACTCTTCTGCAAATACAAAAGAACATAATTTAATCTATTTAAGACACATTTCTTTTCCATGGTGAACACATTATCTTATTTTCTATAGAATACTTTCTATATCATTTAAAAATACTAAATTCCATAATTCCACATCAAACCTTTCCACTGAAATATTGAATATGAAGTAGAATGCACTATGTTTGTGCAGGAGCAGTAACCCATGGCAACCATAAGATGCCTACTTTTGTAAATTCTGTATGTATATTGGTTGTTATAGGTAACTTTTTCACTTTTTTTTTCATTTTTTCTTCCATTTTTTACTTGAATAGGGAGCTCTTTTTAATACAGCTCTTCTATATAATTTCATTGTTATGAACCAGCCTGTACCTCAGTCATGGAGGACTGGGTGCATATTACCACTAATAACAGTATTTTTCAAATAATAATGGCTTTATTTGCAAACCTATCCAACCTATCTTCTCTAGTACAATTCACCATTGTCAATTCCCAGAAACAAGTTGTTCTTCATTATCTCCACCCAAAAACAGCTTTTGCATAGTGAATGAAAATGCAATTCTCTTTAACTTTGAAATGCAACATCTGTCTGTTTATATATTCTGCACTTCTGGCTCCCTCTTGAACAATATAGCAGAAGTCATATTCTTAAAGTAAAGCATTAAAATAATTGCATGTAAAATGGATGAGAGTGGTATTCTAAGCACTATTGTAAATTACATTGATTTTTTTAATTCAAAGATATATAGGTATGCATGTATTGTTGCTATGAATGTTTCTATGAATGCACTTCGTTACAACAGCACCACCTGGTCAGTTTCAGACCATTTCAACCGCTGGTCTGATGTTCATTTGGTCAGGATAAACATTGAAAAAAAAACATTGGAAAACATGGAAAACTCATCTCACATCTTTCCTAACCAGAAAAACATCCGACCAGCCCTATTTCTTTTTCCTAACAACTAATTTTACTATTTCATGGTTGGAAAATGACCATAAGGCGACACCGTTATGACAAAATTCATGTAAACAGTACATGTATCCCTTAAAATCTTGGAATTAAAATAAATTAATGTCAAATACAGCAGTGCTTATAATAGTGTTATCATCAAGTTTACATTCACTTATTTTAAAGGTTAACTTATCATTTAACACATCTGGAGGTGAACTGACTTCTGCTACACTATCTCTAAAATTAGACATAGAAAAAAGAAAGGTATAAATATTGCTTTGAATTACAATTACACTTACAAATTACTTGAAAACTAATTATATTTTTAGTTGTATACTTTGGAAAATGATTCCATGAAAAGAGATTTTGGGATAACCTCCCCTTGAAAAAAGTTTTTGGGATAACATCCCCTTTAAACCTGGTTAAATCTATAGTGACAAAAAAATTATAAGAAGTGCAGTTGGATGGGACATATGCTGCCTGGGCAGGGTCAGGCAATTGCTGGCAGAATACCACTCAAACTCCAAAGTGAGCATTTCTGATTAGTGGTCCTTCTGTTAATGCCAAGTCTGCAATAGGCAGAGCATTTACCTAACATCTTTAAGGGTTGCTGTGACTGGCAATTTGGATACCACCACCTGCAAAATATTTGCCATTACTGGAATAAAATATTCCTAATGTCAATGGAACATGGTGAGATTTCCTGGGCATGGTTAAATCTTTGCCCGCCCTCTTGCGAGGAGCAGCAGTGGAAAGGTTGCTTTAGGGCAGCCGGTGACCCAGAAATGCCACTGAAAAAAAGTAATTATATTAGGGATACACCGAATCCACTATTTTGGATTCGGGCGGTACCCCGAATCCTTCACCAAAAATTTGTCTGAATACCGAACCAAATCCGAATCCTAATTTGCATATGCAATTTAGGGGTGGAAAGGGGAAAACATTTTTCATTTCATTGTTTTGTGACAAAAAGTCACACAATTCGTATTTGGTTCGGCCTGGCAGAAGGATTCAGCTGAATCCAAATCCTCTTGAAAAAGGCCGAATCCTGGATTCAGTGTATCCCAAAATTATATATTTCAATTGCATTCCTTCTGCAATAGGACCTACCTTAGGACTTGCCTTGGAGGATCTGACACAGACGGCCCCAATAACTGCTCTATTTATAATACCAAATCTTCAAATTACTTTGTTATGAAATGTATTTTTGAAACAATCTTATCTTAAAAAAAAAAAAAATTAAGGAAGTGATAAGGAGAAGCTAATGTCACTGTAGCTATCACGGGTTCATATATAGGGCAATATTCAGCTGGACATACTTTTATTTCTTCCTGAACAGTAATAACAAGTACATATTTAGTATAATATAGTATATTGGCATCATGTACTTTTTATAAGGTATGTGCATTTTAATCCTGATCACTGTTAGACTGACCTACCAGGAAAACCCCTGTTGCCCCTGGCATCAGTGTTCTCTGCAGTTCCCATTATGCTTGTACAGTTGCTTCTCCCTCTTCCTACATATAAAAAGGGGACGAGAAGGAACAGAATGGAGGAAAGGAAAAAAAGCAAAGGGAGAGTAAAGGCAAGAATGAAAACTTACAAAAATAAATATAAAAACAAGGAAGAAGAAAGGAGCAGAGTGGATATTATGTGGTAACACAAGTAGATGAAAGAATGTGGGAAGATGATTTTAGTATTTTGGAGAGTTGAGGTCCTGGTCTAAAGTTTTCTTGTGCAACCTTGGCGCTGCTATTATTTTATATGCTCTTTCCCTTGTTGCTGCATAGACCAAGACCCTCACTATTACACCCCAAATAAGTTCACCAGGTCTTTTCAGTACATAGTTAAATAGTTAACTTGGGCTTAAAAAAACTTCCATCAGCTTTAACCCCTGCAGATGACCTCCAGTGCAGATATATACAAATGTGGATACAGATGGTATAATGAGATAGTGGTAACCAGGTGTACATGTACATAGGATATCAACGTAAAGGTGGCCATACACAAGCAGATTAAAGCTGCAGATTTTGGTCCTATAGACAGAGTGGGCAGCTTATCTGCTGTGTATGATGAGGCCCTTCGACAGGAGAACTAAAAATATCCAAGCCAATTATACGCTTAAATACCTTATACCTTGGAGTCATTGTAGATGATAAACTTGGCTGTAGCAAGCAATACTAGTCAGCAGCATCAAGGGCAAATAAAGTTTTGAGTTGTATTAAAAGGGGCATTGATTCACAGCAGGAAGCGGTCATTCTACCACTTTATAGAGCACTAGTAAGGCCCCATCTAGAATATGCCGTACAGTTTTGGTCTCCAGTGCTCAAACAGAACATTACTGAATTAGAGAGGGTCCAGAGAAAGGCAACTAAGCTGGTAAAAGGTATGGAAAATCTTAGCTATGAGGAAAGACTGGCCAAATTGTTTACTCTGGAGAAGAAGCACTTAAGGGGTGATATGATAACTATGTATAAAATATATAAGGGTATCATATAATAATCTCTCTAATGCTTTATTTACCAGTAGGTCTTTTGAGCTGTCGTGAGATCACCCATTCCGATTCAAAGAAAAGAGGTTACGTCTAAATATTCGGAAGGGTTTTTTTACAGTGAGAGCTGTGAAGATGTGGAATTCTCTCCCTGAATCAGTTGTACAGGCTGATACATTAGATAGCTTTAAGAAGGGGTTGGATGGATTTTTAGCAAGTGATAGAATACAGGGTTATGGAAGATAGCTCATAGTACAAGTTGATCCAGGGACTAGTCCGATTGTCATTTTGGAGTCAGGAAGGAATTTTTACCCAAATTGGAGATGCTTCAGATAGGGGTTTTCTTAGCTTCCTCTGGATCAACTAGCAGTAAGGCAGGTTAAAAGGTTGAACTTGATGGACGTGTGTCTTTTTTTTTTTTAACCTAACTTACTATACTATGCTAACTACTCATGCACTTACCTGTTGCTCCACTGGAGGTCCTTAGAGCTGTTCTGCTATGAGTTCTTGTTTCACCTAATATACGCCTACCTTCTGATCCATCTCTCTGACCATCTTGTTATCCCCATCTGTTTCTCATTATTCAATACCTTTATAAGCTTGCCCCTGACCAGTGCTTGGTCCTTAAGCTATTTCTGTGACTTTGCGTCTGGTTCCTGAGACTCCTGATCGCGTATACTGTTCTCGTTTCCCCCCTCTGTATCCTTGTTTTCGGTTCCTGCTTTGCTCCATTTTCCTGTCTTGCTTGTTTCCTGCTTTGTTCCAGTTCTCCTGTTCCCTCCATGCCCTGCTCTTGGATTCCCCGGTTCTGACTCCTGGCTTGTCCCTCAACTCCGCTTGTCTGCCGCCAGTCTTGACCTTTTGGCCTGATTCTGGTTTGTGTCTCTGCCTGCTGTTTCATAATGTTCAAATCTGTATATTCTTTGTGAGCACTGCACTCGTGTAATCACTTATGTGAGTTTATTAAAATTTTACTCCACTGTTAACCATGGCTTTGGACCTTAGTACAGCTGTATATGGCTACACTACAACAGGCTCCCTACTTCCTGGTACTCTATGGCGTCTCCTCGGGGAAGATGTGATACCTTTATTAGTCTTTATAATGCCCACCTTTTACAAGCCTATATTGGGGGAAAGATCCACCAATATCTTTGAGACAGCTTCTTGACTTCAAAACTCACTGTTTGTTTAAAGAAACCTAAAAATTAATTGTTGCCCTTTATTGATTGAAAGTTCACAACTTGTGTGGAAGTAGTGGGCAGGTTTATCGATTATTGGGATTGTTGTTGTGTTATGCAAAGAGTTGAGGTTTTTCCTGGTGCAAAAGACCAAATTTTTCCCAAAGAAAAACAAAATAGATTCATGGAACATTTTTATTTTTAAAGCCTTTACTCCTATTCATAGCTCTCATAGGATCCCTCCACCACAGTGTGATCACACCATGTAATGTTGTGTATCTTGCTGAATCTGCTGTGCATTTGCAATTCTGCAATGAGTCCTGTGCTCCCAAGCAATAATATTATATCTACCTAAACTCTTCTCTAAATACAATAAGGCTCCTGTTAGAGCATTAGTGTTCAGCTGATTGAATAGGCAATTGGCATCCTGTGAAAGTAAGAACAGTGTTGTTGCTTTTAAAAAAAATCCTGTGTTTTATTTGGAATATTGTGTTAAAGTCAGAAATTTTTATTCCGCCATATTTGCATTGAGTTATATAATTTTACATTGTAGGAGGTATATACTACTGGTTGCAGTTACAAAGGTGTTTTGTCTATTGGAACATCCCTAACTACTTTACTTGCCAGAACGTGCTGTGCAGCCATTGCAACTGTGGCTGCATTTTTTATTACCCCATTTTCCTAAGTGATTTCTCTGCAGAAGTAGTTTAAGCCAACCTTAGAATCACACCAGGGAGTTTTGTGGGTCCTTGTTTTGTGGGTCCTTGCTGCCCTGAGGCGGTCTTTTGGATACTGCTCATACCATTTTGAGCTCCAGATTGGGTGGGTGGGGGGATGTCGCATCGCTAGTGCAGAGAGAGCAATTGCCATCCCTGGTAATCTGCTTCTCAACTTGCCTCATGGCAGCAGTGCCCCTGGAAGCACAGCATCACGTGGCACGGTATTGCATATAAATGTTTCATTTCTGACACAGTGGGCTGCATTGCTGGTGTTCCTCATGTAGGGAAAGCAAAGCATATAATAATTATACCACAGAGCACCTAATAGGACAGCAGCAATAACCCCATCAATAATGCATATTACAGGTACAGTATATGATCTATTAATTAAAATGATCTGATCTGGAGTTTTCCAAATAAAAGATCTTTCAGTAGTTTAGACCATTGTACTGTAAGTCTTTAAACATTAATTAAACCAAATAGGATTGTTTTGCCACCAATATGGATTCATGCATCTTAATTTTTTGTGCTAATGATACATATAACATTGCCCAACTTCAGTAATAGTCTGTGGTTTTTAGATTGTTTATTAACATTAACCACAATATGACAAAAGCAACTTTGCACCATGGAGCTGATAAAGAAACAGTTGATTTGCATCAGAAATCTTGAAACAAACAGTGTTGCTTAAAAAAGGTTTTTAAATAGAAGATGTTCTCTAGTCTCTTGCTATAACATTTTCATAACCAGAAATATCCAGAAAAACTGGTTTAATATTACAGATATATCCCTCTATGTTTGATAATACTTAGTGCCCAAATACTCCTTACGGCCACTCATCAGTAGATTATGGTTCATGCCTGACCCCATTCCCTCTCTTTACTCGCAATATGAATCTTATCATAATCTAGCCTAGCATTTGTTCATTAAACACTATATGCCACTACCATATGCTAAATGTAATACTCGTTCCCAATCTCTTACTTTGCTAACACCCATCTAGCCCATCCCTTCACCTTGTATCTCACACTGCCTTCTCTTTTTAGACTATAATGAACAGGGCCCTGTACGTTAGTGCTTTATAAATACACTTTAACCCTTTAAGTACCAGCAGAATTTCTCATTTCAGTTACACGAAATGCAAGACGATTTTGAAACATTTTGTGCTCTCTCACTTTAGGGGCATTTTCTGGGGAAACCTTTAGTATACATAGGAAAACTATACATTGTTTTTTTCAGGAGAATCTGCGATTTCTAAATCTGCCTGACTTTTCATGTATTTCCACCTCTGCAAAAAGATTTATAGAGCTAAATACCAAAAAATCCAACTGATTTGGAAAGCTTCATGTCTCTTGAATGTGCCAATACCAGATATGTATAGTTTAGGGAGATTTAGGACTTCTGCACAGCAAAAGCTCCCGACTGTATGCAGTATTACCGAATTTTTGAAAACTGCATATTTTAGATTGCAAGGCCAAGAAATTCTGAAACAGTAGGTTTACCCCAGAAAACCATCTATTTTTGAAAAGTTCACATTCTGTAACTATGTCTCTCTACTCCTAACTACCAAAAAGCAAAGCTTGTCTAAACGTAGCATTTTTTAAAATAATTTATTAAAATTCTGAAACATAACTTACTGCTCCGCATAACCCACACTGTGTTAGGTACCAAAAAAAAGCACCCTGAATATGATTGCCAGGGGTCCACTGAACAGTTTGATATATAGGTTTACCAAAGTTTCTGGCATTTAGAGCCCCCACTATGAAGTTAGCACATCCAAATTGTCCAGGACTTTACTTCAGCTAATGAAAAATCAACACATTTACTGCATTATTTGTGGGGTAAAAACACCGAAAAATAGGTTTACCCCCCAAAACCATATATTTTTGAAAAATACACAATCTACCAAATCTAAAATGGGTTCCCGTGCCTTACCCAAATTTGTCGGTTTTGGTGAAATACCTGAAAACTGCCTCAAAGCTTCAACTTTCCAGCATTATATTGCCCATGTATCATTACATACCAAGACAAAGCACCCTAAATATGATTGCCAGGGGTCCTCCAAACAGTTTGGTGCCCATTGTGCATACAATTACAAAAGTATCTAGCATTTAGAGGCCCCAAAATGAAGTATACAAATAGTCCTGTGGGTAACTTCAGCTAATGAAAAATCAACACATTGACTGCATTTTTTGTGGGGTAAAAACACAGAAATATATGTTTCATTACAAGCATAAAGCATCCTAAATATGAATGCCGGGGGTCTACTAAACAGTTTGATGCCCAATATGCATAGATTTACCAAACTGGTATGTGTATCATGTGCCCCGTAACAGTACGGAGACCATAAAAAATATATATTTCCCAAAAGTTCACATTCTGACGAATCCAAAGCAGGTAATTAAATCTTTCTACTGCAAACTACCAAACTGCAAAGCTATGCTAAACATAACGCCTATTTATGAAATTTCTGAAAATTGGCACAAAGCTTGCATTTTACCCTATTATATACCCCCCATTTCGTAGCCTACCAGCATTAAGCATCCTAAATATGAATGCCAGTGGTCTACTAAACAGGTTGATGCCCAATATGCATAGATTTACCAAACTATGTTGCACACAGAGACCTCCAAATGGATATAAAGCAGACAAAATGTCCATGGCCAAAATGAAGTAACAAAGAACAGAGCGAAATGGTTTAAAATCACTAAAATCCAACAAAACCACAAAAATCAATGCCTAGTGTAATCAGCAGTCAGAATCAAAGTTTGAAAATTTTAGCATGGCCAAATAGGTTTTACAGACAGAAATAAACTAACAACACCTATGCAAAGCTTAAAAAACACAAAAATGGCTAAACATGCAATAAAATGGCTAAAAATGCACGCAAATCACTGAAATTGCAATATAATCACTGAAATAACAAATAAAAGGTATTGCGCAGTGCGATTAGCAAATACACTATTCGCAATAAAACGTTTTTTTCAGGCAAAACAACGCACTATGCAGTAAGAATTAAAAAAGCTATAAAATTGTGTACTGGTAAGTGTGTATATGCGTGTGTACACTAGGCAAATTGTTTGTTGTGTGCCTGTGTATGTGTGAGTGTTGTGAATGTGTGAAACCCCCCTGATCCCCCCCCCCTGTGTGTGTAAGTGTGTAATAGTATAAAATGTGTGTATTTGTGTGTGTGTTACACTTACTTGGTTGAAGGCTGGTTGAAGTCCATTGAAGAAGAGGCAAAAAGGGGTCCCACAACAATCTGCAGTTAACCTCGCACTGGATCCGATAAGTAGTGCTGGTGGGGGGTCCAGGAAGTCGCATCTGCAGCAGGCACGTGTCCCACATGCGCCTGCTACTGTGATGGGTTCCCTGGGGGATTGCGCCCAAGGGCCTGCTCATTTCCCCCTCCTGCTCTTTTCCTAGGGGCGAGGGAATGAGCAGGAAGCAAAGTCGCAGCTTTACAAGCTGCTCCTTTGCTTCCCTGCACTGAAATGCTGCAGAAAGTAGAATCTACGTTCTGTGGCATTTCAAGTTGCTTTGCCACAGAACATAGGTTCTACGTTCTGTGGCATTTAAAAGGTTATTAATGCTATGCCAGCGCATATTATTTGTTGTTTTAGCACAACAAATTACATAGTGTCATGATATATCATATTTTGTAATACACTCAAAGATTTACAAATGCATGCATACAGTCAATATGTCAGTCTGTGCTTGAGTTAAAGTCCTGTTGCTTTAGGAAGATTTCAGGCAATGTATGCACAACTAGCCCACTAGTGAGAGACTACAAAAATACTTTTTTTTCTTCTTTAAAGTAGGAAAATAATTATGGTTCCTTGTTAACCCTTTAACTGCCAAGCACATATGGCATACATGCTTGCGGGTCAGGGTTCTAAGTGTCAATAATGTACCTCGTACACTTATCCTCTTCATTTATAGCTATGCAGCACAAAAGACGCAGATCTGCTGCCACTCCCATTGGCAACAAGCACTGAGCTGCTGAATTCTTCTTATACTCCGCTAATTGTCCCCCAAAACAACAAAACGGCAGCAACGTAATCAGGACGTGCCTGCTGCTGGGGTGTACTGTATAAGATCGGCCCCCCAGTGCGGCTCCCTTTTCTCTGCTGGACGTGGACGTTGCTGGAGCCCTCCTACTGCGGTCTTCCTGCCTGTCAGATCTGCTGTTCCTGCTCCAGGTAACACATTTGCACACTCACGTCCACTTACACACTTGCACACTCCTCTACACACTCCTGTACACACTTCTATTCACACTTACACGCGCACACACACATATATATATATATATATATATATTCTGTATTGGTGTTATTTTTTATTGCCTGTGTTTTTGTATTTTTATTGTATTGGTATTTTATTGTATGGGAGCTCATCACTCCACTAATGGGCTGAGGTTTCCACTTATATGTGAATAACTTTTAAACATGTATTTCCCTCTTCAGAGCCCTATATTTATTGGACATCCTAGCCTGTGGCACCATAAATCGTACCAAAAATTATTGCACAGGGATCTGCTCAACAAAAAACGGAACCGTGGAGAAATGTAAGCCCTAAGAAATGATAAGCTCCTTGGCATCAAATATTTTGATAAATGTTTTTATGCTGATGTCAATCACGATGAGTCAGTAATTACAGAACAGAAAGCTGGTAGGCCCCCAAAATCTAAGCCTCTCTGTAGCAATGAGTACAGTATGTACATGGGTGGTGTTGACAGAACTGACCAACTTCAACATGATTACACATATATATCATATTATAATTACACATTATAGACAAATAGCAGAGGACCTTTTTACCCATAAAGTGGATCACCGTACCAGAGGCCACCCCTTTAGACTAGAAGAAAAGAACTTTCATTTGAAGCAACGTAGGGGGTTCTTCACAGTCAGGACAGTGAGGTTGTGGAATGCACTGCCGGGTGATGTTGTGATGGCTGATGGCCTTTAAGAATACTAAGCTCTATAGTTAGGGGCCGATTCACTAACTTCGAGTGAAGGATTCGAAGTAAAAAAACTTTGAATTTTTGTGCTCCTCGACTATCGAATTGGCGTAAATTCGCCTAAATAGAATGATTCGAATAGATCGAGCGCAAAAACGCTGCGACTATTCGCCATTCGATAGTCGAAGTACTGTCTCTTTTAAAAATACTTTGACTGCCTACTTCGCCACCTAAAACCTACCGAATTGCTTTAAAAGCCTATGGGAAAGTAGGCTTGTTTTCCAAGTTTTTGATCGAATAAAAAGGCATTCGATCGAATGAAAATCCTTCGAGCGAATATTCGATCGAGCGCCTATTCGCCTGGCGAATATTCGATCGAGCGCCTATTCGCCTGGCTAATATTCGCCAATTCGACTATTCGCCAGCGCGTAAATTCGCCCGAATTGCCTATTCGATTCTATTCGATTGTATTTCCCAGTCGAATTTCGAGGGATTTAACCACTCGAAATTCGACCCTTGATGAATTTGCCCCTTAGTATAGGTATGGGTATATAGAATTTAATTAAAAGTAGGGAGGGGTGTGTGTATGGATGCTGGGTTTTCATTTGGAGGGGTTGAACTTGATGGACTTTGTCTTTTTTCAATCCGATTTAACTATGTAACATTATTACAATGCCACCCAAAGAAAGTTGGTATATATTTGATTCAAATGGCCCTCGAAATTCCTATGTTGCATGTAAGGCAGCAATATCAGGCCCCAAATTGTCCTGTTATAAATACCAGTTGCAGATAATCCCTGCCTGAGATGCCTGCTAGCGCCAATTTGGCCCGATTGATTGGGAAGCAGCATTTAATATATACACTTCCACCCACTCCTGAAAAACAAAGAGCCCAAAATGCCTGCAAGGTATACCGGTATCAGATGAGATTCACGGTACTATTGCCCAAAGTGCCTTCGCAACCCTGGGTTATGTTTCAAATCATATTTTGAAATATACCATACACAGATACACTATTGAAATGTTGTAGATTGTTGTGTACAGGTTTAATTTAATATAAAAATTGGCATCCCGCTTTGTGCAAAATATATATTCAAGGCACTCTTATTTTATGTTGTGGTTAATTTGGTATTTTCTTTTGCCTAAAGTGTTCCTATGGTTATAGGTAGCACTAGGGGTATAGCCAAGTGGGGTGTAAGGTGAAGGACAAAGATGCCTAAAAAATTGTGGTGTATTTATAATTTCATCTCCCCTGCTGATGATTTCATCTCTCTGATGCCACAAAAAAAATTTCTGACACCTAATAAGCTCCCCTCTGAATGTGGTTGCTCAGTATATTGGTATTACTGGGCACCATTGTTTTAGGTCTCAATAGAATTTTGATTAGTATGGGCTTCAGCTTTTTTTGTAAAACTAAGGCTAATTGTAGTCTTTCTCTTTATTATGGATAGTAGTTAGCACTGTACTGAATGCATAGCCGAGATGGTTGGAGAGAAAGACTAAAGCAGCATTGCCAAAGGATACCAAAGAGTACAGATGAAACAGAAGATACTCCACTAAACAGATATTGGTAAGTAGAATATTCAATAACTATTCAGTAGGCTCTTGTTACTTGTCTTTGGGGTTTTGGAGAGAAATCAAATTTTGAATGTTTTTTATCTTCATTTCAAGCCTAACTGTAACATTTTACAAAGAACTGCGTCCACCATTCACACCATGCACACCATGCACACCTGCTGAATAGCTGCAGGTGTGCACTTTCAAGGAATATATATAGTTATGGGGTTATTTTAGAGGTAATGGGGTGTTTGGACTAAAAAACTGCAAAAATGTGCACTTAGGGCATAGCCCCAAATTTAGATATTTCCCATGTTTTAGGGTGCTTGGAGGCTACGTCTTTAGGTGCACCCATACATGCAGGGTATCATTTTGTTCAGGAGAAGTTTCAGATTGATACTTAGCAAGTTTTTTTAGTTGTCATGGCAATTTTGGGGAGAAATCTAACTTTGGAACTTTTCTTTTTCTTTATTTCAGGTCAAACTGCACCCATACATGCAGATTATTGTTTTACTCAGGAGTACGTCTCCGGCAGGGTGCCTGATGTCTTCCAGCGCCGGTTCCTCTATGGTGTGCGCAGCCACACGCTTCAAGGTTTATGCACCGGTGTGATGGCGTCATCGCGCAACGGCACGAAATTCAAACTATTTAAAGGGGCTTTGTAATAAAACACATTGCCGTTGTAAGGTTCAACTTAGGTTGTTCCTGGTGCTACTTCTAAGTGATTCCTGTTGATCTTCTGGTTATTGACCCTTGCCTTGCCTGACTATTCTGAACTCTGTATCCTGACCCTTGCCTGACTGTTTATCCTGAACTCTCCCAGCTGACCCTTGCCTGTCTGACTATTCTACGCTCTCTAATCCTGATTCCGGCCTGTCTGACTATTCTACCTCCTCTTGTGCTGGCCGGCCTGCCTGTTCCAGGCTGTGTTGTCTGGCCTGCCTTCCTAGTGGTGTTCTTCCATCCAGTATCCTTGGTGAGACAATCGTGCCCCTTTGCTCATCCAGAACCTGTAGCTTTGCTCCTCTCTTAATAAGACCTGGAGGCATCCAATTAGCCGAGGGCTCCTCCCGAGGTGAAAGGCAGAAGCCAGAACCGAGACCAGGGAGCCTAGCACTGGTTCTGGATTTAGGGTGCTGTTCGTGACATGGGGTGTGTTGTGGACAAGAAAAGTGGTGTACCAATACATATCTGGTATCAATGGATTCAGCAGAAACTTGGCTTTTACAAACAGTAAAGTATTTTTACCAGTAAATGTAATTCTTTGAAAAAAACAAAATAAAAATATTTTATTCTTTATTTCACTTTTTTTTTACATATTTTCATTCAAAATGTTTGTTATATCTCCATAAAAAGTACAAAATGTTGTTTGTGTTCAAGCCCAATTCATTAAGGAAAAAAAAAAAAAAAAATATATATATATATATATATATATATATATATATATATATATATAATGTGTTTTATTTCACATAGGTTTTCTTGTAAAAAAAAATCCTTAGTAAACTTAATGAGTGCAAAATGTCTAAAAACTGCTTGGCAGTAGATGTTCGCATTTAGGACAAATCAGCTGGCAGGGAAAGGGTTAAGGGAATGTCAACTCAAAAAAAAATTTTTTGCCTAAAAAAAACGTAATTCTAAGCAATTAATGGGATATACATTCATTATAAAATGTGATGATGATTTTTTAAGTTATTTGTATATGTATTGTTATTGAAAGAGGTGTTGGTCCTTTTCTAGTCTCTGCACTGGTGGCTCAGATTTCAAAACAATGTAAGACAAGGCATCTGATGAACAGACCTGTCTTTTCTGGGGAACTTGGCTTTTGCAACATTGTTGAAAAAGTAACGACCGGGAGTTAAGCAATTTCTGCTTTCATTAGCTATTGATTTTATCATAACTTTAAAAGCACTGAAAAATGTATATTGTATATAATAATATAAATCAAATATAAAAATATAAAAAATAAATATATATATATATATATATATATACAAAAATATTGTATATAATAATATAAACATGTATATTAGAATTAGGAATGCACCAAATCCACTATTTGGGATTTGGCTGAATCCCCGAATCCTTGGTGAAAGATTCGGCCAAATACCGAACCGAATCCTAATTTGAATATGCAAATTAGGGGAAAGAAAGGAAAAAGTGGGAAAAAATCATCTTTTGTGACAAAGTCACGTGATTTCCCTGCCCGCCCCCAATTTACATATGCAAATTAGGATTTGGATTCCGTTCGGCCAGGCACAAGGATTCGCCGAATCTGAATCCTGCTGAAAAAGCTGAATCCTGGCCGAATCCGAACCGAATCCTGGATTCAGTGCATGCCTAATTAGAATGTTACTATGAATTATGTTTTCTTTATTGGGCACATTTGACTTACACTAATACAATAATATTGGCATTAATGATCATTTATCTACTAGTCTGGTGGAAACCATAGTCTTCAAGTACTTGAACTGCAAGGGCTTATTTTGAGTCTCAGTCCTCATGGGATTCAGCATGACAGCATTTTCTGTCCCTAGACTAGCCATTTTGGCTGAGGAAAAATGCATGATGCACTCTCAAAGATCAGGAGGGTCTAATGGTCTCTTTTGCTTCCCTTCTGCAGATGATGGATCAAGCCAAACTGCATTATTGTCATAGTGTTTTCCCTCTCCCCTACTCCAGACACTCTGACATATTTGCAGGTAATGATGAAAGTCTTTATAGGAAAGGTGTAGGGGTTCTGATTGCAAAAATGTCCAGCAGACTAGGGGGAGAGCTCTGTGCTATCACACTAAAAACAAAAAGCATCAGCACAGGAGCACTGCAAGCACAACTGCATTGCAAGCAGGTGTTTGTATTGCTTATAACTTGTGCCATCCCCAGTTTAGTATCATCATTAATTAAGAGAAAATACTGACAACCAGGATTCTCTACTAGGGTAATGCAATTAAAGTTTTAAAGGGATAAAAAATTTTGAAAACATTTTTTGAAAAAAGGAAAATACTTGGCATAGTGAATATTTTCCATCAATTACATTCCTGCATATGTCTGCATACATGATAGACAGTACTGTATATGGGAATTATTCAGTGACGCAAAGTACATTGTACAGGCCAGTAATGATGATGCCCTATAGAAGTGCTGTCCAACTTTTGTGGCAGCTAGAACCAGAATTTTTCTGGCCTACATTGTGGTGGGCCAATGATAGAAGCCAGTGTTGCCACTCCTAGTTTTTAACCTGCACTCACTTTAAACCACACCAATGTTATTACAAGAAGTTTTATTTAAAAGTATATAAAAAGTTTATTAAGCACAAACTACACCACAGCTAAAAACCTAGAGGTATGCACTTCCGAAAAATACCTAACTTATGGGGGTATTTCACTTCTATCATTAGATATGCCACTTTACCATGTACATGTCCTTATCTGTTGTGTTCCAATGTCAAATTGTACAAAATGCTGTTTTATTATTGGTGTGTGTTGTGGACAAGAAAGTGGGGTACCACCAACACATATTTGGTATCCTTGGATTCAGCAGAGTTGAGGCTTTTACAAACAGTAACATTTTTGCCAGTACATGTAATACGTCTTTGAAAAAATACACAAAATATATTTTATTCTTTATTTCACTTTTTTCTACATATGTCACTCAAGATTTTTGTTATATCTCCAAAACACATCAGTTAATAGTGCTGCTCCAGCAGACTTCTGCACTGAAATCCATTTCTCAAAAGAGCAAACTGATTTTTTTTATATTCAATTTTGAAATCTGACATTGGGCTAGACATTTTGTCAATTTCCCAGCTGCCCCTGCTCTTTTGAGAAATAGATTTCAGTGCAGAATTCTGCTGGACCAGCACTATTAACTGATTCATTTTGAAACAATTTTTTTTTCCCATGACAGTATCCCTTTAAGGAAAAAAACTATAAATCATGTGTCTTCACGTAGGTTTTCTTGTAAAAAATCCTAAGTGAACGTAATGAGTGCAAAATGTCTAAAAACTGCTTGGCAGTAGATGTTCGCATTTAGGGGAAAGGGTTAAGGGTATGTCAACCCAAAAAAAATAATTTTTTTGCCTAATAAAAGTAAACTTAATTCTAAGCAACTTATACGATAAAGATTCATTACACAATGTGATGATGATTTTTCAAGTTATTTGTATATGTATTGCTATTGAAAGAGGTGTTTGTCCCTTTCTATTCTCTGCCCTGGTGGCTTAAATTTCAAAACAATGTAAGACAAGGCAGCTGATAAACAGACCTGTCTTTTCTGGGGAACTTCGCTTTTGTAACATTGTTTAAAAAGTAACAACCAGGAGTTAAGCAATGCTGCTTTCGTTAGCAATTGATTTTACAATAACTTTAAAAGCTCTGAAAAATGTATATTGTATTTAATAATATAATATAAAAATAAAAATATATAAATATACAAAAATTATTTACATATATATATATATATATATATATATATATATATATATATATATATATATATATATATATATATATATATATATATATATATATATAAAACCATAATATATAAAAACACCTTAACCTATAGATGTCCTTATCTGTTGTGTTCCAATGTAAAATTGTACAAAATTATGTTTTATTATTCCGGTGTGTTGTGGACAAGAAAGGTGGGATACCAATACATATCTGGTATTGTTGGATTCAGCAGAATCGGGGCTTTTACAAACATTTTTGCCAGTACATGTAATTCTTCTTTGAAAAAAAAACACATTTTTCAGTTTTCTAGCTGGGGTCAGTGACCCCCATTTGAAAGCTAGAAAGAGTCAGAAGAAAAAGGCAAATAATTGCTATCGTACCCATAACATAACATAAAATATGTTATCTGCAGTATCGTACACTGAAAAGTTAAGCTTTTAGCAATGTCGGCTCATGCATATATGTAAAACAAGCAGTGCTTTTCCTGATGTATGTACCTAAAACACAACTGCATAGATGAATGTGATGCAACACAAAGGAATTCATAAAAATATTGGTAAAGGAAAATGTTGTATGTGCGCCAAATTATTCTCAGTCCAATTTTCAGTCTCTTTTCCACCTCTACCAACAATTTTCCAAAAAGTTGTTAAAAAGTGGGCATGGCTATTTATGTGTCGTATGTATGAACTTTTTGAGAATTAGCCATACCTACAACATTTTTACAGACTTTTTTTTTTGCTGAAATGTCTCCACTATAATGATGTCAGGGAAAAATGTTGAAAGCTGCAATTAGCTTAAGTCTATATAGAGAAAATTATTTGGTGCAATAATGACAGTTTTTACCATGTATATCACACTTTGATTTTGGGAAAATGTTGGCGGCATTACAACAAATCCATAAACCCATAAGATACATCCTATGAATTTGTCCTTCTTACATCAGCCACATTAAAATCAAAATACTGACTGGCTTTTTTTGTGAATTACCCCATTATATTAAGTTGTCCCAAAAGCTTGCATTTTATAATCTACTAAATTAGACAATAATAGTTATCACATACAATTCCTAGGTGTCCATTATATCATGTTATACCAATTGTCCCACATGGCTATTATATATGTTAAAAAGAAAAACAACAACAAATAATTTAACAAACGCAGCTTGGAAACTTAGTAGCTGCCAATATCAGTTGTGTAACTAGAGGAAGTAGACCCTGCAATTACAGGGGCGCATGAACTGCAAGGTCTGCTTCCTCTATAACTGTAAACAGTAGATACCCCTCTTGTTATCCTTCCTGAGAGCAAGCAGACAGGGACTTAGTAGGGGTTGAGGTGAGCACTTAGTAGTTATGCCACTGGACAATGTTCTGTATTAGTTACTGTTAGCACTGTTCAGTCCAAAATATTTAAGGGAGCAGCTACCCCATCCAAAAAACTCTCCCTGTGCTTCACGTGTTAACCTGACCCCCACAGGTATATGAAGTATACGCAAAGTCCAATCACACACGGAGCAAAAAACAGGGGAGAATAAGTAATTAATAAAATACCACCTTTAATGGTCCATCTTTAAAATCCATGGTAATTCCAACTCATCCCAACATTATGGATCACACGCTCAATGCGTTTCATGGCTTCTCGAGGTTTCCGGATAGAGCACCACAACATTCATATCGCAGTCTTTTGAACTATTGTATAAAAAAAATTCTTTACATTATTATCCCTGTTTTCAGCCTCCTCCCTCTGTCCTCCCCCCACCACCTGGTGTTATATTGTCTTATTTTCAGATTTTGCATTTTGCTGTTTTTTAGGACCCAACTGGCTGGATAGACCTCAAACAATGTATTGGATCAGGAGGATTTGGAGTAATCCATAAGGTCAGATATGAGATTTTAAGATTGTAAGGGGCGGGAATCACCTACCTTTTGTGTCCCTTAAAATCTCAATGTAATTATATATTGTATATATTTATCTATCTAGTATATAAATATTCATACATATGTCATGTATCACTAAATTTATGAGAAGGAGATACAAGTATTTATGCCACATTTTAAGCAGGATTCATATTACCTTTTGGAGTTTGTTTTTTGTTTTCGAGACTGCAAAGACCGATGTGATTATACCCAAGTACTTTATCAAATTCAAGTCAAAATTCACCACAAATCTGTTTTCTTTTAGGCATGGCATATTATGGAAAAGAAAGAAGTGGCCATAAAAGTAATAAAAGATCTTAGGGTAATGTATATTTTTACTATTTAATTTATTATAACGAGAATGTGCAGAATGTTTTGTTTCACATATAAATCAGCTGCCAGTAAAAAGAGACTTTGTAAACCATGATTAGCAAGTCGCCCCCTTATATAATGGTTAGCCATAATGCAAAATGGAATTTATAATGATTAGAAATGGACTTCTTTAAATGCCCCAAGCTCTGCTCAGCCCGGTGAAATATTCACTGGAGGTTTAATTATTTAATAAATGCAAAACTAACAACTAACTATATCAACCGCTTGTAATATTTGCAGCTTATAAAAGGCAAATTGTTTGACTTATATTCATTGATCTCTCTGTAACAATACTATAAAGTAACCACCCCTAACAGAAGGGAATTAAAATCCCACCAAATCATAACAAAATATTGATCATCTGAATGCGTAGCTTATCGTAGGCATCATAAAACTTTAAAGGGGATCTCTACCCAAAAATTGCACCTTTTCATAATTCAAAAATATTCTAAGCAACGTTCCAATATACAGTACTTAAGAATCAGTTTTTTATGTGACTCAGTCTTTACACTCTCTTTGCACCTAGTTCAAATCAAGAGTCAGCACCAGACAAAAGAAAATACTGCTTCATAAATATATTTCCATTTGTAATAACTATAACACCTTTCTGTATTGTCATAGATGTTATGACTGCATTGTACAAAGTAAATTCATGCTTGTTTCTTTCAATTTCAGTTGATTTTGGCCTTACCACAGTAGGGCCCATCAGTACAAGTAATGGAGGAACCCTCTGTTGGATGGCACCTGAAGTCCATGCATGTTTTACAAGAAGAGTACATTATGACTGCAAGGTATAAGTAATAAAATAATTGTCATTTACTTCAATTTTCATGAAAGTGATTAAACAAAATGCACTCTTAAAGCAGGAATAACCAATCCATGCCAAATGTAATTTGTAGAGCTTTTTTCTCCCAGTAGAGACTCTTGAAAATGTAAAATCATAAATGTGTATAGTTGAAGTCGGCTACTGGAAATAGTCATACAGCGTAGCTTGGTTCTAGTCTAGTGTATTAGTCATTTAGCATCCCATATTGACCCTGAGACAGGATGAGGTCAGTAGAAGTATCTTTATCATCTGTAACAATGATTATAATTTGTTTGCTAAATAGGTGTTGCTTTTTTTATTTTCTTGGTGGATGTGTGGTCTTTAGGAATCACAGCCATAGAAATGGCAGAATATGATCCTTGTAAGTAATCTTAAATAACATTTTGTGTGCGTTTATGTTGATTTGTGGAGGAGTGTTTTTAGGAAGGTCAAGGGGTATCACTCCATTCTTTAACAATGAAACATGTAAATTGGTCGTGAATCAGAGAATCTTTTCTGTGCTTTTATTTTAATGGTGTCTTCTGTAATTTGCATTAGTTACTTTCTTTTTAGTGATACACTGGAAAGAAAGATATAACTTTTTGTTTCAGAAACAGGAGCAATCAGATAAAAAATATAGACTGTGTCTTTCCTTTATCCCCTCAGGCCAATGGCAAACAATGGGTTCTTTTCTGCTGCTGAGAAAATGCAGATACTATACAGCCATATACTGCCCTATATGTCCAATATCTGTCTGTCACTGTGCACACGCTGCAAATTCCACCCAGACTGCATTTATTTACTTGTTATGTATAAAAGAAGGAAATTCTGTCTCTTAGGGGCAGATTTATTTACTAAGCTCGAGTGAATGTTCGAATTTCAAAAACTTCGAAGTAAATTTTTGGGTACTTCGATCATCGAATAGGCTATATTCAATCATTTAAAAAAAAAACTTTGACTTCATACTTCGCCAAATTAAAGCTACCGAAGTGCAATGTTAGCCTATGGGGACCTTCCACAGCACTTTTCTACGTTTTTTTTGGTCGAATAAAAATCCTTCGATCGAGGGATTTTTATTCGACCGCAGGATTGCCAAATTTGTTGAAAATAATCAAATTCGAATTTTTTTAACTAGATGGTTGAATTTCGAAGTTTTTTGTACTTCAAGATTCGACCCTTAGTAAATCTGCCCCTTAATCTCAAAAAGTTCAAATAAATCATCGGTTGGTTCTGATAATAGAAACTCATCAGAATATTTGATGTAGTCACCCCTCTACTGTACAATGCTGCAAAATATGTTGGTGCCTTGTAAATTTGTAAGAATAACAATAATAATATTGTGTTCTCTTACACAACAGCACACATCAGACTCCATGCTACTGAGATGTTCGAAAGGATTATGAATGGTCCAGCTCCAGCTGTAAAACGGGATACATGGTGTCATTTTTTTTTTTTACAGAAATAGGACTTAAGGTGGCCATAGACGTTACAATTATAATCTTTCCTTCAAAAGATATTTCCAAGAAAGATTGTTCATTTTTATGCACACATGTAGAGCTGAATTGTCAGATATACAGGTAGAAACAATAAAATTCTACCTTTATCTGACGATTCAGCACTAAAAATGGGCGATATTGGGGTACCTTCAAAGGCTTCCGATCAAAATTTTCTGGCCAGCATGATCGATAAATCAATCCATATCCAAGTCTTCTGCCAATATCGGTTGGCTTGTTTCCCACCATACATGCACCAAATAGGGTACCAGAATTTGTTTCATACACTATTTTTGGTGCATCTATGGCTACTGCAGTGAGGGTGGGGGAATGGGGAAAGAGACACGGGAGTATAAGGCTGGGGAAGGTGTTAAAGTGGGAAAGAGATAAATTCAATGAGCTCAAATGTAAGTGTCACTACTGTATCCACTCTATCCATTGCTGTGATGATGGGCTGTGTTCAAGTTATTAGTATTCTTTTAGAGACATCACCCTTTTCATAAATTCAAGAGCTTACACTTTGTTGGCCAAAATGTTTCAATGAAAAGATTCTTCCAGTGGAGTTGCACGCATCCATCTTCCGGCCCCTCGGTAAACTGACTGGGAGATTGATATTTTTGGCGCATGCGCAGTTGGAACAATTTTCCTGTTTTCGACAACTGTGCATGCAATGAAACTGACGGAGTCTCCCAGTCAGCTTACCAAGGAGCCGAAAGATGGATGCGTGCAACTCCACTGGAAGAATCTGCTCGGAGGGGTAAGTATAAAGTATGGGGCATTTCCCAAGGGGAGCAGTAAGCCTGGGGGGAGGAGAGAGGGGGTCTACTTGGGGTGGGGGGGTATGGGTTTTTTTAATCCATGGTTGAATTCTCCTTTAAAGGCATTAGCAGAATCAGCCATCACAACATCACCCGGCAGTGCATTCCACAACCTCACTGTCCTCACTTTAAAGAACCACCTACGTTGCGTCAAATGAAAGCTCTTTTCTTCTAGTCTGAAGGGGTATCCACTGGTACGGTGATCCTCTTTATGGGTAAAAGAGGATCACTGTACCAGAGGCCACCCCTTCAGACTAGAAGAAAAGAGCTTTCATTTGAAGCAACGTAGGCGGCTCTTTACAGCGAGGTTGCCAAACATCTTGACACTCCTTCAGGTAATTCATCCTTTGTATCTTTGCATTGAGTTTATATTCTTGCTTTAATGGTAAAAATGTCAGAGGTATGTTCGCTGTGCAGTAATTTGAGGGCCTAGATCTCTTTAGGAGCCCCAGAATGCCTGTAAGAGCTATTTTAGAAGCACACACTGAAACATCGTCAGACAGGACTGCAATGGGCGCGTACGTAAGGGTTCAAATGAGAAGCTGTTGAAATTATAGTGCTAATTGTATTGCAGCTTTAGTGGTGGGAGTGACAGTAGTAACATGTAGGTTGTCTTGTGTGTAGCACAGGCATGTATATTTTGTAGATTTAAAAAAAAAAAAAAATTCCCATCCATTTAAATCCAAACACCAATAAACTTAATATGCTTCTAGACTGATTGGTAATTTTATTAGTCCCATATAACGATGATGTTTTTGGTCATTACCTTTTAAACTACAGTAAGTACGCACTGAATCCATGTTTGGATTCATCGATGTATTGAATCCTCCACATAGTTTCCCATATATAATATGAAGCTGTATGTGAATTATAATTTGTGGCAATGCCACAATATCGTAACAAAAAATTAGTGGTTCATAATTCATGACATGTATGCTGCTGATTCTGTGTAATTGAATAAATAATTAAGGCTTGTTCAAAATAAAAGTGTTTTAAAATAACGAGAGGAATTTAATCAGTGAGGTCATGTGGAAAAAACAATTATGGCCCTTATTTAAGGAAGGAAGGCAGCAAATGTTTTGCATGCTGGTTATAGCGCATTTCTCTCTGAAAATCTTGAGTAAAATTTGATTAAAAAGTTGATTGGAGAGGGGAAAACATGAAGAAGTGCAGAAAATAATAGGCTGCTCAGCTAAAATGATTTCAGATGCTTAAAATGGCAACCAAAACCTGAAAAACATGGAAGAAAATGGCATCAAGCATCATGATATGGGGATGTTTCTCATACTATGGTGTTGGGCCTATTTATTGCATACCAGGGATCTTGGATCAGTTTCAATACATCAAAATACTTGAAGAGGTCATGCTGCCCAATACAGGAGAAGAAATGTGTTTCAAAAAGACAATGTGCCTAAACACACCAGTAAACGAGCAACATCTTGGTTGCAGAACAACAAGATTGACGTTTTAGGGTGGTCAGACCAATCCCTGAACCTTAATCCAATAAAAAACTTGTGTTTTGTTTCTGAACAAGTTACTAGCCTCTTATCCACAGAATCATTAAAGGGGTTGATCACCTTTGAGATAACTTTTAGTATGATATAGAGAGTGATATTCTGAAAACTTGCAATTGGTTTTCATTTTTTATTATTGAAGGTTTTTGAGTTATTTAGCTTTTTATTCAGCAGCTCTTCAATTTGCATTTTAAGCAATCTGGTAACTAAATTACCCTAGCAACCATGCATTGATTTGAATAAGAGACTGGAATATGAATAGGAGAGAGTCTGAGTAGAAGGATCAGTAATAAAAAGTAACAAAAACAATACATTTGTAGCTTTACAGAGCATTTGTTTTTTAGAAGGGGTCAGTGACGACCATTTGAAAGCTGCAAAGAATCAGAAGATAAAGACAAATAACTATAAAACTATAAAAAACAAATAATGAAAACCAATTGAAAAGTTGCTTAGAATTGGCCATTCTATAACATATTAAAAGTTACTTTAAAGCTGAACCACCCCTTTAATAGGGTCCTATTTATCGTTTGTCATTTGAGCTGAAAGTTTATACTGTTAGTATAGTCAATATTGTTATCATGACTTAAGAAACTAGATACATAATGTTAACGTAACAAAACAGAATTCTGCTGTATAGTCATGACTGCATAACTATTATGTAAAAATCTTGAAATGAAAACAAGTTATAAAAAAAAATGCTGTTTCTGAGGCAAAACCAAGAAATGCAGAAGAATTGTGGAATGTAACCAGACGTTTGTTGACTCTGTGTAACACCTTCAGTATGTGCAGCAGTTCTCAGAAACAGTACAACTAAATATTAGTTCAGTGATTCAAAGGAAAGCAAAATCGTGAAACACTTTTCAGTTTTAAGGACATGTCAACCCAAAAAAATTGTGTTTTGCCTAATAAAAGAAAACATGATTCTAAGCAATCAGGCAATAGACATTCCTTACAAATATTCTAGTTATTTGTATCTGTATTGCTATTGAAAAGCATTGTTTGTCAGTAACTTTCTAGTCTCTGCCCTGGTGGCTCTGGCTTTTGAAACAATGTAACACAAGCCAACAGATTGACATAACTATCTTGCTGGAGGAAACTGGCTTTTGCAACGTTTAAAAAGTAACAACCAGGAGTTAAGCAAATGTTGCTTTAAGTAGCAATTACATTTACAAATAACTTTTAAAGCTCTGATCATTTTTAATAAATTCACATTGGAAAGTTGGGTTTTCTTTTATTAGGCAAAACATAATTTTTTTGTTTTGACATGTCCATTAAGGATTTTAAGCTTTATTCACATTTAAAATGAAATTATTTATTATTCTTATATTAAAAGCAAACAGCTCCCATGTATCTATGCCTTTAAACAGCAAGTACAGTATGTTGTACCATACACATATATTATCCAATGTCATATTTATGTTTTTATAATGGTTTTTGCATCTTTGAATGTATTTAAGGGACCATCTGAACATGTCAGGCCCTTGTGATGCCACCGAGAGCTGTGTTTTAATGTAAGAAGAATAAAGGATTTAATTTTTATTTATTTGGTGTTGATGCTCAACTTTTTCTCCCTGATTATGGTGTAGGCCGGAATGACCCTCCTTGGATCAAAAACTTGAACTGAATGTGACATCACTGTAGTGGGGTTCAAAATCATCAGATATAAAGCATCCTTTAACAATAGTTAATCAATGTCGCTGTCTAATATAAGAGTGGAATTGGGAACACTACATAAGTTGAGGACAAAGCATTCACATTCTGATGCTTGAGTTAAAAAATCGTCTACAGGTATGGGACCTGTTATCCATAATGCTGTGGACCTGGGGTTTTCTGGATAACGGATATTTCCGTAATTTGGATCTTTATACCTTAAGTCTACTAGAAAATCATGTAAACATCAAATAAACCCAATAGGCTGGTTTTTCCAATAAGCATTAATGGTATCTTGTTTGGATCAAGTACACTGTACTGTTTAATTATTATAGAAAAAAAGGAAATTATTTTTAACAATTTGGAATATTTGGTTAAAATTGGAAGATGGCTATTCTGTAATTCTGAGCTTTCTAGATAATGGGTTTCCGGATAATGGATCCCATACCTGTAGTTGGAAAGATTATGAAGTTTTCTTGCCCCTCAGCTGTTTTCTTAAATGTAGAACAGTAGTATACAGAAAAAGCAAAGTTCTTCAGAATGTAAACTTGTGAGAGGCATGGCATGTAATCCCCATTGGTAACTTTAAGAGCCTAATGTCACTTTTAATATTGAAGTTTGTCACTATATGGGGTTACTGTCTCAGACCACAGAAACAGCTGTGCACTGTATTGTTAGAAGTGTAATTTACAAACCTGTTTGCAATAAAAATAAGTTATTGGCAAATAATATGTAATATCTGGTTTATTAATATGCATCTCATGATTACATTTTCTATAAAATAACATATCTCCTTTTCTTGTTTAAATGCTATAAACAAACCATAACACATCGAGGCAATTGAGAGTAATTATTTGGACTCTCAAAGACAGAAAACTCCACAGTATCACAGAATGATATTATTTTTCATTAGTATCATTTTCAGACGTTACCAAAACATAGGGCTTGTTAATGAAGACAAGTGCAGTGTACAAAGTGCAATTTTGGATGCAATTTGCCCAGTTGTTTACCAACAAATCCAGTGTCACTGAGGGCAAGAGTTATGTCTGCCGCAATTGTGGTCAATGCATGAAAATAAACACAACTGCACCCACAACGGTTATTGTCTACTTGCGTACTTTCGCTCTGAGTTATAATGATGTGCATGATTCACTGGGTGAAGTCTGCTACACATATTGAGGCAAGCTGCAGAGGGAACCCTAAAATGACTACAGTGGTGATAGTAGGGTTCCCCTACATCAACAGGTCCATCTGCATGTAATCAATAGGAGGCATGATGGATGCACTGGTACTAAACGCAAGTACTCCTTGAATAGGTATTGTGGTGTATCATACTCATATTTTAACAGGTTCACTTGCAAAGTGATATTGGAAAACATTTTCAAATATTTACAAAAACAGAAGATAAAATATGCGGTACCACAGAAAATAATCTTATAACAAGGTTGGCTGACAGATAAAGATTAGAACAGTTATTCAGTATGTTTTATTTCTTAAAAACGACCTGCTCTGTCATTCAGGTCAGGGGGATGCGCTACTGTCAACTCTCCTCAGGCGGCAGCGCCGACCAGGTAACCAGAACTGCTCCTGATACCATTAAAAGCCAGATTTCCAATTTTTAAACTGTAAATTTGGCTCTAGTGCAAGAGAAGCTCCACTGCACTCTCTGCACTACCAATGCTTCCCCCACCAGACTCAGCGAAAGAAAAGGTAAGCTAGAGTGGCAGCATTGCAGGAGCTACCATTCCAGGTCATAATAAGTTGAAAACCTATGATTTAAACACCAATTTAGTACTAGATGTCAGTTAAGCAGACAAAGCAATATTGTGCATTTTATATAATGTGAGATCCTGCTATAAGTAACCAGGATATTCATCTGTCTTTGTTTTATACAATGAATGTAGTAAAATATTGTTTTCAATTGTATGTTAGTTATTATTTTTATGTCAGGTATAGAATGTTTCAACACAGGAAAGGATATTATTTTAATCAATATGCTGTAAAAATGGTTAAAAATAATAAATAAAAAAGATCTTGATTAGCTTCCCAAAGGATCACAATGTCCACAGTCTTTTCTCACCAGTACATTTATAAACAAAGGCATCCCTTTCTTTGAATCAGTTTGCATAGTTCAGTTTGTGGTATGCGTAGCAATGAGTTAGGATGTCCTTATGAGAGGACCCCTTTCTTCTTCTGTACCCTAATGAGGAAAAAATGAAACAAATGTCCTTAAAACTTTTCTTTTTAAAAAGAGAATGAAAAATGGTTCAATGGATCCACTGACTCGTTTATGTGTCCCTTCCTTAAAGGGATCCTGTCATCGGAAAACATGTTTTTTTTCAAAACGCATCAGTTAATAGTGCTACTCCAGCAGAATTCTGCACTGAAATCCATTTCTCAAAAGAGCAAACAGATTTTTTTATATTCAATTTTGAAATCTGACATGGGGCTAGACATTTTGTCAATTTCACAGCTGCCCCTGGTCATGTGAATGCTTTCTGGCAGGCTGCTGTTTTTCCTTCTCAATGTAACTGAATGTGTCTCAGTGAGACATGGGTTTTTACTATTGAGTGTTGTTCTTAGATCTACCAGGCAGCTGTTATCTTGTGTTAGGGAGCTGTTAACTGGTTACCTTCCCATTGTTCTTTTGTTTGGCTACTGGGGGGGAAAAGGGAGGGGGGGTGATATCACTCCAACTTGCAGTACAGCAGTAAAGAGTGATTGAAGTTTATCACAGCACAAGTTACATGACTTGGGGCAGCTGGGAAATTGACAATATGTCTAGCCCCATGTCAGATTTCAAAATTGTATATAAAAAAATCTGTTTACTCTTCTGAGAAACGGATTTCAGTGCAGAATTCTGCTGGAGCAGCACTATTAACTGATTCATTTTGAAACATTTTTTTTTCCCATGACAGTATCCCTTTAAATAATCCAGCCCATTATAAAGCTCACTAGCAATATAAAAAACAAACAAAACAGAAATTGATTTAAAAAGTAAATGAATTGCCACTGATGTAGCAAGCTAATATTACACTATTTGCCCCAGGTGCATTAGCAACCAATCAGCAACTGGTCACCTGTTTAAAAAAATACATATTATTTCTTGCTAAGGGTTACTGCTTCTGGAAAAACTTAGTGCCTTTTATTACACATGGTGGTTAGTATGGCACATCACATTGTAACATAGTAGTAACATAGTAAGTTAGGTTGAAAAAAGACACACGTCCATAAAGTTCAACCTTTTCACTCTATTTTAACCTGCTTAACTGTTAGTTGATCCAGAGGAAGGCAAAAAAACAAACAAAAACATTTGAAGCCTCTCCAATTTGCCTCAGAGGGGGAAAAATTCCTTCCTGACTCCAAAATGGCAATTGGACAAGTCCCTAAATCATTACGTGCAAAATTGCTAATCTGCAGAAAAACAATGAAATTAGTTATGCCACTACAATCTTCATATTGCCACATTAATAATACTGCATACTGATACTAATACTGCATAATTTTCTTTTTTTTTTAAGACGCAGAATGTATACGGTGAGTTATAGGATTGTGGCTATGGACACTGGTGATTTTAAAATACTGTGTAGCAACACATACTAACACATACTGAAACATACCTCTTCTCTGTTTCTTTTTTGTAGACAAGTTAGGGCTGTTAATATAAAGGCCAAAATAATCCCCAACCCCATTATAATAAATGGGATGTTGGCTACCATTCTTCCTTGTAAAATAATCGATCTGAGTTTCTCAGCAGATTTATCGTCAATTAAAACGCTCTGTAAAAGGAAAAAGAGGTTTATTGTTTGTTAGGGGAAAGGAAGAACTTCTACCATGCTGATTCCTAAAAGACCTTTCAACTATTTTAGTTTAACAGGATACTGACCCCAACACGCTGCAAATTGGAGCAAATGTCCTAGTGAGTAGTGTCAGATTGCTAATAATTTAGAATTACTGGGCCTGAAGTTAGTTTTCAGCAGTCACAAATTAACCAACAGAGTAAGTTCCCACACCATGAAACTAATGGATAGATTCAGGGCTGCCATCAGAAATCACAGGGCTCCGCACAGCAGTATGAAGGCCACACAAGACACAAACATTAAAACATTAAGTGCCCCCCTACAAGTTAAAATAAAGAACTTTGATGCCCAGGGCCCCCCAAGTTTTGGTGGTTAGGGCCCCCTACAAGTTTAAAAAAAAACATTGGTGGCAAGGGCCCCTACAAGTTATTAAAAAAAGCATTATTGTCCAGGGCCCCTATAAGTTATTAAAAAGAAACACATTTGGTCAGGGCGCCTACAAGTTATTAAAAAGAAACACATTTGGTCAGGGCCGCTACAAGTTATTAAAAAAAAAAAACACGTTTAGTCAGGGGCCCCACAAGTTATTTAAAAAACAAAACAAAAAAAACACACACATTTGCCCAGGGCCCCAACAAGGTAAAAGAAAAAAGAAAACTGCACTTACCTTAGCCTGGGACCTCAGGTGCCGGTATCTTCAGCCTGTGCTGTTCACTGATGGCAGGGGCCCAGCTATGCAAGTAAGTGCAGCATGATCGGGCCCCCTTAACTCCCCAAACCATCCGGGCCCAGGATAGCAGTACCCCCTGTCCCCCCCGGATAGATTTATTTTTGAGTTCTGCCATGACTATGGGGGTTTTTTTTTTTGAGACTATGAATTTCAGAAGTTTTTAGAGGAGTTTTAGAGTGAGTTTCATACTGTGATTTATATAAATTGCAGCAAAACGAGAATGTTAAAATGTATAAATGTGCCATAAAAATGCCGGCTGCAGTGGGTACATGTCTTACAAAAACAAAATGGAGGCTAACCAATGCACTCATTCTTAGTGGTTGTGTGAAGATCAAAAGTAATTTAGTAGGCCTCAAAAGTCAGGTCAAGCAGTCTGCACTTGCTAATAATGGGTTAAGCTTAATGCTTGCTGTTACAATAATAGAATTAAATGCTTGCAAGGGATTAAAAAAGGAATGGAAACTGCTTGCAAAGGCATTTGGAAATTACCTAGGGATATTTTAATAGATCAGACATTTAATCATATATTAGAAAAGAGAAGTTGCTTAACTGGGCAACAAGTGTCTGAACAGATGGCGTTGTGTATCAAAAACCAGTAAATGATAACCATCAAATATGTATGTGGTTAACTAACCTATGAAAATTATTGTGATACGTAATCAAAAATGCTAATGATGTTTGATCAAGGTATAAACATATATGTTATAAGGAAGGGGAAAAATCTCTGTCTGGACCTGTCTGATTTGCTGTATTGCTAATCTGCAGTTTGTTGCACCTTACAAATAAATCTATCTTGTGAGTTTGTGCATTATCCGTGTGTCCAGAGATATCAGTATCAAACTCTTCAGTTGCAGCATTGGTTTGTAATCGCCAAAATGGCCAAGAATAGCCCTTGTACACACTATGGCCAATATTGGTGCTTGATTTAATGTACCTATACAGGTATGTGATCCGTTATCCAGAAAGCTCTAAATTATGAAAATCTCCCATAGACTCCATTTTAATTAAATAATCCATTATTGGTTTGATTTTATTTGAAATGATTTCCTTTTTCTCTGTAATAATAAAACAGTACTTGACCCAAACTAAGATATGATTAATCCTTATTGGAAGCAAAGCCAGCCCATTGAGTTTATTTAATGTTTACATGATTTTCTAGTAGACTTAAAAAGACACTGACACCAGAAATTAAACCTTTATTTACATCTATCATGACATTGTCCTTGCCTGCTGTCTATAATTTTGCCATAAAAGCATTAGCCCAATGTTTTTTCATTACCCATCTGATCCCCCATGTTCCCTATGAGGAGTATTTGAGCTTCAGTAGTCCATTAGCATTAGAAACTCTAACAGACAGGTTAAGAAGGGACAGTCAGGTTGGCAAAACAGTCAGGTTTAGGAACTTCAAGTGACAATTACTTACAAAAACAGACCTATCATCAACATGAACTATAGGTAATTTTTACTGTACATTAATATTTTGAAGAATATGTTTTTAGTGTCAGTATCCCTTTAAGGGGGCATATTTATTTAAAGAGTGAAGTTAGAGATCACCACAGTCCACTAGAGTGAAATTTCACCACTCTCCAATCATTTCTATGGAATTTTTAATGGGTGAAAGGGAAAGTTCACCCTTTGATAAATACGCCTTTAAAATCAAATACAGGTACGGGACCTGTTATCCAGAATGCTCGGGACCTGGGGTTTTCCGGATAATGGATCTTTCCGTAATTTGGGTCTTCATGCCTTAAGTCTACTAGAAAATCATGTAAACATTAAATAAACGGGGGCGTGGCTACAGGCTCGATGTGAAGAGACGCACTTGTGTGGAGCTCCGGTGCCTGAACTTCCATTAATCCTGATTTAGCCCATAAAAACCGACTAAGAAGTGGCCAAAGTGGAGCAGAGTGTGGAACAAGAGCCGCTAAGACTACTGATGGGGCAAAACCGAGCGCAAAAACGGGCATCTGAGGCTGCTGCGAAGCTGGGGAAATATGCCCGCGAAGGTAGAGCTGCGCAAGATGGTGCTGACTATTCCAGGCATACCTCCCCGACAGCAGACCATCCTAAATCGCGTTCCGAAACGGCTGAGTCGTCACTATCGGACCTGCTGGCGGAGATACGGGCCACCAGGGATACGTGCATGATGCTAATTACCGCCAAAACGGATGAGATTAAGGTGGATCTATCCATCATCCGGCATGATATGCAAAAGATCCAGGAAAGAGCGAAGGCCGCGGAGCAGAGGATTGGCGACCTGGAGGATGTGCGCTTACCTCTGCCTGAAAAAGTACAGCAACTGCAAAGAGACTTATTGCTAGCCCAAAACAAAGCAGACGATATGGAAAACCGTTTACGCAGAGCAGAGCTTTGTGGGCTTTCCTGAGCAAGCTGAGGGGACGAGCCGGAGCAATTTCTGGAAAGATGGCTGAGAGAGATCTTTGGGGACTTGTCCCTATCGGCCTCTTTTGCGATTGAAAGGGCTCACCGGATCCCCACGAGACGTGGACCACCAGGCACCCCTCCAAGGCCACTCATTGCTAGACTCCTCAACGCGAAGGACCGGGACAGGATCCTTAAACAAGCAAGGCAGAAGGAAGCCATGTCCTTTCAAGCTCACCGTATTTCAATATATGCCGATTTTTCTCCAGAAGCGAAGGATGCAGTTTACGGAATGCAAGAAACGCATGCGGGCCCTTAACCTTCAGTACGCAATGCTGTACCCGGCAAAGATGCGTGTCACTCTGGATGGTACTACGCAGTTCTTTCAAACGCCTAAAGACCTTAGCGACTGGCTGGACAGGCGGAACCTGAGGGAGAATAACAACCCAGCTCAGCACCAATGACAGAGATGACCTTTGCGGATCCCTTCTTCGCTCACTGAACCAGTAAGGACCCTTACTTTCATACAGCCTGCTAGCAGCTTGCACTGTAAGTACTTTTATCCTTATACAGCCTAGCGGGAGGGGTATTGCAGGACTTGGACTTTCTACCCTGAACTCATGGTTCGACCCGCTTCTGGAACAATTCAGAATAATATTTCTTTATTTACAGTTGAACTCTAGCCGGGGAAATGTATGTGTTTGAAGGCCAAAATATCATAGGGGCTACTACCGGCTGCTTCAGCGGGACACGAAGGGAGGGCACCTCACGTGAGGTCATTCTACAGTTGTTGTTTCAGTTCACCGCGCATTTTAGCACACTGCACTGGCTACCCCAGTTATGTTTACAAAAATTGTTTCGGGATTAATTCTACCTACAAGTTGGGGAGGCGGTAGAAGGGGAGGAGGGAACTACAGGGGGTTCAGGTATGTTAATACTATAATTAGTTCTCGTGAATTCATTGCTCAGGTTTTGGGAGATTTGACTGAGAGATGTATAATTTTTGTCATCCGAGCGAACCTACCCTTCCTACGACCACCATGACCACCACACTTATTAGCTGGAATGTCAGGGGACTTAATTGTCCCATTAAATGTAGGCTAGTTATGGATTACCTCAAGCATAAAAAGATAGGTATAGCATTGCTTCAGGAAACCCACCTCACAGGCAGCAAAATCCTAGCCTTAAAAAAACCCTGGGTGGGTTGGCATTTTCATGCCACTTATAACACATACTCCTCAGGGGTAGCAATAATAGTATCTAAACATGTACCCTTTCAGCTTCTAGACCTACGATCTGATTGTAAAGGCAGGTTCCTGTTTTTGCATGCTAAGATTCATCACCGGGAGTATATTATTGCCACCCTGTATATCCCCCACCTTACAACTCCACCTGTATTCTGCAGCTGCTGCAATTTATAGCGAAATACCCACGAGCTAAGGTGATAGCGACAGGGGACTTTAACACTCTTCTAAACGTTAAGTTGGATAGGCTCAGGATAAGGCATTATGAGGGGGTTGATCCACAGTCTAATCTGGCCGAGCTAACAAAAGGGACAGGCCTCACTGAAGTATGGAGACATTTCCACCCCCGCTCCAAACAATACTCTCGGCATCTCACTCTGTCCTCTCTCGGATAGACCTGGCCTTCGCCAATAGCTCCGCTTTAGTAGACCTGAGGGGAGCTGAGTATCTGCCCAGAGGAATAACTGATCATGCCCCCCTTGAACTGGTGCTCAATGTTGATCAAGTACAGCACACTAAGAGATGGGCCTTGAATCCTATTTGGCTAATGGTACTTGATAATAAGAAAGGGCAAGAATCCGCTATAGCCAAATTCTTTTCTCATAACTCCCAACAACTGACAGTAATCTACTCTGGGACACCTTTAAAGAGTTTTTAAGGGGATACCTGAATAAAGAAATTATCGCACATAAAAGGCAGGCCAGGCAATTCCAGACTTCTGTGGAATTAGAGGTCTCGCAGGCAGAAACCCTTCTAACAGTATACCCATCACCCCAGAATTGTGCATAGCTGAAACAGTTGCAAGACAAATATGCTAAGCTTATGTGGGAAAGATCTCACTATAGTCACCTATTTACGAAGGTTAGGATACTGGAACAGGGTGAGAAGGCAGGCAGGATGCTGGCTTTGCTTACTAGGGATTAGTCAACACCTCCCATGATCACACAACTTAAGGCAGGGGATAACACCCTTACTACTGACCCCAAAGACATCAGGCAAAATATGGTAGCTTTTTATGCAGATTTGTACCAATCTAAATAAGACCCAGAGGGTAATACAACTGAGTCTTTCCTCACAGGCTTACATTTTCCAGTACTCCCAGCAGAAAGTATGGAATATTTAGATCAACCCATTTCGACGGAAGAAATACAGGAAGCTATAGGGTCATTCCCGGTAGGCAAGGCCCCCGGAGCAGATGGAATCCCTATTGAATTCTATAAACTTCACTCTGCACAACTAGCCCCCCATCTCCTAAAAACTTATAACTATGCCTCCCAACATAAAAGTCTCCCGGCCTCCATGTATGAAGCCTCCATAATCCTTCTCCCTAAACCAGGGAAGGATCCGACTTTACATGAAGCTTATAGGCCCATTTCCCTTCTCATTGCAGATACAAACATTTTGGCAAAAATCTTGGCTAGAAGGTTAGGGAAAGTGGTTACACAATTGGTTTAGGGTGGATCAGACGGGATTCATCCCGGGGAAAACAACGGCGCATAACATCAGAAGGTTGATGCTTAACCTCACTATGGAACTCCAATGTAGGGCAGAGGGCAATAGTAGCCTTGGACATTGACAAGGCATTCGATACTGTAGTTATTTATGGAAGGTATTATCCGCATTTGGGATAGGTCCTCACTTTATCTCACTTGTCCAGTTACTATATGCAGCCCCTACGGCAGCCCTACGAATTAATTCATTGTTAACCCCAGCTTTTGCCTTGACTAGAGGTACGAGGCAGGGGTGCCCCCTCTCCCCACTATTATTTGCCTTAGCCATCCTCGAATATCAGGCTTTCAGATACAGGGCAGGGAAGAGAAAACACAGATGTATGCAGATGACACGCTGATTTACTTGGGGGACACCCATGCCTCTCTCACTGCTCTTCTGGACACGACTAAGGTTTTTGGAGAAATCTCTGGCCTCAAGACTAACCCCTCAAAGTCCATTATATTTCCCTTGGACCCAGAGGTGGGGGATGGAATTAGGGCAGATATACCATTAATGAAAGTTCGGCAATTCACATATCTAGGGGTTAAGGTGGCCTTGCCGGTGTCATCTTATTATGATCTTAACGTAGCCCCCTTATTGCAATGGGTTCAGAGTAGATTTCAAGTTTGCGCCGTATACAGACCATTAAAATGATTATAGCTCCTAAACTATTGTATTATGGCACACCCCCCTTACAATACAGAACCGCTTCTTTCTTGACCTGGCTACTATCTTTAGACGGTATATCTGGGGTACCTCCCGAAACAGACTGACCTTATCCTCACTCTGTAGACCGAAGGATGAGGGAGGACTGGCGTTACCTGATATGCACCAGTAATATGTGGCAGCACAACTCTCACAATTGTGGTCTTTGAAATCCGCTGGGCCAGGGGAAGCTGTGTATCAGCTGTGGCAGGAGATACTACAAAGTAACCTACCTACTTTTTATGCCCTAACGGCTATAAACCCAAAAAATGCTATGCTTTCTAAGACCAACCCACTCCTACGATTGCAAAGAGATATTGTCACAAGGGTTCACCATCTAACCAACCCGAAGGGCCTAGACCCGTTTACGACTTTATGGTATAACGCTAAATTGGCTGCGAAAAAGAAGAACTTACACTCGCACACCCTGGCCGTCCGAAGTCACACGAATTCCAGGTGCTAGTGGAATTGGACAACCTCAAAAACAGCGTAGACAGAAGACACACCAGCACAACGTGGATAATTCTAGCAGGATTTAACCTTGCTCGTTTATTTGCGGATGCAACGTTTCGGGGCGTAACTCATGCTTGAGAAAGGGGTTACGCCCCGAAACGTTGCATCCGCAAATAAACGAGCAAGGTTAAATCCTGCTAGAATTATCCACGTTGTGCTGGTGTGTCTTCTGTATAACGCTAAATTGGCCCCATTAGATAAACTTGTAATTCCGAGAGTCTGGATCGAGGCAGGGATCTACAGCCTAGACCAGGTATTGAATGAACAAGGTATAATTCCATTTGATACTCTTAAGGAACAGTTCTCCATCCCCTCATCCCAGTGGCTGACATATCACAAAATGAGATGGGCAGTGAAAAAAGCACTCAACCGGGTAATTTTAATTTACAGAATACACCTGTGGCTGAGGTAGACAGGACCAACCTAGCCACAAAATCTCTAATTTCTGTAAAGCCCTACAAACCATTAATCTACAGAAAACCTCCCTAAAAGTAAGAGACCGTTGGGAGGCAGATCTCTCACCATTTACTGATGAGCAATGGGAACAGGTACTCCACACTCCTCTTCGGATTTCTCCTATTTATAAGTATAGGATATTACAATTGTACTTTGTACATAGGGCCTATTACTCCAGAACAGTACTACATAAAATTAATCCAGAAATCTCGCCTGAGACGTGGTGAGGCAGAGGGCACAATTTTACACACTTTCTGGGCTTGCTCAGAAATTGTACCCTTCTGGGTAGCGATACAGAGCCGTATCACAGGGTTGCTAGGGTTTGAAATACCGTTGGATCCCAAATGGTACTTACTGGGTATGGACCCCCCAACACCTCTAACGAACCCAGCCCACACTATGGTACACAAATTACTCTTCTTAGCATGTAAAATCATTGCCCACACTGGAAAGCCCCTGACCCTCCTTCCTACCAGATGTGGCTGAAGTCGGTTCAGGACTTGATGAAATGGAGGATCTGATTGCCAGGAGAAAGGGTTCTACTAAGGCTAACACCACTATTTGGCAGCTATGGATTCTGGAGTATGTTTGAGAAAGCCTAGGGAGTCGGTAGGAATTACCTAAAGCATGGTATAGTTAAAGTCTGCTAATCCTGTGGTACAAGATAGCGCAAAAGTTTTTCAGGTACGAACCATCTCCAGGTCTAATTATGGGCTACAGCTCGTCTCATGAAATTGCCATTAGTTTGTCATTGTTGTCAATAAAGATGTGAGTTTACAGTGTTCGAAATATCCGTTTCCTAGTGAAAACTCTTACTTTCAGTAAGTGGAGGCACAATGCATATGACAGTCATGTATTTATCTTTTTGGTCAAACTTCTG
This sequence comes from Xenopus laevis, assembly GCF_017654675.1. NCBI lineage: Eukaryota > Metazoa > Chordata > Amphibia > Anura > Pipidae > Xenopus > Xenopus laevis. Next base: position 70,816,153 of record NC_054372.1, on the reverse strand, counting down.
TGCTTGCAAGATGTCTAGACCCAATCTGCGTATTGGGTAATATTCCTTTTTATGTGTACTGAGCTGTGATATCTGTACAACTATTTTTTTCTCAATAAATCTCACTTGAACAAAAAAAAAAAAAAACATTAAATAAACCCAATAGGCTGGTTTTGCTTCCAATACGGATTAATTATATCTTAGTTTGGATCAAGTACAAGCTACTGTTTTATTATTACGGAGAAAAAGGAAATAATTTTTAAAAATTTGGATTATTTGGATAAAATGGAGTCTATGGGAGACAGCCATTCCGTAATTCGGAGCTTTCTGGATATCGGGTTTCCGGATAAGGGATCCTATACCTGTACAAATGAATGGAGAGTGGTGGAATTTCACTCTAGTGGACTGTGGTGATCTCTAACTTCACTCTTTGATAAATATACCCCAAGGTTTGAAGATCCAACGTACAGAAAGATACGTTATCCAGAAAAACCCAGGTCCCGAGCATTCTGGATAACAGGTCCAATACCATAATTATTTTTTATTTTATACACTGCCTGCTGCTAATATATAAGGGTTGTATGTTTTTATTGATATGCTGTAGGGAAATTAAAACCTACACTTATCTATTTTAAGTATATGCCTCAAAAAATTGTTTCCTTCGAGAACCCTTTTTAAAGGAACAGTTCAGTGTAAAAATAAAAACTAGATAAAAAATGTTTCTAACATAGTTTAGTTAGCCAAAAATGTAATCTATAAAGGCTGGAGTGGCTGGATGTCTAATAGAATAGCCAGAACACTACTTCCTGCTTTTCATCTCTCTAACTCTGAGGTAATCAGCGACTTGAAGGAGGGGCCACATGGGACATAACTGTTCAGTAATTTTGCAATTGATCTTCAGCATGCAGCTCATATTTAAAAGCAAACAGTTATTACACATGTGGCCCCCTCTCAAATCACTGATTGGTTACTGCCTGGTAACCAATCAGTGGAAACCAAGAGAGCTACAAAGCAGGAAGTAGTGTTCTGGCTATTTTGATACACATCCAGTGACTCCAACCTTTATAGATTACATTTTTGGTTAACTAACCGTATTGAAAATATTTTTTATTTTACAGCCTATCTATTTACCCAGTTTTTATTTTTATACTGAACAATTCCTTTAAGGGTATTAACACACGTGGAGATTAGATGTTTTGTAAGGAAACGTTGAGCTACTTTGGGAAACAGAAGCAAGGCGTATGTTTTCCCATGGGCGACTTACATTATTTCTGATGGGAAAGTATTTGCGGGAGATTAGACCGCCACGGTATAGGAAAATGATCAGTCATATAAAAAATTATTAAAGGCACTTGTGTCAACATGCACTCCTTGCACTTCGATATTGTGGGCCACTGCCTTCACGGCTATTAATACACATGTACCCTGGAGGTCTTGCCACCTCTGAAGCAGGTGGTAGCTAAGGGGTTCCTAGAGGTGGAAAAATGCTGCATAGTGGGTAAAAGCACGGCAATTATCTTTTGAAGTGCACTTTACAGACTGCTTCTGTAGTAAGTCCTCTCTTCTAGAATGGGTATGCACCTGTGCTAAGTACACCCTTTCTGGAAAATGTGAAGGTGTAATGACTGCTTTCAAGTCTGGATTTGTCGGAAGGTCACAAAGGCCTAGAGCAGCAAAGCCTTAAGGGGCATCATGCTGCCTGCTTGCCACATTAACAAGCACTTAATATGCACTGGGGACTGCACCAGTTTCCTGTCCCCAAATGTCCTGTCCCCGGTGTGTCTCCAGTTTTCTTTTTTTTGTGTGTGTTTGTGATCGTTTTTATTGTTCCATTGAACTTCAGTAAAAATATAGAACACTTCTCTGTATTGTTGCAATTTTAGTACACGTGCTGCCAAAGCGAGCACTCATGTTCTTTCTTGTGCACGTAAATATATGCACATGTAGCGGGGGAGAGGCAGCATGATTCTTACCTCATTGAGGTGCATGACAGGGAAGAACAAGGTCTGTATGTCTTGTGTAATGCTAAATAGATAGAAAAAAACATACATAAGTCATACACAAAGTTATTTCTACAACCAAGGCCAAAGAAATCCTTATTCTATTATTTTCTGCTTTCTTTGACATTTTTTGTACACTTCGGGGCACATTCACTAAGCTCGGGTGAATGAATAGAGGGGAAAAAACTTGATTTTCGAGGAGTTTTTTGTGCTCCTCGACTATCGAATTGGCGTAAATTCGTCTGAATAGAATGATTCGAATAGATCGATCGTAAAAACGCTGCGACTATTCGATAGTCGAAGTACTGTCTCTTTTAAAAGTCATTCACCTGCCTACTTCGCCAGATTAAACCTACCGAATTGCTTTAAAAGCCTATGGGAAAGTTTTTGATCGAATAAAAAGGCATTTGATCGATCATTCGATTGAATGAAAATCCTTCGATCGAATATTCGATCGCTCGACTATTCGCCGGGCGAATATTCGCCCATTCGACAGCGCGTAATTTCGCCCGAATTCCCTATTCGATTCTATTCCCCAGTCGAATTTCGAGGGATTTAACCCCTCAAAATTCGACCCTTAATACATCTGCCCCTTCATATTAGAATTTACCAAAACAAGGAATAGATCACCGGCCAGTTTGGCAACCAATACCAGTGGTGGCAGCTCACTGTCATTTTGTCAATGCGAAGATTTCCATTTGCATTGTTGGCAAATTTGGATGTACATCAACAAAATGTCTATATATCTACCCAGCTTTAGGCAAATAAGACCAGATTCTAGTTTCTTTTGTTAAAGACAATAGCTAAACAACAACAACAACAACAACATTTACTTCAGGCTTTGAAAGATCAACAGTACTATAAATATAATTTTTGCAGTTGTGCACATAATCATATTGAACCATATTAAAAAAAAAAACAGTTTATCATTCAAGAAAGTGTCTCACATTTTATGTATCTTATAGGCAGATCTGGTGTTAATTTAGGAGATATTGTCTTCTCATAAATGAAATCTGCGCCTTTATGTTAGAAAAGATACAGTATATGTAACAAGTTAAAATTATTAATACAAGTATGGGATTCATTATCCAGAAATCAGTTATCCAGAAAGCTCCGAATTACGGAAAGGCTGCCTCCCATTATAATCAAATAATCCAGATTTTTAAAATTGATTTCCTTTTTTTTTCTGTGAATTGATTTTCATTTTTTCTCTGTGATAATAAAACAGTAGCTTGTACTTGATCCCAGCTAAGATATAATTAATCCTTATTGGAAGCAAAACCAGCATATTGGGTTTATTTAATGTTTACATGATTTTCTAGCAGACCTAAGAAATGAAGATGCAAATTACGGAAAGATCCGTTATCTGGAAACCCCCAGGTTCCGTGCATTCTGGATAACAGGTCCCATACCTGTATCTTAAACAATGTTGCAAAAGTCTTAGTTCCTCGGCAAAGACAGGTCTGTTAATCAGCTGCCTTGTCTTACATTGTATCAACAGTTTGAGCCATCAGGGCTCAATAGGAAATAGGAAAAAATTGTAATGAATATATATTGTAAAGTTGCTTAGAATTAGGGTTTCTTATATTAAGCAAAATGTTATTTTCTGGGTTGACATAGTGTACAATAGTACACCCGAAGAGGTTAGGGTTAAGAAACAAAGGTTTCCAAATTATAATTGGCCACATTCCAAATCTAATGAATTCCCAAGCCAAAAGAAGCTACTGATGTTGCCGCTCCAGTTCATGCCCCAGGGTGCAAACAATATATTGAGGACCATTTATCAATGTGAATTTTTTTTTACTCTTAATAAATTAGATTTTAATCACAATCCAAATGGTATATTATTTATAAAAAATTTTGAACATCTAAAATTCGATCAAAATAGTCCCAACACGAAACTGAGTTTTTACCAAAAATCCCAACTCCGAAATTCGAACCTTAGTAAATGTGCCCCATTTTACTGATGTATTCGTATTCTGCATGTTTAGAAAAAAATAAATAAATAAATGATTACTTCGGTACAGCTTTTCATGGTAATTGTAAAAAAGTGGATTAAAGGAAAAATCTACACAATTGTATATCACTTACGCATAAGTATCAATCTTTCGGACATAAACATTCACTTGCATTCGTTTGGCTGCTTGAATTAATGTCCCAGTGAGCTAAAAAGAAAATGGAACAAGTTATCACACATGGCATTTTATTGCCATAATAGAAAATTATATTTGTAACTGTATTTCGAAATACTGGAACAAGCTAATGCTATATATGTTCTGTTAAGGTCTCAAGGGGACAGATTTATCAAGGGTCAAAGTGAGAATTTTAATTAAAATAATTCGAATTTCGAGCTATTTTTGTGTACTTCGACTAGGGAATAGTCCAAATTCAATTTGAAAAAATTTTGTAAATTAGACTTCGACCATTCACCATCTTAAAACTGCTGAATTGCTGTTTTAGCCTATGGGGGACCTCCTAGAACCTATTTGGAGTCGGACTAGTCCCTGGATCAACTTGTACTATGAGATATCTCCCATAACCCTGTATTCCGTCACTTGGTAAAAAGCAATCCAACCCCTTCTTAAAGCTATCTAATGTATCAGCCTGTACAACTGATTCAGGGAGAGAATTCCACATCTTCACAGCTCTCACTGTAAAAAACCCCTTCCGAATATTTAGGCGGAACCTCTTTTCTTCTAATCGGAATGGAATCTGCAAACACTGATACATTACTTACTATACCCTCCCCTAAGTCATTAATGAACAAGTTAAATAAAAGTGGACTCAATACTGAGCCCTGAGGGACCCCATTAAGAACCTTACTCCAAGTAGAGAATGTAACATTAACAACCACCCTCTGTAGCCGATCCTGTAGCCAGTTTCCTATCCATGTGCAAACTACTTCATTAAGCCCAACAGACCTTAGTTTAGAAAGCAGTCGTTTGTGGGGCACAGTATAAAACGCTTTGGCAAAATCCAAATAGATCACATCTATTCCCCCCCCCCACTGTCCAGCATCTTACCTCATCATAAACAGCAATCAAATTTGTCTGACATGACCTATCCTTCATAAAGCCATGCTGATTGCTGCTCATAATGCCATTGACTAAGACAAAATTTTGAATGTGATCCCTTAACAAGTCTTCAAATAATTTGCCCACCACAGATGTCAAACTTACTGGCCTATAATTGTCAGGCTGAGATCGTAATCCCTTTTTAAATTTTGGAATAACATCAGCTTTTCTCCAATCCATAGGCACCATACCAGATGAATGTGAATCTGAGAAATTCAGAAATAGGGGCTGATCTAAAACTGAACTAAGCTCTCTTAGAACCCAGGTGTGTATGCCATCAGGCCCTGGAGCCTTGTTTACATAATTTGTATTAAAGCTTTATGAATCATATCCTGAGTCAGCCACTGACTAGATTGAGCTGAGCGATTAGTGCAGCTATAAAGTGAGCCTGGGAACTCAGACTCCTCCATTGTATACACTAGAAGAACTGATTTAGCACATTTGCCTTTTCTGTATCTGTTACAACCATGCTGGTACCATTATTTAATGGAGCAACACTCTCTCAACCTGCATCTTTTTACTATTAATATTTTTAAAAAACTTTTTAGGGTTAGTTTTCACCTCCACCGCAATTAACTCTTCATTTCCTTTCTTTGCCTTCCGGATTGCTGATTTACAACATTTATTACAGTGTTTTTATTCATTAAATGCAGCTTCTGTCCCAACATATTTGTAGTTTTTAAATGCCTTTCTCTTCTTTTCTATTAACTACTTTACTTCTGTATTAAGCAACATAGGTTGATTCTTAGAGCTTCTACATTTACTCCTTAAGGGAATAAATTGAGAACAGTAATGATTTAATATAATTTCAAATGACAACCATTTCTGCCTAACATTATTTATTTTCCTCCAGAATTCTGTTTGTAATCATATGAGCATTATAAACAGTAACATGAACATTTTTTTGGGGGGGTCAGTGATCCTTTATGATTCAGCATCAGTAGCAAATGCGTCCGGATGAATCTTTCAGATGCATTTTGTTTTGATTTTCTACAGCAGCTACTGGGCTGCTTTCACTGAGGCAACTTTGGAGCGACTATTGAAAATGCATCGCCGCATGTGCATTAGCGCCGGCGACTTTGCATTGTAGGCTATGGGGAAAAACGCAGAGGCAGTTCGGGGAGATAGTCGTGCAAAAGACGAGGCGATTAGTCGCCAGGTGACAAAATCTCCCCGAATCTCCTCGTGTGGACTAGCCCTTACAGAGAGAAGCACAATGGATTTTTTTAATGAATAGCAAATCTCCTAATGGCTTGAATGAAGGCTTTACCATTATTCCATTTTTATGAGTTATATCATAATTAGAGAGTATATTATCTGTATACATGTATATAATTATTTAAAACATATAATTTAGAACATTAGAAATCATATGCAATTTGACATTCTTTGAATGATTATTGATGTATGTATGTTAAAATCCTAGTAATATTAGGCAAGTTTTGGGCTACACACACATTGATGTAAGGGAAATGCATGTGTGCTTGGATAAGGTAGCGAGAAAGGGTGGAAGAATCCAAAAGCCTTCCGAGTAACTTTGTGTAAAATTTTATGACCGGAAGTGACGTCCAAGAATCTCGCAACGCAGTGATATGGAAGACGCCATTAGAAGCCTATTTAAGCCTAAAAAAGACACATGCCTGACACTTATGACTAATGAAGCTGTGACAACTGCGAAAACACTTAGGGTGGCATAGGTGGACGGTGGTGTGGCTAGCTCCCACTTTTCCCCTACGTAGATAGGCAGGAATTACTCGGGGGAACAAATGGAAGGGTGGGAGCATGTGAACTAATGGGACTTACACTTAGCTATTTTTAGCACGTACATTTGTAGTGATTTAAGCCAATAAAAGAGGTGTATAACCACCAGGTTTTTACATATATGTATTTTTAGGACTATGTCCAGCACTGTTTTGGAGTGGCAAGACAGTGAGTGTGTCTTAGGGTAAAGCGCATGGCTCAGCACGTCTCAAGGGTGTGTTATATTTTCCATTTTTGCTTCATTTGACTATACCATCAGACATATTGAATATACCATTAATCAAGGACTGACTGCATTAAGTGCAAGTCTCCTTAGGTCTGCTGTATGAGCCATTTGTTGACTCCTAAACCAATGATCAGATCAGCATGATTTGGCCCTTTGCCAGCTTTAGTCAAGTGTGGCTAAAGGATTTGTTCAGTATAAAAATAAAAACTAGGTAAATAGATAGGCTGTGCAAAATAAAATATGTTTTCAATATAGTTAGTTAGCTAAAAATGTAACTATAAAGGCTGGTGTGACTGGATGTCTAACATAATAGCCAGAACACTTCTTTCTGGTTTGCAGTTCTCTTGGTTGCCACTGATTGGTTACCAGTCAATAACTTGAGGAGGGCCACATGGACCATAACTGTTTGCTTTTGAATCTAATCAGCATGCTGAGGATCAATTGCAAACTCACTGTTATGTCCAATGTGTCCCCCCTTAAAATCACTAATTGTGTTCTGCTATGTTAGACATCTTCTCCCTCCAGCCTTTATAGATTACATTTTTGGCTAACTAACTATATTCAAAACATTTTTTTATTTTGCGCAGCCTATCTATTTATCCAGTTTTTATTTTTTACACTAAACTGTTAGGTTTGTTACAAAATATGACAAAGGGCACTACATCTTGCACATAAAATAGCTTTTTTTTTCTTCTTTATTTTTTACAATTTACAGTTTGTCGTCTTTTTTAAATCCATCATACAGAAATGTTCATCTAACCTCTACTTCTGCTTCTACTCCCAATATGGCTGACAGCACATAAAAATGCAACTTACCGGGCTTAAGTCCAAAAAGGTCATATGATGTTCCTTAATTGGCTTAATACCTCTTATGCTCTTAATAACATTTTCATCAGCTTGGTAAAAATGAGGAGAGGAGAGTATTATAGGAGCACCTGTTAAAAATAATGAATGCATGAAATAATGAATCTCAAAGTACATTATTTGTTAGTACAGGTATTGAACCTGTTATCCTGGTTATTACTTTTTAAACAATGTTGCAAGTAACAATGTTACTACTTACTGCTCACTGAATTCTCTGGCTTTGCAGGGGAGCCAGCAGAGCACAGTACACTGGAATGGATGAAATTGGAATGCCATTAAAGGAATTGTTCAGTGTAAAAATAAAAACTGGGTAAATAGATAGGCTGTGCAAAATAAAAAATGTTTCTAATATAGTTAGCCGGAAATGTAATGTATAAAGGCTGGAGTGATTTGATTTATTACATGTCAGTCAGACACTACTTCCTGCTATTCAGCTCTCTTGGTTTACACTGACTGGTTACCTGGCTACCAGGCAGTAACCAATCAGAGACTTGAGGGGGTGCCACATGGGTCATATCTGTTGCTTTTGAATCTGAGCTGAATGCGGAGGATCAATTACAAACTCATTGAACAGAAAAGTACCATGTGGCCCCCCTTCAAGTCGCTGACTAACTCAGAGTTACAGAGCTGAAAAGCAGGAAGTTGTATTCTGGCTGTTTTATTAGACATCTGTTCACTCCAGCCTTTATACATTACATTTTTGGCTAACTAACTATATTAGAAACATTTTTTATTTTGCACAGCCTATTTATTAACACAGTTTTTATTTTCACACTGAACTATTCCTTTAAAGTGACCATAATCCCTCTATGTATAAAGCACATAATCCTGCTACAAAATCCTTTGCTGGGCTTTAGATTCCAAGTAATATACCCCTACATAAAGAACTGTATGTGTCAATGGCACTTTCACTTCAATAAGAGAACAATATTTGTAACTAAAAGCAAATAATTACTGCAACAGGAAGAAAAACGAAAAAGATAGTCTAGGGAAAACTAAAAAGGTTTATGTACAGTTATTCTACCACCGTAACACACAAAGTTTTAGTAAAGCGCAGAAGTACCCTGCTTGCAGATGCTGACGTTCAGTAGGCCAGATGGGAGGCAATTTCCTGCTGGGACACAAAATCCTTCATTCTGCGGGTTGACGGACACATTGGCAAAAACACTTGCTGGTGGAGAAAAGCGAAAGACTGATATATCCTTGATGTTCTCACTGCTTTCATAAACAGCATAGATGGATCTGCAACACCAAAAGTAACTTCAGGTATAACCTAGGCAACAAAATAGTATAGTTTTTCGAAGAATGTCCTGTAGCTAACCACCAGTGGCATAGTTGGAGGTCCATTTACCCCAATTTACTTGCTGCCTCAGTCACAAGTTTCATAATCTCATCCTCATCACCAATATTTCTCTATCTATGAATGAAGTATTATGAACTTGTTCCTAAATAATGCTTTTTTTTTTAACTACTTTTATTGTGAAAAATTAGAAATTTTAGAGTCTAATGATTAATTTCCTGGTTCCTAGTGCAGTCCCAATCCTGTACTCCTTGTAGTTTCTCTTCTCAACTGAAAATAGTGTTCTGCAAATAGCAGCTGTAGATATCAACTTTAATGTAGATTTTGCTTTCATGTCACCTTTAAAATATCTTGCACCTTCAAAGTGTTCAAAGAGAAAGGAAAGTGGTTTATACACCATGGGGATCGGTTGGTGGCCTCCATGTGGGGGGGGGGGGATGGTTATGAAAGGAACTGGAATGGCATATAGTTCATTATTACTTACCTACAAAGGTCTGAGGAAAACATGTAAATCTTATCATCCTTGTTTAAAAGAGGGTGGAAGGATGTGCCATCTGTTCCATTTATCATATTGCATGTTTCTGTGTTCCACCAGTCAAGAGCTCTGTTACAAAAACAAAACTCAAATTAACAAAGAAGGATTTTCTTTTGAAAATCGTAATGTCCCACTGTATGTAACATGTCTCAATGAGAAAGTAATTAATTAATAATGGAGAACCAAAACCCTAATTATAAAAAAAACCCTACACTACATGGACCCCTCTCCCCAGCCTAGCTGTTACCCTGCTGCCCCTAACTCTTTACTTACCTCTCTTTGCAGATTCAGCACAGCAGAGCTCATAGGCGCCATCGTCTTCTCTTCGATTTCCTTCAGGAAGTAAGTGCCATAACGGCGCATGCGCAGTTGGAGCAGTTTTCGGGTTTTTAACAACCTTGCATGCTCCGAAATTTATGGAAATTGCCGAATCGCCGGAAGAAGACCCGAAGATTACAGAAGAGCCGGAAGATGGTGCCCGTGAGCTCTTTACTATCATAAATATATGGTCCCATTTACTATGTGTAGTTATTTAGTATCACTTACTAATCTACAACGGAGTGTTTGCATATGGGTAAGTTTATCCTGCCATTCCAATTCCCTCCTGTCCAAAAAGCCGTAGTTCGGCCTGTAACAGTCTTTTTCTTGCTTCCCATAAAAGTGTCATCCATACATTGTTGGGTTTGACAGGGGTAACTAACAGGGGTCTTCTGGTGAGGTAATTTAAAAAGATTAAATTATTGTGCACCAATATTTTTCAAGCCATGCTTAAACAATAATGTCAAAGTTTTTAAGTAATTAAAATATAATATACTGTTTCCCTGCACTAGTGCAGTTGGTGTGTTTTCTTTAGAAAGACTAAAATAGCTAAGCTGCTGTGTAACCATGGGGGCAGCCAATCAAAGCACAGGTAAGATAGCAAATAACACTCTGTAGAATACCATTATATTCTATTAACATTGTATGCTATTACAGAGCTTATCTGTTATGTGCTAAGTAATCTGTGCCTTTTCTTCTTTTTCAGCTTGAATGGCTGCCACCATGGCTATACAGCAGCCTATTTATATAGTATAGTAGTCTTTCTAAGGGCCCTTACTCACAGGCGTTTAAAGCTGCGCTCCCCTGCGTTCCGGTTTTATGTGTTCAGCCGCATGGGAGTGCAGGAGTAGACGCAAAAAATTATTTTCAATGCGGCTGTACTCACACAGACGCATGTAAGCGCCGAACGCAGGTTGGGATGCAGCATGTTGGCATTGAAAAGAATTCATCGCCTCTCCCCTGCAGCTGAAAACATAAAAACAGAACGCAGGGGAGCGCAGTTTCAAACGTCCGTGAGTAAGGGCCCTTAAGCAAACACATAACACATAAGTGCAGGGGAACAGTACATGATAGTTTTATTACTTTAAAATGGTATTATTATTTTTGTTGTTACTGTACCTGATATTTTAATACCTTTAAAATGTGTGCGTTACTTAAACCGCGTCTATTTTACAGGTATGACACAGAATTTGCAAACACCAAATAGTTCTACATGTAGGAATACTACAAGTCTAGGACACTATAATATTTTGTGAAGAAGAAGATTCTAGCCCTCTTCCTATTAGCGTATAAGTCAAAAGGGTCAATTGTTTTAAATTTAGCAATCTTATCCCTGCACATTCCACAAAGAAAAGATCTGAACTAGGGATACACCGAATCCACTATTTTGGATTCGGCAGAACCCCTGAATCCTTCTTGAAAAATTAGTCCGAATACCGAACCGAATCCTAATTTGTATATGCAAATTAGTGGTGGGAAGGGGGAAAAATGTTTACTTCCTTGTTTTGTGACAAAAAATCACGCAATTTCCCTCCCCGTCCCCATACATATGCAAATTAGGAATCGGTTCTGCCGTGCAGAAGGATTCTGCCGAATCCTGCTGAAAAAGGCAGAATCCTGGATTTGGTGCATCCCTAATCTGAGCACAATTATCCATCTCTGCAACAGGGAGTAACAATTCAGATGGGTGTTCAACCACATACATTATGCTAAAAAAAAAGCTTGACACAGAAACAAAACACAATTTACACAATATAAAAGTACAATATTAACATATAATTATGTTTGCATCTGAATGGCTTACTTTTGACCCTTCCATTCAGCAATTTGAGTGAACTCCAAGTAATCATTCTTTCCACTTAGAAACACATATTCCCCATCATCTGTTGTGTTCATCTAAAATATAAATCATAGGATTACCGTATACATTATGCACTGAACAATTTTACAGCAATCAACAGAAGCACATATTAGCTATAACAGCTTACCATATCTATATAGACCTCGAAATTAAAGGATTATATCAGATCAAGGGTTTTGGAGTTGCCCACTGCCACTAGTAATAGTTTTGTGAAACTGTGCAGGTCATTTACAACCTAGAAGGCAGGATGCAAAGTGCAAAAAAGGTACAATCTACCATGTTTTTGCACTGTGGGCCCTGCCTTCTAGCAGAAGTAAATGGGCACAGATCTCTATTCTCCAAAACACCATCCCCAAGAATCCAGTGCTGCCTGTGTTCAGAAGCATATTATTCATTAGAAGCAAGAGGGAGGAGGCACCTAGTCACTCCTACCCCCCTAACTTATGTATGATACAGACACGCAAATTAAATAGTGGTCATGGATGCAGGCCGCAATTGGGCTTTGTATTTACTGCCTACATTATGACAAGGACAGGGTTGGCCTGTGTTCTGCCAGCATGAGTAGCAGAGCACAGCCAGACCATGAACAACCGTGCTCTTGCAGTTTTGTCCAGGCACTTCTTAAACTACCCTTTAGGTTTTTCTCTTACTTCACTAACAAAAATACAGAAGCTTATATAGGTTTATATTATGTTATTATGTTATATTCATCCAAGTGGACTGGTGATTATGTATGACTTTGCACATTGGGACCAGAAACCAAAACCATAGATATTTCCTAATAAAAGTGATTGGAAAAAAAGTATATTTAGTACAGGAGAAATATTTTCCCCTCCCAATGAAACCCAGACAGGCTTCAGATTTTTTTTTGCCTTCCTCTGGATCAACTAGCAACTTCACTGCCTAAACACTGAATTTGATGGATTCATGGCTCTTTAATGGCCCATTTGTTAATTCTTAAATTAAACAGGGCAGACAGGAAAACAGAAGGTATTACATGTTTGGTCCTTGCAAGCTAGATAATTAGATTACCAGTGCACAATCCTCCCCCTTCACCATTTGTTTTTGGCTTGTTTTGTTAGAATAATTCCATTATGCATTATCTGTTCATTGGTAATGAACTTGCAAGTACCACATATGTAGTAGCTTCAATCTCCCTGTTTAGTTCAAGAAACAATAAGAACAGTATAGTTTTCTTGATTAAAGCAATAGGTAAAAAGGATGTTTGACACACTCCATTTCCATAAAAAAGGGGTGATATACTGCCCCTTTAAGATGCCAACCAATATAACTGGTTGTGTCACTGGGCAAATGTACACATATGGAATTAAAGGCTGTGCATTCAAGAATATTCCATTTCTTTCTTTTAATAAACTCATGGGTTGCTTTGGCTGTATGTTTTGGGTCATTGTCGATCTGTATTATGAAACTCCTCCCAATCATTTTGACTGCATTTAGCTCATTTGTGCAGACAGTGTCTCTGAACACCTCAGAATTAATTTGGCTGCTTCTGTCCTGTGTCACATCATGGATAAACACTAGTGTCCCAGTGCCACTGGCAGCCATGCACGCCCAGGCCAATACACTGCCTCCGCCATGTTTTATAAAGATGTGGTATGCTTTGGATCATGAGCTGTTCCATGCCTTCCATACTTTTTTCTTGCGATCATTCTGGTAGAGGTTGATCTTGGTTTCATCTGTCCAAATAATGTTTTTCTAGAACTGTGCTTAGATGTTTTTTTTAGCTAAGTCCAATCTAGCCTTTCTATTCTTGATGCTGACCGCATTTTCTCTGTTGACAGCAAAATCTTCCACAAATCAACTCCAGGGCTTTTATCTGCTTCATTGATAAGGACATAACTAAAGAATTGCCCACACCTGCCCATGAAATAGCCTTTGAGTCAATTGTCCAATTGATTTTGAGCCCCTGAAATTAAGTGATTGTGTTAAAAAAAGGCTTTAATTCCTTACATTTTTATGTAATCTTTTTGTTGAACCTACTGAATTAAAGCTGAAAGTCTGCAGTTCAACTGCATCTGAGTGGTTTCATTTAAAATTCATTGTGGTAATCTACAGAATCAAAATTAGAAAACAGTTGTTTTTATCCAAAGATTTATGGACCTAACTGTATGTCTATTTTCCTAGTATAGCTGAAAGCCAACCCTCTATGTGACAGATACAAAATACGTCTTTCTATATATGTAGCCTTGTTATCAGCTAAGATGTTCCTTTACTAAAGGCTGAACCTTCAAGAGGGATTAGAACTAAAAAATGACCAACAATCATTGCAATCATTTTGTACATGCAATGAAGCAACAGCTTCATAACCTACCAGCTGTTATGACTTTGTTACCTTGTAGAAGAGTCCAAATACGTCACTGACATTGGGATTAAATAATTGAAGGACTGATAGCACTGCATCTTTATAGCCCCACAATAACTCATCAATGGTACGAGTAACAAACATTCCGTCTTTGTATGTTTTTAGGGTTGGTATAATAAATGGTCTGAGAATGCTTGAGTCTTTGGTCATTTCCATTGCAGTCTGAAACAAGACAGAATACAAAAGAACACATTATTGAATTAAAGCAAATGCATCATGCAAGTCGGCTCCTTACAGAAAATAACACAAAGAAAGACACCAGAGGAATATAAACAAAACAATCCTTTTGGGTTTATTTACATTATATCACAGTAGACTTAAGTTATTAAGATCCAAATTACGGAAAGATCAGTTTTCTAGAAAACCTCAAGACCCAAGCATTCAGGATAATAGGTCCCATATCTGTTTATGGAAAATAACCTGTGCAAATAGGGGCAAACCAGAAAAGTAATTGGATCAATGATAATAAAATTTAAGACCTTCAAAAGCTATAGTATTATTATAGGTTATGTTATAAAGCTTGATGAGTTGATGAAAAAAAGGGATCTGCTATTTCTGGGAGCTGATTTATTCAAAGGGTATTCCATTGTTTTAGATTTTTTGGCAGTTTAAATCATACAATGTGGTATCAGGAAAAAACATTTTTTAAACCTTCAATAATCTTTTAATTAAAGGAAAAGGTGGGTTATAATCACTGATTATAATCTCTTATCGGATACTCTAGGTCAGTATAAAAGCACCACATAGCAATATTTTTTCCCTTGTTTTATCTGATTATTGGGCTTCTAACTCTACAACACATGTGCTCTTTAAATGGAACTTAGAAGAAGATCCAGATTAAAAAGATGGCAGTGTGGCACCCCTGCAGTAGTATCCTAGGCCAGTGCAATTTTCAGCAAAGAGAAGCACTGGCCCAAGTACTTTAAGGTTATCAAGTAAGAAAATGATAGTCAAAGAGGGTGCTCAAGTGGGCTAAGAAACTAGTCAGTGTGCACTGCCCACTGGGCTACTAGGAGTTGACTACAGTACAGACTAAACTGAGCTCAGCTCCTTGTGCCATCTCTACCTTTGTTAGAAGTAGCATAAGGCACAGAGCTCAGTATGAAAAAAATCATGAATTAATTATACTTGCGTACAATGTTCCACCCCTGTATGTGTTTGGCACCGCTGCTTGCGTCATGCCTCCAGTAACAATTCTTTTTCTAGAGTTGACACAGCCAGTTGCAGACACATTTGTAATTTTGATGGCGAACACCAGAATTGACATGATCTGGACTTTTTCCTTTTCCACTGCATTGTAAGTAAAACAAAATATGGCAACTGTGTACAAACATGCACTTTGCACACTGTTCTTGCAGTAAGTGACAACTGTCAAAAAGTTTTGCACCTGACTGTGGTTTCTTTACACTTTGTCCCCACATTGTAAATCAACACAATCATCTCTGTGTGTTTGTATATATACTACCTTGGAAAGAATAGGCAAGCCATTCCAGTAGTCCAGTTCACATGTTGGAGCTAACTTTCCACAGGAAGGCTGTACATGAAAAGGTATTTAATGGTAATGAGTGTTAGGAAGGTCTCTGAGCAGGGCTCAGAACATGAATGTTTACAGTCTGTGTTAGGAAGACCCAGCGGGGCTGGGGGTGCTGCTTGCCACTGCAAGGAGCAGAGGGAGATGTGACCAGGTAACAGAGTCAAAAGTGATTGAGGTACTGCCAGAAGGGGAGCCAGGACAGAGGCTGGTGAATTTGTATCCCTGAAGGCGAGAGACAGCAGGGCTTAGTGAGAAGCCTGAATATTCCAAAGTGTGGTATGTATGGGGAGAACCCCAGTGTGGGGGGGGGGAAAGTCTTGAAGCGTGCTGTGAACTGTGTTCCGGCATGCCAGTATCTATATGTAAAAGTTGTCTGAATAAACCTGTGTTTTTGCCTGAAGACCCGGTGTCACTGTCTTTATGCTCCTGATCTTCTGCTTACCACATGCTCACATGCTTTGTCCTTGTGTAAAATGTATTTTGAAGCAATAGAATTTTTAATGAGTCAGATGCAATTTGAGTGTAGGACTGGCCAAATATGGGATGACTTTGACGTAGTTGGCCAGCTTAAATATATTGCAATATATGGACAAACAATCCCTGTTTTGTTAAAAGGGTAAGGCATTTTTAGTAGCAGTATGCACAAAATGTCTCAATGTCTTAAATATATTGATAATGGGTTGAGTGCAGAGGACCTTTTGTATCTCTCTTTGTATCAGACTCTCTTTGTATCAGACTCGCCAGTTCAGATGGAAAATGTTAAAGATACGACATAGTTAAAAATATATATTTTTATATTTTTTTTTAAAAACTTACCACAAGAGGAATGTTCACTGTTCGTATTAAGTCTACTTTGGGGTCTCCAACAGACTTTTCTCGTTCAAATACATAAGTTTTAGGAGTGATAGCAGATACTTTAGTCTCGTTGACAGAAAATGTAATGTTTTCTCTTGGTCGATATTCCCTGGTTAGTTTAAAAAAATAAATACAATAAAATGAAGTGTAGATCTTTTAAAACATAATTGCTTGGCAGCAACAGTTTTAATAGTAATTTCGTAATTTATAAAAACTATTTTTTAAGCTTTGTAACAGGAGACCCATGCTGTTCCAAAAAGGTCGGCTTAGCAATTTCAACAAAAGAAAATACTTTTTTAAGTTATACTTTTTCTTGAATCCGTTATCTGGAAACCTGTTATCCAAATTATGGGAATGCCATCTATCACAGATTTAATTTTAATCATTAATTAAATAATTCAATAATTAAAATGTTCTTAAAATTATTTTATCTTTCTCTGTAATAATAAAACAGTACCTTGTACTTGATCCCAACTAAGATATAATTAACCATTACTGGAGGCAAAACAATCTAAATAATGTTAGACATGGACATCTAAATTACGGAAAGACCCTTATCAGGAAAGCCCCAGGTCCCATGAGCTCTCTGGATAACAGGTTCCAGTTGTTTGGTCGATCGGTCAGGGTTGATTTTGACCCGACCGATCCCGCCGGAGCCCATTGCGCATCGTAATTGGATCGTTCGGCCATACGGCCGAACAATCAGATTACCCCCGATATATCCATGCTCGTTAATGGCATATCGGGGAAAGATCCCCAGGTCCCATGAGCGCTCTGGATAACAGGTTCCATACCTGTATTATTTTATTATGTATTATTTTATATGAGAAAGATTTTAATTCCATAATCTTGTAAAGAGCCATAATGACACACCATTTATCTCTTGGAGTAAGAACGAAAATCATTGCAATTTCTATAGCTTAAAGGGATACAGTCGTGGGAAAACATGTTTTTTACAAAATGCATCAGTTAATAGTGCTGCTCCAGCAGAATCCTGCATTGAAATCCGTTTTTCAAAAGAGCAAATGTTTTTTTTTTTTATATTTAATTTTTAAATTTGCTGTGGGGCTAGACATTTTGACATTTCCCAGGTGCCCTCAGGTCATGTGACTTGTGCTCTGATAAACTTCAGGCACACTATACTGCTGCACTGCATGTTGGAGTGATATCACCCCTCCCGCCTACCAGCTGCTGTAATGTAAACAGAGCCTTGTCTGGTCAGCTGAACAATGGGCAGGTATCAAGATAACAACTACCTCTTCAGAAGGATTCTGCTGACTGGACTGGGAGGAGCTCTGTGTCTGCCTGCTTTTATCAGTCCTTTGCTCCACAGCCTTGGACTGAATTGACTTATACAATACCATAAGGTGGCCATAGACACACAGATTCTATCATACGAATCGAGGATTTGTACGATGTGCCAACATCTTTCGTCCGGCGGAGAGCAGTCGTTTGGTCAATCGGTAGGGTTGATTTTGACCCGACCGATCCCGCCGGAGCCCATTGTGCATCGTAATTGGATCGTTCGGCCATACGGCCGAACAATCAGATTACCCCCGATATAGCCATGCTCGTTAATGGCATATCGGGGAAAGATCCGCTTGTTTGGCGATGTTGCCAAACTAGCGGATCTTTGAGTCTATGGTCACCTTTACTGTATTGCTATGGGGCACTGAAACACTGTATTTTCAGTGTGTAATAATAACATGCAATATGGCCTGAAGGCCAGTTAGGGGGAGATTTGGGGTGATTGCATATTTGTGCCCTGTGTACCCCTGGAAGTAAAACAGGGCGACGGTCACCTCAATGTTTCTATATATCTGTAACCTTGTTATGAGCTAAGGGGGCCCAGCCTGAATGTCAGTTAGGGGGAGATTTGGGGTGAGTGCTTATTTGTACCCTGGGTACCCCTGGAACTATAGCAGGGTGACTGTTACCCCAATGTTTCCATAATGACATGCAATATGCACTGTCGTAACTTTCTCTGTCTAACACTAAGGGGCCCAGCCTGAAGGCCAGTTAGGGGAGATTTGGGGTGAGTGCATATTTGTGCCCTGTGTACCCCTGGAATTAACGCAGGGTGACTGTTACCCCAATGTTTATATATACCTGTAACATTGTTATGAGCTAAGGGGGCCCAGTCTGAAGGCCAGTTAGGGGGAGATTTGGGGTGAGTGCTTATTTGTGCCCTGGGTACCTCTGGAACTATAACAGGGTGACTGTTACCCCAATGTTTCTATATATCTGTAACCTTGTTATGAGCTAGGGGGGCCCAGCCTGAAGGTCAGTTAGGGGGAGATTTGGGGCGAGTGCTTATTTGTACCCTGGGTACCCCTGGAACTATAGCAGGGTGACTGTTACCCCAATGTTTCTATATATCTGTAACTATGTTATGAGCTAAGGGGGACCAGTCTGAAGGCCAGTAAGTGGGCAGGGAGGAGAAAGGCAGTGCTGGGCTAGGAAATGTTAGCAGAGCTGTGGCAGTGCAGAGTGCCATTGGGAATCATTGAATTAGTGCAGGTCCTACAAATAGTACTGGCTTATGGTTTATTTATACCTCATATAACAGGAGTGCACTGCCAAGACTGGTGATAGGGAACAGAACAACTGAGAAGGATGAAGTGTAGGAAGGGTTAAATAGTTCAGGGTTGGTTTCTATAGTTCAGGAAAGGAAAGAGAGAGAGAAGGCAGTAGGTAGTCCATCAAAAATAAACATTGCAGCCACTGAGCAAGGTCTGTGTGGGGATGGGATAGCAGAGGGAACATTGTCACAGCTCTTTCACTTTGTCTTGCAAGTAGGGTTGCCACCCGGCCGGTAAAATACCTGCTATAGCCGGGGCCGGTATTACAAATTTACCGGCAATGTAGCTGCCGGTGATTTGTAATACCTTTAACAAAAGCACTTGGCCATCCGGCTGAAACTTACCTCTCCTTAGTCTTTTGCCCCTCTCGCGATGGGGCCTTGCCCCCTTTTGCATCATGACGCACGCGACCACGCCCCTTTACGTCACAGTCCGCCCATTTACACATGGCCCCACCCCTTTTTACGTGGCTCCACCCCTTTTTACGTCACACCGTTACCGCCCCATCACTGGCCGGTAAATTTTTTAAAAAAAAGGTGGCAACGATACTTGCAAGTAACCAGCCTCAAACAAACAAATGCTTGCAGCAAAGAGTACAATTTCCCCATCCCAACTCTGTAAACGTTAGTTGAAAGGAATGCAGAGTGAATTTACTGAAGAGCAGGAGGTTTAATAGCTGTCTGTGCAAGGAGGACTGCTTGTGGATGCTAGAGAGCAGGCAGTAAGTCGGAATTGAAAGCAGCTTCTCTGCCGACCATGTGACCACTCTCCTCCTGACTTCACAGATAGCGGGGGGGGGGTAAGTACACAGCAGAGAGGGGAGGGGCAGTACACAGCAGAGAGGAGAGGGGCAGTACACAGCAGAGAGGAGAGGGGCAGTACACAGCAGGCTCCTCATGTCGCAGTATGACTTGGCTTTTTATCAGTGAGCAGCTGCCTCCAAGTACACAGGTAGTGTTGCCACCTTTTCCAGAAAAAAATACCGGCCTTCCTATATACAGTATTTATCTTTTTTCCCTATTAATAACATTGGGATCAGCCATTATTAAAATACCGGCCAGGTGGCAACCCTACACACAGGTAATGCTGTGCCTGCTGTTAGTGCAGCATGTGAGGAATATATAATGAGCAGATATGGAAGCCCCCATGGCAAAATAAAAATAATTATTTATATATTGGATTGTGATTCCCTTTAACTGTTATCACTAGTCAAAACACGTGCCCTTTTAGGTTAATGCCACATGTTAATGTCTACTGAGAAACAGCCCCTTCGTGGTACCTGCTCACTTGTGTCTGCATCCAGAGGCACTGCGTTGGCCTTGGTGCAGACACATGATTTTGGCACAAAAATGCATACTAATGCTTTTCAGCACCAAAATCCAGGCCTGTGCAGCATTATCCTTTCCCATCTTGAATGGCTGAACTCATGGCTCCACAGCAGCTTATTTATAAACAAGTCACTATTTAAATACTTAAGAGCTCTGGGTTTGCCCTTTTTGACTTTAATTTCTAACTTGAGACCACCTTTACTTTTAATTAGAGCATGTCCATTTTGTTGCAATTTCCCAATGGTCCCTGACACATGTGATATACATAATATTTTGATGTGACTGTGGCCTCAGTTATACAGATATACCAAGTAATGGCTCATTAAAATTAAATACCACTGGTAGGGGCTGGGCACACCCTACTAAGTTTCCACTAACTTAGTTTCCACTCTTGTTACGGCTGTTTTTTAATCTTTCCATTAAAAAAATGAACCAGCCTGTGATAGTTTGTTGTAGAGTCAACACGTTTTATCTCCTTCAAAGGTACCACTTAAGCCATGGTGTCTTTTTTACTGTACTATGCAAGGGATAACTGGAAAGGAAATAAAACAGAGGCACGCTACAACTGAGAACCCCAAGAGGTGCTTTTATCATGGAAGGAGCAAACGGTACCCAAGGCACCCAAGAATTGGCAGCCATCTGTGATTTTCAGTTGCATTCTACTTCAGGATCAGGACCCTTTAATCCTAATCTTTCATTTGGCATACCTATTTGAGCCCATTTTTGCTAAAATATAGTAAATCACAAATATAAATGATTGAAAATACTGTGTAACTTACTGGTTCTACTGTATAAATAATAAAAAAAAGATCAAAAAGATTTACATTTACTGTAACTTCTCTTGAAGTAAAAAAAAACCAAGAACATTACACATACTTACATCGATACAGTGACACAAATTTTTCTTTTCAAAATATGAATCTATGTTACCTATAGGTATGGTTTCTCTCTGTCCCTTCTTAACCTGTCAGTTAGAGTTTCTAATGCTAATGGACTACTACTGCACAAATATGGCAGCCCCCTCATAGTGGCACATGGGGGTAAGAAAGGTAATGTAAATGCATCAGTCAAATACTTTTATGGCAAATTTATCAATAGCATTCAAAGACAATGTTATGATAGATCTAGAAAAGGTTATTTTTCTGGTGTCATGACCTCTTTAAGTTGGGTTGAAAAAAAGACCAAAGTCCATCAAGTTTCCTCTCAAGGAAACTTTGGATGACTTCAGAAAACAAATTGCATCCCACAATCTTACTCCCCCCCCCTGTTAAGAACCAACTTTGCTGCTACAAATAAAAGTTCTGTTTCTAATCTTCAGGGGTGGCCTCTGGTACAATGATGTTTGCTATGGAATATAAAGATTCCCTGCTATCTGTCTACAATGCCCTTGTAAAGCATAATCATGTCCTCTCCCAATTAACTTTTCTCAAAGACATTAAAAATACCATTGTATACCATTGCACTTGCCTGTAAGTATATGGCCCAATTTCATGGACAAATGGCTTTTCACCACTCAGTATCTCCAGTGGGTTGGTAACATTGAAGAAGTAGAACTGCATGTAAACAGGTGGTGGGGGATTAGCCCAGTCCTCAAACACTTCCGATTCATTTTTTAGAACAGTTGCCTGGAAGAGATTGGCAACTAAAGATAAATGCCATAGTTTTCCTTCGAGGAGCATTATACTCATTTAGATATAGAAGAATTGTGCTTAAAAAGTAGTGTTTCAGCCAGATTTATTGAATATTTCTGCAAACACCCTAATAATCCCTCCCTTCTCTTACACTTCCTGCTCCCTGAATTCCTAGGCTGTGCAGGGGAGCTGCCCTCACTGCACTGTAGGACAGGAACCAATCAGCAGCTAGCAGGACCTTGTAGGGAACTGAAGCCTGTCTTTGCTTGTGTGACTGCAGGGCTGTGATTGGCTGTCCCCCTCCTACTATGCTTCTGGCAGGGACCATTAGGACACACCCACTCCTCATTTGAAACAGGGACAGGGACCAGTGAATATCTATAGGGAGCTCTATTTTTAAAGATAATATTAATTTTTAGCATCATGTAAAAGCAGCACTATATATTACTCATAATTTACTACAAAACTATTGTTTTTTTAATTTTTCCTATATGTCTCCTTTAATAAATATTTTGTGCAAATGTTTTTTTCTGGTTGTTGTGTCAATAAACCCCATCTGAAATTTAGAAAATAGCAGAGGAGAGCAAATAATTAAAAGAGAGATAAACTACCTCTCCATTGCATTTTCTGAGGTTGGTACTGTATTCAGATGAACACCTCTATTTGACCTTTGCAGTAGCGGATTAAGGACGTGAGGCCCCTAGGCTACACTTTCCCGGGACCCCCTTCTAGGTGTGGACTGTATATCGGCCGCGGTTTTTTATAAATAAGCCGATCGCCGCGTAAATATGCTAGCAGTTTCAAGCTTAGGCAATGGCACATGACGCTAGCGTATTTACGCGGCGAAACAAAAATAAAAATTATTTCACTGTCTGCAAAAATTATTTCACTGTCTGCAGAAATTATTGTCTGCAAAATTACTTCACAGACCGAGACTCTTTCAGGTGCAGGCTAGGCTGGCTGTGCCTCTAGAGCTGTTGCTGCACCTTGCTGCTGGCTGACCCCCGCCTCACAGTAGCTTTTAATTCAAAAAGAAATTCTCTGCCCGGTGCCCACTGGCACTGACTGCTGCAGCCTGCAGGATCCTGGACCTGGGTACTGCTACCACCACTCTGGCTGGCCCTGTGGCCCGTTGGGCCCCCCGCACCTTGCTTTCTAGCTAGGCTAGCTGCCTGGGACTGAGACAAGTTCCAGCACAGTGCAGCCAGTAATAGGCAACTTGAACTTGGGCAGCAGCTTCTTGGTAAAAAAAAAGCAAGACTCAGAGAAGTGATGATGGTGAGTGAGAGTGACAGTGGAGTCACGAAGAAGACAGACAGTCAGACTGTGTGTCTGCTCTGCCTGCGTCTGAACGAGTGTGTGCGAGAGCGTGCTGCCCTCAACCAGCTTAAGTAGCTGCGGGTTTTCGTTGTCGCACACCAATGACGTCACTGGTGAGCGCCTGCCCTTCCAACATGAAGATAAACAGCCCGGCGTGTCTGTGCACTTGCACACTGTGACGCAGAGAGAAGCTGTGAGCCAGAGTCCCAGTCAGAAAGCCTGGGGGTAGCCCCGGACCCCAGTGAATTATTTTAAATAAAATTGAAAAAAAAATTAAAGACCCATGGGCCCCTACCACTAATGGGCCCCTACCACTAATGGGCCCCTAGGCTGTAGCCTAGGGTAGCCTAGGCATTAATCCGCCCCTGGCCATTTGGCAGTTATAAGACCAGACACACTGTGGCAATTATCACCTATGTGCCTTGACCTGTGCCAAATTCAGAAGCCCATGAATTTTTCAGTACAAATTGATGGTGTTTATCTAACAGTCTTTGGGAACCTAACAATTTATCACACATTATGTTATTCACAGGCTAAAGTGCCATTACTAGCCAAGAACTACAATTTAATAAAAACTGGAGAGACTCGGGATGCTATAAGGGGGGCCCAACCTTTTTTTTTTATCCGTGAGCTACATTCAAATATAAAAAAAGCATGAAAAGGTTTCTAGGGGAAACCCAATAAGGGCTATGATTGGCTATTTGGTAGCCCCTATGTAGATTGGCAGCCCACAGGAAGGTCTATGTTTATGCAAATAAAACTTGCCTCCAAGCCAGAAATTCAAAAAGAAGCACCTGCTTTGAGGCCACTGGGAGCAACATCTGAGAGGTTGTTGAGCAACATGCTGCCCCTGAGCAACTTGTTGGGGATCACTGCTATAAGAGTATTAGTGAATGGCATACCTCCCAACTGTCCCTTTTTCGGAGGGACAGTCCCTCTTTTGACAGCTCAACCCGCAGTCCCTCATTTGTACTGGAAAGTCCCTCTTTTCTCTGCTCTGAACAGCCAGAAAAAGAAACAAAGTTTCTCACTTAATTGGCTTTTAGCAGAAAGCCCAGAACAGGTAACAGGTGCAAATAAGATACTTTGGTTTTGTGTGTCTCAAAATTGTTACAGTTTAGATAAGGAGAAATATTTTCAAACTTTCATAACCTGCCAAATTTTGTAAAACGAACATGGTAATTAGGGGGTGTGGCCACAGAAACAGGTGTGGTCAAAAAAATTGCTGCGCTACGTGCAGAAAAAAATTTTTGTCCCTCTTTTTACTTCCAAAATGTTGGGAGGTATGGAATAGCCACTGAATTTATTTAGTGTATCATTTTAAAATCAAGAATCTTACCTGCTTGACTCGCCCCTCTACTATATTCATGAAGGTGTGGGTCAGTAGCAGAACAATGCTTACAATAATAAGCAGAGCAGAGACAGCAGCAGTCGCAAACACGGCCCATTTGGCCATAGCACCAGCCTGGATCACAGAAGTTGGATCAGAATTGTAGGGGGGTCAGGGCCAGGCCTGGCAAGAGACAATCCGTCAGTGGTACCAAACGCTTCAGAATGTCAGGCCACAGGAGCAATAGATAGGACTACAGTCTCCTCAGTTCATGTGCCTGTGCTCTTCGCTTAATCGATGTTAATTCGGCAGAACGTATGATGTCATTGCGCCGCTTGTTTTCTCTCAGCTACATTAGAACAACAAGCGTTTGCCTTATGTTTGTCTCTATTTCCCTTCTGTAACCTATAACCCTCTTATCAAACACTGACCCGAGCTCAGCGCTAGCAGGCTTCTGGGTAACATGACTCCTCTAGGCTGCAGCGTCCTCTTCCCCCGCCCTTATAGTGAAACCTCCTTTTTTATCCTACTGGTTTCACTTTTAATGCAGGCTGAGTTTCGATTCGCAATTTCTCTGTTGCGCGATGGGTTGTTGCTTTGGCTCTGCTGCAACATATGAAATCAGTCAGTCTCTCGGTTTAGTGCACATTGACTATTGTTTAACTTTGACACATTGGAAAGCTAGAGACAGACTAAGGACTCATGGGTGAACTATTATATATATATACAACTTTCCCTTGTTTGTTATATATATATATATATATATATATATATATATATATATATATATATATATATATATATTTATTGGAGCTCCCTATAAATTTTCTTTGGTCCCTGTCTATGTTTCAAATGAGGGGTGGGCGAGAAGTGAGGGCTTATTGGGGGTTTTGCAAAAATATTCAATACCGTAAATCAGCCTGAAACCAGGGGTGCTTAGCCAATGAGGCGAGTTGAGGCTGTCGCCTCAGGCGGAAGCGCCCCACTAGGTACCAGGGGCAGCAAAAATGCTGCTCCTGGTACTTTAAGAGCGAATTTCTGGGGGAGGGGGGGCAGCAGCAACTGCCGCTGCCTCAGGCGGCGGAGGGGCCAGGATCGCCCCTGCCTGAAACACTACTTTTTTAAGCACATTTCTTCTATATCTAAATGATTATAATTCATTGGTACATTCTTATTTTTTACACAAAATGTCTCCTTTAATATTAACATCGGTGCTCTCCAAAGTCTGACTTGTCCAAGGGCCCCACTACAAGTAGTATGCGTGGTCCCTTTAAACCCCCTTAGGCATTTGTTTTGGATTAGCAAGAACAGCTGTAGGGTCCTCAGTGCGCACATCTTTTTTCCAAATTGCTCTCCTACTATAAGGAACATACCCAGTGGATGGTATATTTAAATCCATTCCTTGTGTAAGCTGGTAACAGCTGTGCCATTGGGAAGCCCCATAACTGTGGATCATGTGTTCTCGACAAGAATAATTTACATATTTATTATTATGTCATATTTTTATAGTTTTTTAATTATTAACCTTCTTCTTCTGATGCTTTTCAGATTTCAAATTGGGGTCACCGACCCCATCTAAATTCAAATGCTCAAATGAGTACATTTATTGTTATTAATACTTTGTATTACTCACTCTATACATACCCTCTCCTATTTATATTCCAGTCTCTTATTTAAATCAATGCATGGTCCAAATTACCCTAGCAAAATTTGCAAAACAGCAGAAAATTTCCCAGATGCATTGAAGTCTATGGACGACACATTTTTTTTTTATGTGCAACAATTTATTTCACCCATTTGAGTCTGTGGGTGACTTCTTTGCTGTGAATGTGTCTAAGAAACGGATCCGCACACACGCTGATTAATGCAGTCGGGGAATATCCCTATTTATTAAGCCACCAAACATCAACGTTTCGGGGGGGAACACCCACCCTTTAAGGGTGGGTGTTCCCCCCGAAACGTTGATGTAGAAGGAATGTGCTTGAAAAAGTTGTGTTTCTGGTAACTTTATTGCAAATGTCTGCAAAACTCCTACTAGTCCCACCCATCTGTACTACTTACTGCTCACTGAATTTTCTGGCTTTGCAGGGGGGGGAGCCAGCAGCACGCAGTACACTGGAATGGATGAAATTGGCTTGCCTTTAAACCAAACATAGTCAGAGCCTTGTGACATAACCACATAGCCCTTTGTCCTAGATACTGCCACAAGTACAACACAATTAAAGAGAGCATTTCAGAATCCTGTAATTTTCATTGTGACGTGCCTTTGGATGAGGCAGCTGGTTTTAAAACAGTATTTATTAATGGGTGGAAGTGAAAGTTCATCCTTTGATAAATATGCCTTTCAGAGTCCCATAGAAATGAATGGAGAGTTGTGGAATTTCACTCTAGAGGACTGTGGCAATCTAACTTCACTTTTTGATAAATATACCCCTATGTCTGCTATATCCAAGAATGTCACTACCCAAACATACTGTTATAAATATAAAGCAAATTAGAGATCACATTGAATCTCCATGACTAACAGAAAGGTACTCAGCCTGTATACTGTGTCTTTGTATGGTCACGCTGTTATATGGAAAATTTCTAATATATACATGTTTGAGGAGTAAGTAATGTCTCAAAATAACCCCAAGTTATTGGTTTGTCAGTCTGGAAATGAAAATTGAAAAGGAAGTGGCTGTCAAAATGATGTGAAGGAATACAGTTGCCATTGTCATTTAACTAAACTCTAAAAACAAATATGTGTAGAAATGCCATATTTTATATACTGAACTTACTGTCTGTAACAGTAATGATTCAGGCCTTCAAAGGAGGTCACCATCTTGGATTTTGTTAGGACAGTCAGTTACACTACACATGCTCAACGTTGTTGGAAAGCTAAACTTAGACTTAAATCATCAAGCAGATAAAGGGGTAGACGTCATGAAGCTGAAGCTACAGGTTTGCTTATTAAATTCTGCTGCAGAATGCACCAGTTTCAAAATTGAAGGATCCGCACTCACAGGACTTAAAATTCGAATATTACTTTATTTTGAAGCAAAAGACTGACGTTTCGACTGACCCACGGCCTTTCTCAAAGTGCCGTGGGACGGTCGAAACGTAAGTCTTTTGCTAGCAGGTCTTTCAAGTGGCGGACTCCCATTTTGTATGCATCAGGCATATGGCAAACAGATTAGTTTAACCAGTGCAGGGCAGCAGTACATGATATTTTCATTACTTTAAAACACTTTTATGTTTTGGTGTTACTGCTCCTTTAATAGAGCAACCTCTAGATTCTACGTGTTCATATATGACTCAATGGACAACAGACTAACAATTACAAAATACCTAGAGCTATGGCCTGAAATATTGAAGGCTGTAGACAATGCGTCCCCAAATATAACTGTTAAAGAAACAGACTATAAAGTTTTTTACAGATGGTATATCACTTCTCAAAGGAAACATGCCATGGTCCCTCTGAATTCCCCTTTGTGCTTCAGAGGGTGTGGGTGTATTTACATACACGGTGACTATGCCCTATTGTCAAGAACTGTAGCCACAAAGATATTGAAAGTTTCAACGGATCCCTTGCCTGAAGCAGCCTTACTGTGTCCTCCTTGTCAAAATGTTACAAAAATTGGTATCACAAATACTGGCTGCAGCTCCATGGGCAATTGCCCTTAACTGTCTGGCATCCACATTATCACTTTCACAAGTTCATCGGAGACTCAATTGTATACAAAATATGTATTATTTAACGTCTTGGGGGCAAATTCCCTAACCAGCGAAAATTTGCCATCAACGGCTTTGCAGCCATCGCAACATGCCAATTCACTAAAGTGCAAAATTGTGTCCAGGGCATCGAATGCTGGCGAATTTTCGGTAGTGTTACTTTGTCAAAGTAAGATGTACTACCGAAGATGTTCACTAATTTGCATACGGCAGGAAATGATAAAGGTACCTGGACGTATATGTTGCAGCAAATACATTACATTACACAAGTCCAGGAAACCTTAATAAATTAAATAGAGTTGTTATAATGCCCTTCACATGAGCCCAGTGTATAGTTTATTTTCCATATGTTAGAAAATGGAGGAGGGAACCCGGTTAGCCAAAAAAATTTTTACGGACCTTTGCAGGATATCAAAAAGAAAAGACGCCAGCGTTTTTTGGGACTTTTTGCACTAAAAAGTGAGGAAGTCCTATGCACGCCATTGCACTTCGCCTGGTCTGAGCTGGCGAAGGCAAGTCTGGCGAATGAGGTAACGTTCAATAAAATCCGCTTCTTAGTGAATTTGCAGAGTTATGTCCATTCACCAGAGCGAAAATTTTCCTGGTGTTAGAGTGCGAAGCAACGCTAGCGTCTCCTTTGCTAGCGAAGTGAAGCCTGCACCCGTTAGGAAATCAGCAAAGATCTGAAATGACGTCACGTTGGCGAATTTTCGCTAGCGTTAGTCACTTCCCCCTTTAGGGAATCTGCCCCTTGGTTGGAAGCATCTTTAATACGATATTTGGTCTTCATGGGATACCTATAAGAAAGATCAAAAGATACCTACAGATTAACTTGACTTAATGGTGAAATTTGGAATGGTAGATCTCCCTGCACTGCCCCACACAACTACTAATATTGTTGTTTGAGGACAGAACTTAGTTTTAATCTGAGTGTTTAGGACTGTATAATAATATATTGTGATTATATTATTTTATTTTTTCTTAAACTTTAAAGAGAAATAAAAAAAAACTATATCCTCAAAGAGGCAGGACACTTGAGAAACAAAAAGGGGACTTTAGCCCTCTGCACAGTCCAGCCCCAGATGGTGTCTATTATTGAATTGCCCCGCTTACAGGACTTAAAGGGACGGTTCACCTTAGGAACAACTAGTTGTTTTCAGATAGATCACCAGAAATAATGACTTTTTCCAATGACTTTCCATTTTCTATGTGTGACCGTTTTTCTAATATTGAAGTGTCAAGTGTCTTTGTTTTACCTTCTGAAGCAGTCCTGGGGGGGGTCGCCAACCCTTTAATCTGCTCTAAATTGATACATTTAGTTGATACATTTGTTATCTTTGTCCCTGCTGAGCAGAATCTCTGGGTTTCATTAAAGGCAGCTGTTAGAATTGATACGATAGTTGCTAATACTCCAGAGATGCTGCTGAGAAATGTATTTCTAAAGTCTGCAGTTTAGAGTCTGCACCTGAATTACTGAGCTGCCAGACTCAAACACCAGAGACACGAACATTCAACTTTAAACTTAGATTTTGGAAAAACAGTAAAAAATAAAAAAAGGAAAGTAATTGAAAAAAGTCTTTATTTCTGTGGAACAATCTAAAAACAACTGAAATGAAAACAGTGTTGGGAAGGTGAACAAGCCCTTTAAGATCTCTAGTGGATACTACTAACTATAAAAACTTTTTTGTAAGCTAGTGCAATAAGAGCATAATTAGAAAATCTAGCATACACAGAGAGCATGTTAGCAGTAAAGAATAAGGAATTAGCCTTCTCCTTCTATTCTGATTGTACCTTTGTAAGAATGGGCCTACTAGTTCAAAAAGCCATATAATATCCAGTAATATGTCTTTTCCCTGGGATTTAGATGGTTTTGTCAGCAATAAAATAAATTAGCCTATTCATTGTAGAACTTGTCCCTAAATAAGAATAGCTCGGTCACCTATTATGGATAGCTCTCACGTATATTTGTATGTATGTATATTTTTATTTGCATAGTGCTCCTTGAGGGCAAAGCACTGTACAGCAAAACAATAAATTAGTAGTAACAAACAAGGGGTCATTGAAATAAAAAGTAACAATAAGTGCATTATTAGAAATACAATTCACATAAATATGAAATATAATTACAATACAGGTTAAGTGCTCAGTGTCAAGGAGATAAGAAGCTGGAGGACCGTACCCCGTAGAGCTTACAGTCTAAATGGGAGGGTAACATACAGATACAATTCTGAGGGGGTATTAAGGTGCCGTAGGTTACAGTTTATTACACTGTCATATAAGTGCCAGTTCCCAGTTTTGGTGTTATCCAGGTGTAGTCTTTAAATTTTGTTTAAAAACATTTAAGGAGGATTCTCTCCGTAGAGATTCGGGAAAGCCATTCCAAATATAAGGACCCGCAAGATAGAAGGGTTTGATATGGGAAACAGCAGTGGTCTCAGAGCAACCAAGCAGTTGCTCTGAGAGGAGAGGAGCTTTCAGCCTGGAACATATAGAGAAACAAGAGATGAGATGTAGTTAGGTGCAGAGGAATGAAGGGCTTTGAAGGTTATGAGGAGGAAGATATTCTTTGTTTTATAGGAACATGTGTAAAACAAAATTATATTTTAGGCAGTTCATGCACCTTTTTTTACTTGGGCAAACAGAATAAGATCATGCTAAAGAATTGGAATGTATGTTTCCTTTGTAACAGTATACAATTAGTTAACCTGTATTTCCATTCTGTTTCCTAAACTGATATGATGTACCAACACTAGGGGGCACAAGGTACATTACAAGCCAGGGACCAGCATAAGCACGAGTGAACCGCATGTATCTTACTATAGGGCGACTGTCTAGAAAACGGCATCTCTATGATACTGACGTATACGTAGTGTCGTACGGAAGGCGGCGTGTTCTCCTTCTGAGCTGGGCCTATCTGACAAGCGCTTTCGTAAGCGCGGGAGTTAATCAGAATTTGGCAGGGCTGGTACGATTAGTTGCTATAGTCTTGTGTGTCAGACTCAGGAGCCGGCCGTGGTAGGAGGGTTAAACTTCTGTAGAAAACCTCGGGGTATCGCTGAGTAGGGGCATGGCATTCAATTTTGGAGCTACCACCGGGACTCCGGCCAATCAAGGTGAGCGAGCAAAACCTGCAGAGATGGGGTAATGTATTGGCCGTCAGACAACATGAGAAACGTGACACTGATCTACTGGGGTTGTCATTAGATGCTGCAGGGCTATGGGGAGTGTTATAGTCCTACCAGAGTTGTAGATTCAAACAACTACAATTGTGGAAAAATCGCAGCAGTACCAACAAAATGAGAAGTGCTTGGTAAATATGAAATCCATTTAACTTACTAGAGGCCTGCCGCCTTAGGGACCGCCTCTAAATTTAAATATCTGACTGAGCAGCTAAAATATGCATGGGAACTTTGTCACCAAGCTTTGCAAAAATCTCACTTTACATGCTTTTAAAACATTCCGTGAAGAATCTAACCCTTGATCTGGACATTAAATAGAAGGTTTTAGGGCCTGAGGCTGAGCTACCTGTGATATGCTGTATAGGGTACATTTGGTCTAGAGTTCCATATAACATTGCCAGATAACCATACAAAAACATTTTTCTTTGACTTGCCCACAATGAACCTTCTTTGCTATAACACTCTTAAGCAGTGGATGACAAATCCACATAAAGGGGAACTCCACACAAACATAACTTAAGCTTTTTGAAAGGTAAACGTAATTTCTACCAACATTGCAATATACATCAGTTAAAAAGTATGCTGGCATTTCATGATTTTAATGGTTTGGAACAGTTCCTAGCCCCCTGCTGATCTGTCTGACTTCTTTGCTGAGCTGGCTGACTACTGTTAAGGTGGCCATAGACGTAGAGTTCCGCTCGTTTGGCGGACGGGCAGTTGGATTGCAGGACCACATACATGCGTACATACGGCCACGATCCGATTTTTTAACCTGCCCAATTGAGATCTAGCTGACTTTTCAGTTAGATATCGATCGGGGAAGCCCGTCTGATGGCCCCACACCTGGGCCAATAAGCTGCCACGGTCTGTCGGCAGCTTTTATCGGCCCATGTATGGGGGCCTTTACTTTTTATCAGCAACTATCTATCCTCAGCCTGCATCCTCCAAACCCCACAATTCCCTGCACACGTGGTTTCAATAAGGAATGGAACATCGCAGTGGAATGCATTTTGGGTTATGTAGTTCCTGCATGCTGTCTGTAAAATGTTTCTAACATTAGTGTTTAGTCCCTACTTCCCTGCCAGGATTTCAAATGATGCAGAAAGAGAAGAACTGTTAAACAGCTGGATCTCAGCATAGAAAAATATACCCAACTGTGATGGGTATATTAGGGGTTTCTGTGTTATGTGGGCCTCTTTATCAAATTTTGGTTTGGAAGCTGGAGTTCCCCTTTAACTGAATTTCATCTTATTGTGGCAGAGGTAAATAGTTAAAAGAACAGTAACACCAAAAAAATGAAGGTGTTTTAAAGGAATGACAGTGTAATGTACTGTTGCCCTCCACTATTGAAACTGATGTGTTTGCTATAGAAACACAACTATAGTTTATATAAACAATCTGTGTAGCCATGGGGGCAGCTATTCAAAAGCAGCATACACAGTAGATAACAGATACATTCTAAAGAATCCCATTGTATACTACAGTGCTTTTCTGTTATCTGCTGTCTTTCCTGGGGCTTTTCTCCTACTGGCTACTCGGCAGCTTGTTTATATAAACTATGGCGTTTCTGAAGCAAACACACCAGTTTTATCAGTGCAGAGCAACAGTATATATTTTTATCACTTTAAAACACTTTTGTTTATTGATGTTACTGTTCCTTGAAGTGTTTCTGGATTAATTGCCATTGAAGCACTTCAAAAAAGGAAGTATCAGAGTATTGGGTTTGAATTGCTGAATGAACCCAATAATTTTTATCTGAGTGGACCTTTATTCACTCTAGTTGTCCGCACAGCTCTAAAGTGCCTCATATACTGTGTGGCATTTTGCAGGAGAAGTCACCTACATAGTTATTTAGTTATTGGGTTGCAGCTGTAAGATAAAGCTGTTGGCCTTACATCCCATTTAACTGCTAATTTTACATTCTTAAAAATACAAACTTAAAGGGGTGTTTTACCTTTCTGTTAACTTTTAATATGTTATAGAATGTCCAAATCTAATCAACTTTTAATTGTTCTTTTTTTTTGTAGTTTTTTCATTTTGTCTTCCTTAAAAACAAAAACAAATGTTCTGTAAGGATACAACTTTTAATATTGCTACTTTTATTACTCTACTTTTTCTTTACATCCTCTCCTATTTATATTCCAGTCTCTTATTCAAATACATGCATGGTTGCTAGGACCCTAGCAACACATTGCTGAAATTGCAAACTGGAGAGCTGCTAAATAGTTTTTTGCAGATTGTCTCAGAATATCACTATCTGCATTATACAGTACTAAAACTTAACTCAAAAGTAAACAATCCCTTTAAACTGTAAAACATGCTCAGCAAAAACATTTTTTTATGATAGATCCACAAGGGTCCATGTGCAATAGTTCTTAATTTCAGTAATGAATAATGAATGTTTTGATCCCTATATGTAATATTATGACTGTTGGAATGGTTTTCTTCCATATTTTCATTTGTAGGTACTACTGGCTTTTCACTTGGCACATTTACACCTAAAACTACTACATCAGGGTTTGGTTTTGGTACAACTACCACAACTGCACCAACAGGCTTTGGAGGTAAAAATAAACTTGTTTATCTGCTTGATCATAGTTAATCATAGTCATACTTTTGTCCTGTGTTTCTTGAGCGACTTTTTAGAATAATCTTTTATATTTCTTAATGTGTTCAAAATTGTTTTTTTTCCTTTAAAGGTGTTTGCATTTTTCCTGAGATACTTACATAACTTTACAAGGACTTTTGGGTAGACCTGTCTAGGTTTTAAATTGATTTAATCTAATTTTTTCCTAATTGTTCAGTCAGATGTGTTTATTCACTTTGTTGCTAGGTGCTGAGTGCAGCAGCTTTGGGCACAGGTCATCGTTGTACTAACTCTTGACAAAGGGCAAGCAGTAAGTACAGGGCTCCTCTGCAGCCTGCACCTACTGGTGCTCCCTTACTTGCATATCTGAAAAACACACTGATCCCCAACCAATGGCTCATGAGCAACATGTTGCTCACCAACCCCTTGGATGTTGGCATCAAAGCAGGTGCTTGTCTTTGAATTCCTGGCTTGGAGGCAAGTTTTGGTTGCATAACAACAAGGTGTACTGCCAAACAGAGCCTCTTGTAGGCTGCCAGTCTACAAACAGGTTACCAAATAGTCAATCACAGCTTTACTTGGCACTCCAGGAACTTTTTGCATGTGTTGTTCCCCAACTCTTTACATTTTAATGTGGCTCATGGGTATAAAAGGTTGGAGGCAAGAGGGTGGATGTCTAGGTCCCTTTCTCTGCCAACCCCTCATGAATACAGTGCTGTATTCAGCATGTCTCTGTTTTGGAGTGAACCTTTGCCAGTTGTCCTAGATTCAGAGCAGGGGGAAAAGTGCTAAAAACATGGCAGATAGTGCCCTTTTTTCACCCAGTTCTGCATGTAGTAAATTAAATTTCCTTTATATTGCATAAGATAATGCACAAGAAATGATACATAAACTGTGTGGCAGCATGGCAACAGATTGCAATACATTATAGTACACATTAGTGAATGACCGATTTGGAGGGCATTAACTGCCAAGCCAAAATCTAACCCACTTAACTCCTTTCTAGTTACATTCAGAAAAAAAAAGCATGCAAGCAAAGCAACCACTACTACCCATCTGAGCAAGCCTGCCTCTGGATATCTCACATGGAAAAACACATTTTTGTTGTTATATTTTGACCAACTCTTTGGCTGTAAAAGCGTTGATTAATGTTCCTTTGTTATGTCTCATTCTAAAATAAATGTAACTGCGATGCCTCACTGCCATTTAAGTGTAATGTTAATGGCAGTGACATTAACATTACATCTTCAATCTGATTTAAGATCAAACCTAGGTCTTAATTTACTTTATTGCTCACAAAATCCGTCAGACATTTATAGATCTTTTAGTCCTATTGCTTTTAAATGTTGTGCAGTTCTGGTACTTGTCCAAATTAAGAATGGTGAATTTGGTGTCTTGAACAATGGGGTTGGTCCATCCTTGCTTTTTTTACTTCTGCTCCTGACAATTATATGTAGACAGTGTAATTTATCTATCAGTTTTTTTTTTTCTGAGCCTTCTCTTCTCTCCTTGTGTGTTTGTGCATGACTATGTTGAGCTGCATAGGGCAATGACATATGAAGGGCATTCACATGGGTGACAAAGCCCACAGAAAACCTGCTTTCCAGATTATTCAGATGTCCAGTTCCTTTAGACTACTAAATACTGTATATCATGGCCTGGATGAATGACAGCCTCATAATCATTCCTTGAATCAGATATATTTAAAAGATAGCCAAAACACAAACCTAAAATTGGTTGTTGCTGTGCGATATTTTATTTTACTGTCTCTTTTGCTTCTTATTCCCTACTTTTGCACTCTGACTCTAATTCTTACCAACTTTTCTTCATGCTTCCTATTCATCAGGATTTGGAGGGCTGGAATCGTTGACCTCCAATGCCAGTGGGTTTAACTTTGGGGGGTTCGGACTAGCTGCTAATCCAGCTTTAAACTTTAACATTGGGAATTTCAGTGTGTCTACTGCTCCAGCAGCACCCTTCAATTTTGGTAACACCCTGGCAAGTGCAGGTAGAGCAATATGAATGTATGTGATGTTTGTCTTATAAAATGCAATGCATTGGTCCAAGAATAAGTCACAGCAGTAGACTAAAGGCATTGAGAATAATACTATTTCTACTATAGACCATTTTTGGTAAGTATATACAATCACTTGGGGGTGCCTAACTTTTGGCACCCCCGCGTAAAGAGAGCTTTTCCTTCTCCTTTAATTAGTTAGTTTTCCATGGTATTGTGTTTTGGATGTAACATGTCTTTGTTTAAAGGCATACAATCACTTTTTGTTTATCCTATGCTTATTATGAATACTTATGTATAGAATAAACTATATTTCTGACTCTAAACAAGAACTTGTTACCAGCAGTGTAAAATGGTGCATAATCCCCATCATCTTTGTAGTTTATCTAGGGCTGGACTAAGTGACTTTTACAACTTTTTCTATGCTACAAGGAGTCTAGCAGATACTTTTCTGTTCGATTAATACTGTATTTAAAAATATTAATAGCTGAAAGTTAGATTTGAGGTTAAGAATATGGTAACTAGCAAAATGTAAAAAAAAGTATGTAGCTTTGAATGGCCCAAATGTTGCCTGCTGATTTAACCTTGCTAGACCAAGTTGGCATCTTTTTGGTCTATGTCTGTAGCCAAAATTATGGCCTACCCAATGGATAACCAGATCGCTGGGCAGGGACTTCATTGAAGTGTCAATGTACTGTTTTCCCAGTGAGTCTACATAGGTCTTTGGTATGGTTATTGGTCCAGAGGCCAAACTATTATGTGTGGCCAAATCCGTAAAAGATATTCTTCCGGTGACCTTGCTACGAAGACAGATCTTTCCTCTGCCATACGTACTCATGTAGAATTGTTTTTTTTTTAATATTAATATTTATTATTGTGATCTCAATCTCTGTCCAAAAAGGGCTTAATATCGCAAATTCTTGGACCAATGTAGTTTAGGTCACACATTCCACCAACCTATCACCATTTCAACATTATTTCATTATTATTTTCATTACTGGTTGAATGCTGCAACTGAGACACATGCAAATACTGATACTGCTCTAAATGCTTAAGTTCAGGACTCTTTTAAAGCAAGACTTTGTTATGAATAAATAATAATTTTTATAAACTGTTGGTTTAGATCTCATTAATATTTCATTAAATCTGCTCTTCTAAACCCATATAACTGACAGAGGGTAGAAAACATTTAGAACATGTGCATATGATTTTAAGTTATGGTTTATAGTTTCTAGTACCATCATGTATTCAATGGAAAAAAACGGTCTTTTGATTAATATAATTCTGTGATCTGTCCCCACAAATGGTTTAAAGAACAGTAACATCAAAAAATGAAAGTGTTTGTTTTAAAGTAATACAAATATAATGCAGTGTTGCCCTGCACTGGTAAAACGGCTTTGTTTGCTTCAGAAACACTCCAATGTTTATATAAAGAAGCTGCTGTATAGTAATGGGGGCAGCCATTCAAAAAAGAAAAGGCTCAGGTTACACAGCAGATAGCAGATAAGCTCTTTAAGAACATAATGGCGTTATTTGTTATCCACTTCAACCTGTGCCATACAGCCTTTTTTTCAATTTCCACCATTGCTACACAACAGCTTGTTTATATGAACTATAGTAGAGTTTCGGAAGCAAACGGATACTTTTACCAGTGCGGGACAACAATACATGATATTTTAATTTTTTGGTGTTACTGTTCCTTATTCAGTGGCATTCTGATACTGGAGCTATCTGACACTTCAAAGCGTCATGCCTCCATATTTGTTTCTTGACTGTTGATGTCCACATGAATTAGCCATATTAAAAAGTAAACATTTAGACATGTCCCTGCTCGGAAAAGCTAGAAACAAACTGTACTGTTGGATTGGGATGTCTAC
Source organism: Xenopus laevis (assembly GCF_017654675.1). NCBI lineage: Eukaryota > Metazoa > Chordata > Amphibia > Anura > Pipidae > Xenopus > Xenopus laevis. The sequence goes on along the minus strand of NC_054372.1, from coordinate 70,777,901 downwards.
GTGGGACTGTGTAGGCAGCTTGTGGTGTGTTAAAGCAACCAAATCCTAGAGTGCTGTTTTTTCTGACTTATAGTAGTGACAAGGTACTATTTCTGTAATAAATTACGCATGTGACATAAAATAGTAGAGATAATTACTGACACAGGGCTGTACTAGAAAAATAGTTTTCATCAAGAAAAATAATTACTAGTAGGTATAAAATGAAGCATTGCTTTTACTTCATGTGCAAACCATAAGGGTAATGGCACACCACCACTAAAACATTTCAGCTGTGTGCCTGCTTGAAAAATGATGTGGTTTCAATGCTTTGCTGGCAGTTATTCACAATGACACCTGTGGGTTACCACTTTGTCTATTAGGCACATGTGAAGCAGGGTATTTGCACAGACCAATACCAGAGGTTATCTTCATTGCAGGGGCCATGTTCACATATAGTCATCTTTATAGGAGAACTAAACCCTAAAAATTAATATGGCTAAAAATTACATATTTTAACTTATTGTACCAATCGAACATTTGTTTCTCAATAGCAGCAATGATCCAGGACTTCCAACTTGTCACAGCAGTTCACCATCTTGGACAGTGTCTGTGACACTCGCATGCTCGGTGTGATTTGAGCAGCTGTTGAGAAGCCAAGCTTAGGAGTTGTCGCAAATTATCTAAGGAAATGAGGTTGGCCTGTAATAAACACTGATGCTGCAACATTGATTATTAAATTCTGATGCTAGTTGCACTGGTTTCTGTGCTGCCATGTAGTAATTTTATGTATTAATTATTAATCAGCCTTATACTGTGACATCTATGTGTACTGTATATTGTGAGTGGGTCCGTAAGCTCAGTAAGTGACAGCAGCACAGAGCATGTGCAGTGAATCGGGAGAAAAGATGGGGACCTACTGGGGCATCTTTGGAGGCACAGATCTTCCCTGCTAAAGGGCTTTTGGTGACTTGTGCTGTTACAAAAGTCCAAAACATAATCTACAACATGTCTAGCCTACTTCTTAGTTACGCTTTAGTTCTCCTTTAAATGAAGTGTACATGTACGCCTCTAAGTTCCATATATATTTAATGATTTTTTTTTATACATGCTCCTTTTCATTTTATGGTTTAACGTGTTATATTTTAAGAGAGAATATTATACATTTCATCATCCCTGAAGTATAGTTTTTGTGTTTCTGTTGTGGTTCACCAACCCTCCGTAAAGTATGCATGTTTTTGCTTACCCTTTCCAACTAGCATGATAGGTGAAGTAAATCACAGTGGTGCATACAGCAGACCAGCAGTTTCAGTCTGCAAATTGTGCAGTTTGCAACAGTCCCTAATGAGTCCTATATCCACCCATACATTTTTTTTAAAGGTTTTGTGATGGTTATAGTTTTTAGTGCTATCATGAATGTGTAAGCGGGGCACCCTCTGCTGGTCTGGTCAGGAAGTCCGAAGATGAATTTATTGATTCAGGAAGCATCTCTTCTCTGCTGCATTCTGTTATATTTAAAACAATACATTGACTCATAAGTAAAGAGGCTAGAGCACAGTAAGTGTTGTACACAGGTGTAGTTTAAGTTTTTGCTTTACTGGGTCTACCCTCCCTTTACTTACTGTTTTTTTAGGTGCCAACAAGATTTTTGCATAAACAGCCTTTGCAAAAATACTCTAATTGTCTTATTTATAGTTTATGCACACTGTCAATGTAGTGCATTTGCCATTCCCTTCCTCATTTCCAGTACAGATATGGGACCTGTTATACAGAATGCTCGGGACCTGTGGTTTTCCGAATAATGGATCTTTTTGTAATTTGGATCTTCATACCTTAAGCCTACAAGTATGTCATGTAAACATTAAATACACCCAATAAACTGTTTTTGCTTCATTATGATCAAGTACAAGGTATTGTTGTATTATTATTATTATTATTATTATTATTATTATTATTATTATTATTACAGAGAAAAAGGAAACCATGTTTAACAATTTGGATTATTTGATTATAATGGAGTCGGGGCTTTCTGGATAACGGGTTACCCGATAACAGATCCCACACCTGTTTGCTTTCTCAGAAGTGTTGCTGTATGCACACAACATACTCTTTCTGCATTGTCCCATGATATTAACGATGGCAATTATTGTACACTGTTATTTGTTCATTTTTCATTAGCATTATCCTGTGATTGAATGTTTTGTGCTTGACATCGGCAGTACTCTTAATTGGGGCATGATTCACTGTATTCTGTTTTCATTCAGATGTACAAATATGTCTGAACACGACAGAGCTCCCCTGAAGCAGTAAACCTGTACTTGCTTCTTATTTAAAGGGGAAGTTCACTATTCAATTGCCCTGCATTGACATTAAGCTAATGTGTTATAGGGAGTCACATTCTAAGCTACTTTAAATTTTTAGTGAACCAAAAACTAAAAGCTCAGTAACTGCGGCTTCATCTTATTATTTTTATTTATTTTATGACTTTTCTTTATATTCAGACTATTTCTTTATCTTCTCTACTAACTTCCAAACTGCTGGCTTGTTGCGAGGGTAATTATGTTATTGCAAAGAGGCGGCAGGTTAAATTCCAAGCCACAAAACAAAACTGTAAACCATTAATTTTAAAGAATACAAGTGTAATAAAAATGAAGATTCTCTTAAAAAAATGACTTCTGTCTGAACTAGAAACACATTCTTAGAACATTACTTCCTGTGGAATCACTGTTTGAGGAGAAAAGGCCCTTGATAAAACGAAACTGCTTTTAAATTACTATTGACCAACCATAGGGGTACATAAGAAGTGGGTATGTATATAATGTTAAAAGCCAGATAAAGCCCCATTAAAACTGAACTGCTATGTAAATGTTGCTATCTTTATGTATGTTTCCACTTGTAAACAAGCTCTGTTAAAATAAATTACAGCCCTGTTGAACACTTCAAGATATATAATAGACCATCAGCCATGGCCATCACACAGCCAAACTCATATAGAAAACACATCTGCAAATATGTCCATATATCAATCAATTGTGTTGTTTTGGGTTAATGTGATTGTGGATTTTTTTAAAGGTGGATTTGGAGGCTTTGGAGCTACTACAACTGCATCTACTGGGCCAGCTTTTAGTTTTACTACTCCAGCAAACACAACCTCAGGTAAGGAGACTATGGGAGTTTGGGAGGCCAGTTAAAATAGGCTGAGAGATAGAAAGAGATCATGCGTGAGTGTTTTAGCTTTGATAATGTACAATGCAGGAAAAGGAAATGCAGGAAATGCTCCCACTAAAATGTGAAAAAAATATATGAAGGGACTGCAAAAAACAAGCAAACTAGAATCCAAGAAACTGTAAAATTAGGGTTTGAGTAGGAGAAGGGAAGGCGCCATCCTATCTATATCTCATTAATCAGCTAATGATCAGGGATGCCATCATTTTGACCCCACACATGGGCTAATGGGGCTTGCTTAGCAAAGACTGGCCAAGTCGGCATCTATTGGCGAAGGAACTAGCAATTAATTTTTGGCCTACATTAGTAAGACAAGCTACGTATATGCTTCATGGACAAAACCAGTATGTAAACGGCCCAGTCTTTGTGCAGTTGCAGTAACCCATAGTAAACAATATGATGTTTACTTTTAAATAGGTGGCCAGTACATGGTACCTACTTATAGACTTTGTATCATTTATTACACAACTCTCTCACCCCTAACCTCTAAACTTCTGCGTCTTTTCTTCTCATATTACTAACTTTCTCTGGACCCATTACCTGTTAAACCCTGTGCAGTCTGACATGCACACTCAACTGAGCCTTATGTAGAGTTGCAAACGATCTTCAGAATGCCAAGGACAAAGGACACTCTATTCTCATTCTCCTGGACTACTTCTGCTTTTGATATGCTTGACCATACTTTTCCTATGCATATTCTTTATTCTCTTGGTATCTGTGATCCAGCTGCATCCTAGTTCTTTTCCTACCTTTCTAACCACTCTTCTCTGTTACTTTTGTTAACAAATCCTCTTCCCTGGTTCAGCTTAGTGTGGGAGTGTGTCAGGGTTCTATACTTGGTCCTCTGCTCTGCTCCCTTTACACTTTCTTCACTTCATTTAATTTGGTCCTAAATATCATTTATACGCCAATGACATTCAGATATATTTAGACACCCCTTCACTAAATACTGATGTACAAATCCAGATTGCTCACGGTCTTCCAATCCAAACCCAACCCTTCACCCCTTTTCTGTTACTATAAATAGTATGACCACTAACTCTGTTAATTCAGCACGATGCCAGGGGTTTATCTTTGACTAGTCTCTATCTTTCACTTATCATATTAATGCCTGTGCATTTTTTGCCCTCCAATTTGTGCCTGTATGTTATCCACAAACTTAGGGGTATATTTATCAAAAAGTGAAGTTAGAGTTTGCCACAGTCCTCTAGAGTGAAATTCGCCCACTCTCCATTCAGTTCTATGGGATTTTGAAAGTTGTATTTATCAAAGGATGAACTTTTACCCATTCATAAATACTCTTTTAAAAATCCAATAGAAATAAATGGAGAATGGTGGAATTTCACTCTAGAGGACTGTGGTGATCTCTAACTTCACTTTTAGATAAATATAGCCCATAGACTAATCTACTTGGGCAGGAACCTCCTTTCTAAAGTGTCTCCTACCACGTGACCCTAAGGGGCAGATTTATTAAGGGTCGAAGTGAAAATTAGAATTTTTTTTTTGTCAAAACTCTCAAATTTGGTTTGTGAATTATCCAAACTCGATTTGAGTTTTATTCGAGTTTTTATTTGAATTTTCGAGATTTATCATGGCCCTTTTAAGAATTCAAATTTGACTATTCACCACCTAAAACCTACCTAAATACGGTATAAGTCAATGCGAGAGGTCCAGGAGGATCCAAGTTTTATTTTGGGAGAAAAAACTCAAATTTAATTTTTAAAATTCGAATCAAATTTGAATGGATGTTTTTAAATTCAAATCGAGTTTTTATAATGCAAATCGAATTTGATTCAAGCTTTCGGATCTGTAAAATTCGACCGAGTTTAACAATTCAATTTTATTAATAAATCTCCCCTTCGAATATAAGGGAGTTTAAAAAAACTTGCATGAATTCGAAATTCGACCATTAATACATGTGCCTCCCTATCTCTGTGTATTTATACTTATTTATTGTATGTATTATATGTGTCCTCCATGTGTGCACTTTTGTATATTATAATATTGTACAGCACTTTATTTGCAGTATATTTGTAACTCTATTAATTCAGTGGGTTGAACAAAAAGATTGCATAAAATGTGAGTAACTAAACCATTTTTTAACACAGTCACTTTATTTCAGGGGCATCAAAAGTAATTGGACAAATTAAAAAACTGAAAATAAAATGTTCATTTCTAATACTTGATTGAAAACCCTTATCTAGCAATGACAGCCTGAAGTCTTGAACTCATGGACATCACCAGATTCTGGGTTTCCTCCTTTTTAATGCTCTGCCAGGCCTTCACTGCAGCTCTCAGTTGACATGGGGCAGCTGGGAAATTGACAATATGTCTAGCCCCATGTCAGATTTCAAAATTGAATATAAAAAAAATCTGTTTGCTCTTTTGAGAAATGGATTTCAGTGCAGAATTCTGCTGGAGTAGCACTATTGCGTTTTGAAAAAAAACATGTTTTTCCATGACCGTATGTATCCCTTTTAAGTTTTCACCTGCATGGAGAGCTCCTGAAATGAAGTGATTGTGTTTAAAAAGGCTTTAGTTCCTCACATTTTTATGCAATCTTTTTGTCCAACTCACTGAATTAAAGCTGAAAGTTGTTTAATTTAAAATTCATTATGGTAATGTACAGAACCAAAATTAGAAAAAAGTTTTCTGTCAAAAGATTTATGGGCCTAACTGTAGGCATTTAAAAGCAAAGCGATTCCCAGCACCTACCAACACCTTAGCTGTAGGGTGTTTTTAAGGAGTTTAGTTCTGCAACAGGACCGACAAAGACTGCCAAATATTACACATTCATTGCTGCTTCTACCTACTGTGTACAGTGTATGGTTGAAGTTATTCAAAAAGGATAACCTCTAATAAATGGATTTGTCATTCAAACTGTATTAATTGTTTTCAACATAAACATTTCAACCTTATTTTGTATAGGTCTCTTTGGTGCTACACAAAATAAGGGATTTGGCTTTGGAACTGGTTTTGGGTCAACTACAACAAGCACAGGTCTAGGTACTGGTCTTGGAACAGGTTTGGGTTTCACCGGATTCAATACATCCCAGCAGCAGCAACAGCAGTCAGGTTAGTATATAAGGACTATTGATTGGGAATCAATGTACAGTGTATTTCTTCTTTAAAAATATGCATAGAAAAACAAATATTTAAAATGTACAGTTTTTTGCCCTTTAGATATCTTCCTTCTAATGGAGTATTGCTGTTATACATTTACAGCTGTCATAATGCTTTATGGGTGTAATGAAAAATTTATTTACTGTACGGTTTCAAAAAAAGTAACATCCACTCCTGCAGTCATGCTAACTGGTAAATTACATCTTGGTGCTTTGGGCTAATGTCTTTAACAGCACCCATAGTGACTGATTTATAAGAGATTGGATTGATGAATCTGGAAAGAATCGGCACTTCAAGCTGCTTTTATATTTAACAAAATTTTCCTATCGGAAAGATTTGGTCTAAAAATGTCTAAATGGTTGAAAATGTTAAAAGGGTTTACTCACCTTTTAGTATGACGTAAACCGTGTTATTCTGAACCTATTTGTAGTTGGTCACCATTTTTTTAATTTTGATTTTACATTATTACATTCGATTTTTATTCTACTGCTCTCCATTTTGGAGTTTCAGCAGCTGTCAATTTTATCAGCTCTCTAGTTGCAATTTTCAGCAACCAGCCAGTGATTTTTATGAAAGAATGGAAGATGAATAGGAGAGGGCCTGAATAGAAAGATATGTAATAATAAAATTGAAGCCACACAGAGCAGTACCGGTATGGGACCTGTTATCAGGGTCAGACTGGGCCGGCAGTACACAGGGAGAAAACCCAGTGGGCCCTGGCCCTCATGGGCCCCTGCTGTCCCAGACCCGCTTCCCGGAATGTGCGCAGGGGGCCCCCTGGAAGTTTGGAACCCTGTGGGCCCCCAATGCTTTCCGAAATTTTGATCTTCATTACTTAAATCTACTAGAAAATTATAAAATTAAACTAGAAAAAATTGAAAACCCCCAATAGGCTGGTTTTGCCTCCAATAACATTGATATCTTATTTTGGATCAAGTATAAGGTACTGCTATATATATTTATAGAAAAAAAGAAATGATTTTGAAAAATTGGAATGGGAATCACGTAATTCAGAGCTTTCTGGATACCTGCGTATTTAGCCAATTGTTTTCCATTCGAGAGTGGAAAATAAGCTTACCAAGTAGTAATTATAAACCACCTGGTAAAATGTATGGTATAGGATACAATATCTGGAATGCTTGGCATTTGAGGTTTTCCACATAAGGGATCCTTCTATAATTTGGATGAATGAAATAAACCCAGTAGGATTGTTTTGCCACTAATGTGGATTCATGCAGTATAGTTACCATCAAGTACAAGGCACTGTTTTATTGTTACAGAGATCTTATAAAAATGAGCATTATCTGCTTGGAAACGGCCTTTCCAGATAAGGGATCCCATACCTATACTGTAATCTGTTTCAGCACATTCTCTACTATACTCCAACTTGCATCTTACTGTGGGAATCTACTTTTCACATGCAGGAGCTTCAGATAATTAAAATACTTATTGATGGAAATGCAAATGTAATTAGGCTTTTCCCACTCTCCTGGATCTAATTCACCTCTCCATGGAATTCTTTAGGAAACTCAGATTTTCTTAGGTGATTCCGAATTTCTCTTGTTCCATTTTCTTGTTTCCTTTTTTAGTGCTACTTTCTTTCTTTCTTTCTTTCTTTTTTTTTTTTTAAAAAACCTATGAGCATCCCTATAGGATAATTTGTTCGCAGTGGATTTAGTTACACACAAGGCATGTGTTTTGCTCTTGATAGACTAACTCATCAAGGTATGCCATTCAGTTCTTTACGAGTGGTGATCTGGCATCTCCAGTGGCATTTGTAACTTATTTCACAAAAGAATATTACTATTAAATGTTTCCGCAGCTTGTATGTGCATTAGTGTAACTTTTGCTAGTGTAGCGAGTGTGGGCTCTTTGTTAACCAAAAGTATTTAAATAAAATCATAAATGTTTGTTTTGTAGTGCTTGGAGCTGGTCTTTTCAACCAATCTTTTCAAAGCACCCCCCAGTCGAACCAACTCATAAACACTGCTAGTGCTCTTTCTGCACCGACTTTACTTGGGGATGAGCGAGATGCAATCTTGGCAAAGTGGAACCAACTTCAGGCCTTTTGGGGAACAGGCAAAGGCTTTTTTATGAATAACACACCTCCTGTGGAATTCACCCAGGAAAACCCATTTTGTAGGTTTAAGGTAAAGTTGAAACAAAAGAAACCTTTTTCAGCTTGGTAAACACTTATTTTGTATACCAAATATTATACTGACTCAAAGCAAGGCGACATAGTATCGGTATGGGACCTGTTATTGGAACCTGAGTTTTTTTTCCGGACAACATTTTTTTTAAATGTAATTTGGATCTTAATACATAGGGGCAGATTTATCAAAGGTCAAAGTGAATTTTCGAATTAAAAAACTTCGAATTTCAAGGTAATTTTTGGGTACTTTGACCATCGAATAGGCCAAATTCGACTTCAACTTTTATTCGAATTCAAAATACTTTGAATATTCCAACATTCGGAAATCGAAATACTTCTCTTTAAAAAACTTCAACGTTTTTTTTTTTTTTGTAATTCGATCGCAAACAGCTAAATTTAATCAAAAAAAACTTTGACTATCAAATTTTTCAATTTGATGGCCGAATTTCGAAGTTTTAGCACTTCAAAATTTGCCGACCCTCTAAATTGATACATTTATTGTTACAGAGAAAAGCAAGCTCTTTTAGTTTACAGTAATAGTTTACTGAGATGCCGGATTTTCTGACTTTTCCATCCTCGGGGTTTAATAAATTCTGAAAAATGTGATTTTGGAAAAAAATTTAAAAAAATAATATGGAAAGTAATAAAAAAAACAATTTCTGGTGAACAACAAGTGAAGTGAAAAAAAGTGTTTGGAAGGTGAACAACCCCTTTAAAGCAACTTCAAATACTAAAAGGAGAAAAGCATAAGAGTCTGTTTTTAGTATACAATCATATAGTACTATTGTATAGTTGTATACAATATACAACTATACAATAGTTTACTGTGTTAGTGAGGATCAAACAGTGAAACGTTGTACAACGAACATGTGAGTTTTTGATACCTATTTGTCTGATTTATGGACATCACATAAAGACGTAAAAAAAAAAAAAATAACTTCTTGCATTAGGTGCATTAGGTGCCAGACATACCTATATGACTGTGACCTAGTTAGTGCTTAGAGTTATTACTTTTTATGCACCTTATGGATCCATTTTTATTTCTCTCTGAAGCTTTTTTCTTTCTTGCTTTATAATGTCCCTTAGGCTGTTGGTTTCAGCTACATCCCTAACAACAAGGATGAAGATGGTTTGATATCTCTTATCTTCAACAAAAAAGAATCCGACATCCGAGGGCAGCAACAGCAGCTAGTGGAATCTCTGCACAAAGTCCTTGGGGGACACCAGACATTGACTGTAAATGTGGAAGGGGTTAAAACTAAAGCAGATAACCAGTAAGTGTTTTTTTTTTTTTTTTTGCCTACCTTGCCTACAGAATAGTGTACAATATTATATCATATTGTTAGTGGTGAGCTAGCATTGGTAAAGATAAGACATTACAATTGGTATTTCATATTTGTTTAGGATTATGTGTGTAGTTGAAACACATTGAGGGGTTAAACTTGATGGACTTTGACCTTTTTTCAACCCGATCAAACTATGTAACTATAAAACTGTCTGTAACTTAGATGATATATACAACAGTAAAAAAGCAATTACTAACATATGAAAATTTGTATAAGGTGCAACAAAAACCGTAAATAGCAGGAGTAAGTATTTGTTTGATTTTAAGTGGACTATAGATGAGAACTGATTAATTTACAAATACTTAGGAGACATGGTTATTATTCAGTGGTGATTTTCTTTGTGTTTACTCTGTTTTCACTTGGCACTGCTCAAATACACCTCACTGATCCTGGGCTGTACAGAAATGGTTTGTTTTCCATTGTAGTCCTAGTCATTTTGCAATGCTACACTAGGTTGTGTGAGGCCATGGTAACAGTCCACTGCTAAACCCAATTTAATCCACAGTGTTTACTGTTGGGCTTTTCAGACCTACCTAATTATTTATCTGGCCAATTTCTGACAAGATATTTACAAGTCCGTTATTTTGGTCATATACAAGGATTAATAAACTGTAACAACATTGGCCAGTGTATGACCAGAGTAAAGCTTAAAATAAGTCAGTAACTACAGTAACAAATGAGCCATAATTGCTAGCAAACTTTAGGCTCTGCAGCAAATAGTACATTTCATATTTTTAACTTTTTTTTTTAGAACAGAAGTCATAATCTATGTTGTAGAGCGGTCTCCTAATGGAACTTCAAGGCGAGTCGGAGCCAGCGCTCTTTTCAGTTACTTTGAACAAGCACACATCAAGGCTAATATGCAGCAGCTCGGGGTTACAGGGGCAATGGCCCAAACAGAACTTTCTCCAGTACAGATTAAGCAACTCATCCAGAACCCTCTTTCAGGTATTCATTGTGAAGTAATCAGCGTAAGCTGATGAGTGGCTCAATATTTGAGAAAAGATAATGAGAGTTTGTATAAAGTAATGTCGTTTTCTGTGTTTGGAATAAAGACACTATACATAAGGCAGCTCTTTATATTAGTCTAACTAAGATTAGTTATGAAAGCTTAAAGGATTGTCACATTTATGTATGAAAGTCTAGTAAATGCTGTTGGTTTTATTTTTCTTTGTATTAGGTGTTGATCCAATAATCTGGGAACAAGCCAAAGTGGACAATCCAGATCCTGAAAGGTGAGGGACTGGACAGCATTACTATTCTAAAGAGAGAGAACACATCCAAAAGTGTTCATTTTTATTTGAACATTGTATACAGGTGGCACCTCCTCTGAGTTGATCACTGACCAGGACTGTTTAGATATTATTTAAAGGGGGCATCATTTTTGTATATAGGCCAGTTGACTTTAGATTTGTTAAAGGACATTTAAAGTGTATTTCACTGAGGGTGCCAAATTGGCCTGTGCTCCTGTTAGATCACTGCACCAGCCTGTAGAAACAAATCTGTGCTGCAACAGCATTTTATTTCTCTTTTTACTGGCATCCCCGGTGAAAAACCCTGTTTGCACATGCACAGTAGAGTAAACTGGTGAGATCTGTTCTACTGCCCATGAGCGAAAGGAGCAAAGATCTAAGGAAAGGAGATGCCATGGCAGCATTTAGGTCATTTTTCCATGGGCTGGTGCAGTTTTCGTCTAACAGGAGCACCGGCCCAATGAAAAACCTAGCAATTTATTTCACTTGTGGTACCTAACATTTAGACAGCCCTCAGTGCAATAGACTATACATGTATTTTAATGAGTTGCTAGTTCAACAACTACACTTTTTATTTTGATGAGAATTGTTGGCTCTTTATGAATGAACATTGTGTTCGTGTTTAATCTGAACATATATACTCCAGAGATATCAGTGATTTATATGCAACAAAATTTTTTATTCTTCCAGGCTTATCCCTGTTCCTATGATTGGTTTTAAAGAGCTGCTAAGAAGACTTGAAGTCCAAGATCAGATGACAAAGCAACACCAAAGCAGACTTGATGTAAGATTTAAATGAGCACTAAAGCTTAACTAAAGAAGTAGGGCAGACATGTTGTACATTGTGTTTTGCACTTCTTTATCATCCAAAGGGAGTCAAGACTGTTTAGCAGTAAACATCTGTGCATCCTAAGATGCCCCATTAGCTCCCCATCTTATTTCCTGCTGATTCAATGCTCTGTACTGCTGTCACTTACCTGAGCTTAGGGACCGACACACTATATACTGAATGTATATAATATACAGTAAATGTCACAATATATGGCTGCCTGGTAATTCATTCAAATTATTGGCACTTGGCAGATCAGAAACCATCACAATTAGCATCACAATTTAATAATCGCCCCTTTAACATTAGCTGATATGACCAGCCAACCTAATTTTCTGCTTGATGAATTGGTACAACCCATAATCTTAGCTTCTCAACAGCTGCTCAGAGCCCAATAAGTATGTGCGTGTCGCAGACACTTTCCAGGGCAGTGACCTCCTATAACAAGTTTTAAGTCCTGGATCAATACTACCAGAGAGAAGCTGAACCTTTAAGATTGTTCAATAAGTTATTATATAAAATGACATTTCCAGTCATAATAATTTCTAGTTCTCTTAAGCACAATGTTTTTATTGCCTCTATATAATAGACTTTAATTCTCTGGGAAAGGGACCCCCTTCATTTGGTCCTTCAACACCTACTACTTTATCCTAAAAGTAACATTATTTTTGCATTTGTAGTCTATTCTTGTTTCTCTTCCCTAGATTGGGGGATACAGGCACCATGGGGATGAAGATCCCGCAGCTTAGAAAGCGAACTCCTCCTCCTGCAGCGGGTCGGGTACCAGTAAAAACGTGCGGTACCCTGCGGGTTGCGGGTAGAAGTTCCGGGTGTGGGTATAGACGCAGGTCAGGTCGCGGGTCTTCTCAATAGCGATTTTTACTCCTTTTTGCTGATTATGCCTACTTCCGATGATGTCACTTCGGTTTACAATGACAGCACTTCCTGTTTTACGTCTTTTTTTTTTTTTTTTTACTGATCACGCCTACTTCCGATGATATCACTTCCGGTTTACAATGACAGCACTTCCTGATTCTTGATGATCAGCGGGTCTGGGTTTTGGATAAAGTACTTGCGGGTCGAGTCAGGTAGCGGGTCCAATCGGGTAAGAATGCAGGTAGCGGGTCCGTATTGCAGGTAACGGGTATGGGCCGGGCACGGGATCCAAAAATTGGACCTGCGCAGGACTCTGCTCTGGGCTGATGGATCAGCTGACCGTTCAGGGATTTTGGATCAGGAAGAAAGGAGACTCCCAATCAATCTCCTAGCGCTCAGAGCGATTCTATACTCTCTCAGACATTGGACAGACCTAGCAGAGGCACAAAGCATCCTACACTGGGCAGAAGAATTCGTGCCAGCAATCTCGGCGGTATACATACCTGGGATGGACAACTGGATGGTAGACTACTTGAGCAGGGAAACCCTAGATCCAGGAGAATGGAGTTTACATCAGGAAGTGTTCCAGCTGATTGTAACAAGGTGGGCCCTTCCAGAGGTGGATCTGATGGCGTCACAATCACATGGTTCCAAAATTCGTGGCAAGAAGCCTCGACCCGCAAGCATATGCGGTAGATGCATTAGTGATCCCATGGAAGTTCAGGTTGGCAGATGTTTTCTCACCTCTGGCTCTTCTCCCAGGAGTCATAAAAAAGATAAAGATGGAAGGAACTCTAACCATACTAGTGGCCCCCGTACTGGCTGCAAAGTACATGGCTAGCAGATGTCATAAACATGGTGGCAGAAGCGCCCTTACACTTACCACAGAGAGGAGATTTGCTCACACAGGGTCCGATTGCCCACCCAAATTCACATTGGTGGGATTTAACGGCGTGGTTTAACGGCCCTAGTATTACAAGCATCAGGGGCTCCAGCAGAGGCTATACCTACCATGCTGCTAGCGTGAAAACCCATATCGGCCAAAAAGTATCTAGAAGACTTGAGTGGTGTGAATCCAGAGACAAGGAACCAAGGCTGGCCTGAGTAGAAGAGATTGTAGCATTCCTCCAGAGCAGTTTGAACAAGGGTCTCTCCGTAGATTCTCTCTGTCCTACAAGAGGACCTCTACGAACCAATAGACATTATTCAACTGTCTACATTGACGGAAAAGGTAGTGTTCCTCCTAGCAATCACATCAGTGAGGAGGGTTTCGGAGCTGGCGGCTATCTTGTGCGAACAAGACTTGGTAGTCCCATAATTTTATCCAGATCCAAAGGATCATCTAGAGGCAAAGCTTAACAAACTAGTTGTTGTTTGAGCAATCAAGGGATATTTGTTGGCAACAGAGAAGATAAGATCCGTGGGCTCACTCTTCATTCTTCCAGAATGTCCAAGTAAATGTCTACGGGCCTCAAAGACAACTATATCAAAGTGGATTCAGGCTACGATCATCCGAGCCTACACACACACACAGAGGTAGAGCACCTCCGCTTAAGGTGAGGGCCCATTTGACTCACTCTATGAGCACCACTTGGGCGTTCACACACCAGGCATTAGTGGACCAGTTGTATCGAGCAGCCACCTGGTCTTCCATACACACCGTCACACGGTTCTACAGGCTTCACGTAGAGGCGTCAGCTGAAGCCAGTTTCGGGAGGAAGGTGTTGCAGACAGTTGTCGCTTAAAGCTTAAATATAGCATTCTAGCTTGAACTATTGCAGCTAATCTATTGGCAATAAAATGCCTCCGTAGCTTTCCTTCTCCTTTAGGGGTTATTGTCCGCCCTCTGGGGTTGCTTTGGGACATCTCCATGGTGCCTGTGTCCCCCAATCTAGGGAAGAGAGATTTTTGTACTCACCGTAAAATCCTTTGGGGGACACAGGCCTTCCCTCCCTGTAAATCGTTCATGCAGTATGGTTACTCCTCTAAGAGGGGTTTGTTGTGAGTTTGATAGGTTGGGGGAGACTCCTCTGTTTTGGGTTATATGCAAGAGATTTCTCCTTCTTCGGTTAAATAAACTGGCTCCAGGGGTTGGAGGAAGGGATGAAGCCCAGAGCAGGAGCTAGAAGTCAACTGTTTAGTGTCTGCTTTCCAAGATGCAGGATCTTCATCCCCATGGTGCCTTTGTCCCCCAATGTGGAGAAGAGAAAAGGATTTTATGAGGAGTACAAAAATCTATCTTTCCCATGATTTCTGAATGTATTGTTTTAATGGGCATACTGGTAGTGTAATATAAATAAAAATATATTTCTATATGTGGAAAAAAAATTCAAACAAAACATTAATGGCCTTAAATATCTCCCTCAGATTATTTCAGAAGATATTGGTGAACTTCAGAAAAACCAAACTACAACAATGGCTAAAATTGGCCAATACAAAAGGAAACTAATGGAACTTTCTCACAGAGTACTTCAGGTAATGGTGTCTCCCTATAACTTTTCTAGAAATTTTTATATAGATATTTTGAGTGATTTAGCTGGTGGGTGTCTTTTTTCCAGGTACCAGGTGCTGAACTGTCTGACCCAAACTGTCAGGGGTTAGTCTTTCTAGCAGAATATTGTAATGAAACAGCAGCATACTGCATTTGTGATTAAAGTCCCCAAAATTTTTTTTGAAACATTAACAGGGCCCTTTATCAAGTCTGAGTTCTTAGATTTTTCAACTGTTATGAATGGCCAGGTCCGGTTATTTTGGCATCGGCCCTACCTAAATTCTTTGAATCTAATGTTAAGCTTGATCTTAATTATATAACTGTATCTAGCAGTGACCTGGTCTGAGTTCAGGTACTGTAAATTTCTTATTATGTTATTTACTTTTAGGCACAGAAGGGCAAATACTATATATTCTTTACTTAATTTAAGGTCCGTTGTCCCTTAATGCTTTGTCATTGCTTGATTAAAACGGAATAGCAAGCAGTTTAAGATGCTTTCATTATGCTTTAAAAACATTGTGCACTGTATGGGATATTAAGATTAAATGTAAGGTTTAATGTATATTTAATAGGTTTTAATAAAACAAGAAATACAAAGGAAGAGTGGATTTGCTATTCAAGCAGAAGAAGAGCAATTACGTGTACAGCTTGATACAATCCAGAGTGAACTTAATGCACCCACTCAGTTTAAGGTGAGTGATACAGTAATTTTCAGCCTTCAGTTTATTATTGGACAGGGCTTATCTATTATGTGCTATGTAACCTGTGCCTTTTCTCCTTTTTCCAATTTGAATGGTTGCCCCCCATGGCAGCTTGTTTATATAAACTATAGTAGTCTTTCTGAAGCAAACACAAAGTTTTACCAGTGCATGCTAACAGTATATTATATGTTTATTACTTGAAAAAGCTTTCATTTCATGGTGGTATTGTTCCTTTAATATACTTATGTATTTTTCATGTCGATGGAAACAAGTTAAGTACACAACAGCATATACACAGCATTTTATCACTGCCAATGCTTACATCTATACCACATCCTTTCTGAATCAAAATTAAACCACATAAAGCAAAATCAATTGGAAAACCTTAAAGAGCTTCTATATTAATTGAACCTGGCATATAGCTGTAGAAAAGCTGTTAGATACAATTAACTAAACTATTGTTCTTAGAAACAGAATTGCTTCTGCCATATCTTCCTTCACAGAAGCTCTTAAATATGATTTGAATATTTCTAGTGCTTGTGCTTAAAGTTATTCGGAGTCGGTACCTTTATGGCGACAACTATACCCAAAATTGCTTCCGACTACGCGACTCCAACTCCACAGCTCTGGATGTGCAGGTGTTTTGCTACTATGTGCATATCTATGTTAAGATGTATACATCTAAAAATGAAGTATCTCATGCCATTCAAGAGCAGCAGTTTGGTCATCTTCTTTATTCCCTTTAGATATTTTTCATATTCTGATGTGATGGCAGATGAGAAAAGACTCCACTTTAGCTAACATTCTCTCTGTCTGAGTTGTGTATCATACATATATAAACAGACAAAATGACTTTGAGCCTTGTTTTTCAGGGTAGACTCAATGAACTGATGTCACAAATAAGAATGCAGAATCATTTTGGAGCTGTACGGTCTGAAGAAAAATATTATGTTGATGCAGATCTTTTGAGAGAGATCAAACAGGTAAAGCATTTGCATTTTAGAAAGGTGGTTCACTTTAAGTAAACTTTTAGTATGTTATAGAATGGTTAATTATAAGCAACTTTTCAACCGGTATTAATTTTTTCTTGATTTATATGCCTTCTGACTTCCCAGCTCTCAAATGGAGAGTCACTGACCCCATATATAAAAACAAATGCTCTAGAAGGCTACACATTTTATTGTTACTTGTTATAACTCATCTTTCTATTCAGGACCTCTCCTATTCATATTTCAGTCTCTCAGCCCAAATTACCCTAGCAACCATATGAGACTGATAACTGGAGAGCTCCTGAATAATAAGCTAAAAACCACAATCAGTAAGAAATTGCAGATTCTCCAATGAGCACTCCCTTCATCATATTAAAATTGAATTTAAAGGTGAATGACCCGTTTAAACATCCACGGGTAATAAACAGTGGGCATTTTTTTTGGGGGGTGGGGGGGGGATAGCAGATCTATGTTTTATTGGGAATGGCAGTGAAAAGTAACCGGATCTGCACACGCGTAATTTTTTAGCAGTTGGGGAATATCCCCTTTTATTGTGCCACCAACAAGATCAACGTTTTTCCTTCATCAGGATGAAAGGGGATATTCCCTGTCTGCTAAAAAATTGCGTGTGTGCGGATCCGGTTACTTCTTTTCACTGTTGCTAAGGGACCTTGCCCGGTCTACGGAAGTCCAGCACCACCATAAGCAGGGAGAGTGAACTACAGGTGTGCGGAGTTTACAATATATGAATTATTTGGAATGGCATCATTGGCGGATATTTTTTTTCTTTTAGAACAGTGTTTAAAGGAAATGTAAAGCCACAAATTATAGAATTGCTATGAGGACTCCCTTTTTCAAGGTTATGAACACTGTGCAGCTTGCTCTCCCTCAGTCACTTATTTTCTACTTTGGCTTGTCTGGTACTATTCCCTGTCAGTGATTGCATTCATATTACCCGAGAATGTACACGACAATGTATTGTAGACTATATGACGGTGTACTGTGTGCTTACTGTGCCCTTGATCTGCAAGAATGGTGACAGATTAGTAGGCCAAACAGTATGCTCTTGAGTGAGAATAAATAATGTGGTAGATTTACTAACTCTAGAGATAAATATCTCCACTGATTTCTGGAGATGTTGCCCATAGCAACCAATCAGATCTTTGCTTTTGTTTTTTAACTTGTAGGTGACTGTTTAAATATAATTGCCGTGGGCAACATCTGCGAAATCTGTGAAGATGTTTATTTCCAATGTTAGTGAACATTTCTTTAGGACATGAACTTCTGCGTCTGGGAAACTCAGAACTATTATTACCTACAATTTTAAATAAGCTAAGAAAATTAATCACCAATCAAATACATGAAAGTGCATCAAATACATGAAACCCAGGTCCTCCCTCTTTTATACTGGAGCACACAATTATCTTCAGGTTTACTGAGAAGTATAATTTAAGAAATTTAGGTCAATGGCTGATCTTGTTACAGGCCATGTTTAAAAGTTTATATTCAAACTAGTAAATTAACTAGTTACTGGTTATATGGTATAACGTAGTAAAAGGTCCAAAGTGTGTCTAGGTCTTGTAATCCAAGCAGGCAATACGATCCTTGCTTTAAAACAGGATACCTATGAAAGTCTGCTGATCTTTTTTGATTGGGCAATAGAGTTGTAGCAAATGTTTTAATTGCATTGTCGCCTGTAAATCTAGTATTCTGTGCCTTTGATTATTGGTCACTGTTAAAAGAATGATTGATTTTTATACTGCATAACAGTTAGCGGAGTCTTCCTTGTTTTAAGAACAGTTAGATGAGAATTTCTGGTCTCAAAAAGCCCTGCGATTGAAAAGGCAATTTCACATTTAAAATAGAGCCCAATGTGAAAACAAATTTATACTTATACTGCTTTGAATACATCCTTAATTTACACCATGCTGATTTGATCTTTTTTCCCCACCCCCTTTTCTTAGCATCTAAAACAACAGCAAGAAGGTGTGAGCCATTTGATCAGCATTATCAAAGACAACCATGAGGATATAAAACTAATTGAACAAGGACTAAATGATAATCTTCACATGAGAACTGGATTCTTAAGCTGATAAGACTCACAAACTGTTAATAGTTGCCTGGCAACTTAACAATAAAGTAGTTATTTTATCTAGAACCATATCCTTTCTACAGGAGCATCTCATTAAAATTATATTAGAAAACACATCTACATTTCTTTATATTGCTCTTAGAGTATAATATTTTTGCAGGTTTTACTAGAGCTTTCCCTGCTTTCTGGAAGGGGCACCTATCAAGTACTAGTGTAACCCTTGGACTATTGCCCTTATGCACTGGAAAGCTTGACGGAACAGTAACCAAAGAAACTAGTTTTTTTATAGGAATGGCAATAAAATTTATTGCAACCCTGCACTGGTAAAACTTGTGTGTTTGCTTCAGAAACACAACTATAGTTTATATAAACAAGCTGCTATGTAGACATGGGGGCAGCCATTAAAGTGCAGCATACACAGTAGATAACAGATACGGTCTGAAGAAGCTTGTTTTTATAACCATAGTAGAGTTTCTGAAGCAAACACACAAGTTGTACCAGTGCAACACAACAGTACTTTAGATTTTCATTACTTTAAAACACTTTCATTTTTTGGTGTTACTGTTTCATTAACTAAAGCTGGCTACACACATTGAAATCTCATTTTCCTATGCATGATTTGGTCACCCACGCTATGGTTCCTAAAGTTATGATCTGATTAGCCGATTGGGCCCAAATACCATACTGCAGGTCTGGGTTTAGAACTGCAGCAATGCAAATATGTGATTCTCATCTGATGGGATAATAAAATGTATCTGCCAAATATCAATCCGGAAGACCCCTACAAGTGAGACAATAAGCTGGCGACTCCATATGAAGGAGTCAAATCAGACGATTATGTTGTCCCTCTATTATGGTAAATTGAAAGTTAAACAAGAGTGCCATTTGATGCAAGCCTACATGCTACTGTGCTGAATGAACATGCTACACAATATTAGCAATATTGAATCTTGTGAGTTTACCTATAAAACTATTAGGTGATAAAACATTTAATTCTTTAAATATATATATATATATTTTACAGAAAGTAAAAATGTTCAGAACATCTGTAAAGATGTTTATTCATGCTTTTTTAATAATAATAATATTTTATTTCCTGTCCTCACTGCACTTTACTTGAATAGATGCAGGGCAAAGTCATGGATCACGCCTTCAGAGAATTATGAAGGCATGAGAATTATTTTCTAAATATTTTTGACAGACTCAGGTGACTTAAATGTTCAATATAATTGCATAGACCTTTCAGTAAAGGCAAACCCCAGTACTATTCTTTATTACAGAAAAATTGTACACATCTTTTGATCTTTAATAGTCTAAATACTAATAGGCATTTTACCTTAAAGGGATTTTTTCCTTCCAAACACTTTTTATTCAGTTCAGTGGAAATGTTACAGGGCCGTGGTCTTTACACTTACATTGTAATAAACAAAGGCAGTTCAGTGGAACTAATTCATATTTTCTAAAGCACAGACCTTTCACATGTCTCATGACAGACCAGTAGATTGTTAGAAGAGAGATGCATAAACACCAGTTATGTTGCAGGTGGGGAGCTTACCCCTTTTATTGTCACCATCTGTGCATCAAAGTTTTGGGGGGGGGTTCACCCTCCCTTCATCAGGATAAAAAAAT
The DNA here is from genome assembly GCF_017654675.1 of Xenopus laevis. Taxonomy (NCBI): domain Eukaryota; kingdom Metazoa; phylum Chordata; class Amphibia; order Anura; family Pipidae; genus Xenopus; species Xenopus laevis. Next base: position 70,757,219 of record NC_054372.1, on the reverse strand, counting down.
AAGTGCTACCAAAGACATTTAAAGTCTAGCTTATCACACCCAATTACTCATAATTCTCAGTCCTTTGTGAATCCATAGTGAGGCTTCCATCAAGTTACAAGTTCATTGTCCAAAAATGAAAGTCCTTATGTGGTTCATTAAACTCATTAATTTTATAATTTATCAAATCATTGTAGAGTAGATCAAGATTTGTTGTATAATACTTACAGTATTAGTAGTATAAAAAGAATATAGCTGTCGGATGCAGACACATGCAGCGTCTGCATCCGACAGTCGTGTCGGATCAACGCTGCGACATCATCCAACAATGCATTCACTTTCCTTATTTCCTTGCATGTGATTTGAAGCAGGCGTTTTGTTGCAGCGCATCAGGATCGTGTCGAAAACGTCCATGTAGTCCTACCCTTACTTGCAGCCATGGGTAATTAAAGACATATTTGATTATTACAATTGTTTTTCTTACTGCACCAGTAAGTGCAATTAATCCATGGCTGGATATTTGTCAGAAGAACTGTTTAGCAATGATGTACTTACTCTCTTTAGCTCAAATGGGAGCGCTACTTTTGTGGTCTCCAGCTCCCAATCAATTGACGAGTAAAATGGATGGTCTTTTATATTGCCACGCACACCGAGGTACTGGTGTGACTTCTTCTTCAGGATCCAAACATGAAAAAAAACTATTAAAAACAGGCAACAAAATCATAAACAACTGTTTGAGTTACAATTATTCGAGGCTAGTGCCTCGGATACATCCCCTTGAACCTAAACAACAAATGTATGCAGAAATATAGACCACATGACTTTGGAGCTGTTTCCTGTGTGAAACAATTATTACTCAAAATAGGACTGTAACAAATTATTATAATTAATATATTATTATAAAAAAATATTGTGTAAACATTGCAACAACTGTGTAGTAATATGTATAGTAGAAGCAATGGCCACGTTTGTGTGACTTTCTTAAAACATACCAGAATTTCTTTGTTCAAGAATTACATTTCCCATGGTAGCCCCCAGGTTCAAGGTGCAACATAACATTAGTAAATATACGTCAAGGTGGAAATATCATAATTTTTTTTTTTTTTAAGTTTTTATTTTTAACAGTTTTAACAACAATAGACAGAGAAGGAAATAGTAGGAGAAGAAAGAAAAAAAGCGTGAGGAAATATCATAATTACTGAAAAATGAAGGAGCAAACTTTTTCAGCCAGTACAGTTTTGCATGAAATTTACATAGCTGTCCAGGCTGCAATTAATCTGAGGGTGTGTAGTTAATGGATAGAGAAGCAGTGTTTCTGAGTAAATTTAGCTAGTGTAGTGTAGGAGATGAACAGTACATACAAGTGTTAAAGGTTTTAGTTCCTCACATTTTTATGAAATCTTTTTGTGTAACCCACTGAATTAAAGCTGAAAGTAGTTTAACTGCATCTGAGTTTTTATTTAAAATTCATTGTGGTAATGTACAGAACCAAAACTAGAAAAAAGTTGTCTGTCCAAAGATTTATGGGCCTAACTGTAGGAGCTTCTTGATGTAGGGCAATATATATGCTATTGCAGACCTAAAAATGCCTCAGCCGCAATTGAATTTTGCACAGTTGAATCCTATGCATTTTGGTAAACTCACAGCAAACAAAACACTGCAAGTTTGCTCATCAGTAGAGATAAGCTGCACAGTCAAGGATATGGTGCCTAAATACAACCGTTATTGGTACAGTTCCCTTTTGCCACTCGCCATGCTCACCATTCGCAGAAGGTGTTTCAGAGCTCCACTAAAGGTGGCCATACATGGATCGCCAAACGAGCGGATCTCCCTCCGATATGCCCACCTTGAGGTGGGCAATATCGGGCTGATCCGATCGTGGGCCCTAGGGCCCAATGATCGGATCCTAGCGAACGGGCGGTCAGATCCCGGGACCGCATCAATGAACAGATGCGGCCGCTATCCGACGGGATTTTTAGTCCCATCCGATCGAGATCTGCCCGACTTTCGGCCAGATCTTGATCGGGGAAGCCCGTCTGGGGCCCCCTACAAACCGAGTCGGCAGCTTTTATCGGCCCGTGTATGGCCACCTTAAGCCAGTAAGGAATTCTGGGCTCTTCAAAACTTTGTTCCTCATCGCTGCTGTCTGAGAATGGGAACTCACTGGTGGCCATTTTGCAGGGGATGATTGCAAACGCCCACCCCTGAGTCAGATTCCTTGTCTTCTAAGATCTTGAATAGAAAATAAATATTTTCTCTAAGGACTTACAATGTTCTGACATAAGCTTATCTAAAATGGACGTTTTGATTCCCCCATGACAAACAAAAAGGTTTAATTGCAATAAACATCAAAAAGTGCAGAAATCTTATACTGAAACAGTTGCAATCCCTAATAGGTAACTTGAATTTCCCTACAAGAAGAATAGAATACATTTGATACTCTGAAACACAAATCTTGTTGCATATAAATCATTACAGCTAGTGTGTGCACTGAAGGGATGACTGCCATGTACACAAAAATAAAGAATGTGGTCATTTTGTATGTCGGTGTGGAGGAAGGATTTACTTTATAGGCCAGGGCCACTATCAGAGGGATACAGAGGGAATTCCAATCAAGGGCCACAGGAATAGATTGGCATATTCATAGGTTGCAAAGTGTGTGTGGCATTATAAGACATAAGGTTATAATAGGTACACAGAGTGAATTACAGAAATTTAAAGTGAAAGATAGCAAAGAAGCTCCCAAACTACCCCTGCCACCTCCCACTGAATGTAATGCAAACTGAGTGTTTGTGAACACCTTCTGTGCACCTTCAGCCTAAATGCTATTTATGACAGAGATGGAAACTCAGATGGACATTACCTTTAGTAAAAAGCTATATTTTTTGTTTTGTTTTTAGCAAATTATAAGGGTAATGTTTAAGGTATCAGTTGATGAAAATGTAAATCTGAAAACAAAAGAAACTAAAGATCTCTCTCTCCATTGTAAAAAAACTCTCGCTGCTCTCTCCTCTACTCCTCACACCAACTGTCATTTGCCAGTGGCTAAGTGACATCATCACCTGGGCACATGCTGGAAGATACCATTGCAGTGCAGACACAGGTACATTTCTCTATGATAGTCATACAGAGACCTTTATATCTACATGCTGGCACTTCCTTGTTCTCTGTTTGCTGGCAAAAGCTCAAGTATCTACTATTGCTTATTAGTATAATGTGTACAATGTATCATTGGCCCAGAGGCTGATGATGCGTTCCTGCCACACTTCAGTACTGGTATGGGGTTTTCCAGATAACAGATCTTTTCGTAATTTGGATCTTCATACCTTAAGTCTACTTGAAAATCATGTAAAGAGAGGGTCAAATATCACTGGTGCTCTGCCTGTTTCCAAGCCGGACAAGGTATAGCCTAGCCGCAACCAGGCAAAGAAAAAATATATGTGTAATGCTCAGAATACCGATGCTTGCTCAAAAAGCTCTATACCACTCCGCTAATGCTTTGTGGATACAGTTGTACATGCTTTTGTTACCTTGATACGTTATTGTTAAGATGGATTGTAAATGAGAAATAACTAATAATTATTATTATGTAAATGTTGTTTGGACATGACAGACCAAAAAAAAATTAAGTGTTCGGTTTTCTATGAAATCCTTAGATAATCAATATATAGCAATATAAATATTGCAGCAACTAACTTAATGTCACACATGATATTGTTAATCCCCTGAAAAATGTGAAATAATTCACTTTTTATCATAGGCCTTTTAATTGCTAGTATGGGATCTGTTATCAAGAAGCTTTTTATTGAGAAACTTCGGGAACACATTTTAGTTTTTGATTGATTTGTTTTTTCCCCATCATAATTAAATAGTACCATGTACAGGTATGGGACCTGTTATCCAGAATGATTGGGACCTGGAGCTTTCCAGATAATGGATCTTTCCATAATTTGGATCTTCATACATTAAGTCTACTAGTAAATCATGTAAACATTAAATAAGACCAATAGGCTGGTTTTGCCTCCAATAAGGATTAATAATATCTTAGTTGGGATCAAGTACAAGATACTTTTTTTTTTATTATAGAGAGAAAAAAATTGGATTATTTGGATAAAATGGAGTCTATGGGAGACGGCCTATCCGTAATTCGGAGCTTTCTGGATAACGGGGTTTCCGGATAACAGATCCCATAGCTGTACTTGATAATAACTAAGCTGCATGAATCCATGTTGATGGTAAAATGATTTCCTTGATTTAAAAGTATAAACATTTAAATATATATATAGGTAACATCATTTTAGCACTAATCAAAAAATTTTGTTTAACACTAGTATAAGATGCCTACTACCACTGGGATGCAGGTTTACGTATGATTGTTTACACGTACTGGGGGTTGATGAATGAACATATGCATTTGCCAATTAATAAATAAACACCCCTAACTGGGATTAGTACCCATAGGCTCTGCAGTACACAATGAAAATAAAAATATACAAAAAAATTTAAAAATATAAAAATAAATATATATAGAAATAGTGGATCAGATGGATAGTGCCATAAAATACAACCAAGTTTGGAAACATGAATAATGGTAGGGTATTAAACATAGTGTCAGAGTAGTTGGTAAACAGTGATATTGTAGTTATTCAAAAGGATGTAGGAGGAATACTGCTTTCTGTGATCGGGAGATGTATACTGAGGGCCAATTTAGAACATCTTCTCAACTTTTAGCATATGAGTAACACGGCCACAGGGGTTTTTTGGTAATGTCTGTCTATGTATGGAAATGTTACAAGGTTGCGTGTGTAATTTTGTATGGGGAAAGTTATAATGTTGCCATAATGACTAATGTGTTACATATTGTTCTGATTTTATCTTTATTTGCTATTGTGATACTTCTTGGTACAAAGTATTTAGATGTGCATATGGGTAAGTTTTTACATTTTATGGATTATCCACTACAACTTCAGTGGGATGTTTACATGAGTTGCTGGTTTTAGGACGTTATGCACGTCATCACTGCTGTTTTTCCTGCCTGTATGTGTATTTAAGCCAATTTCACTACTTGTAGGGTACTTTGAGAAAAGACCTAGGGGGGCCGAAACGTTAGTCCATACCTTTATAATAAATTATTATTTATTACTTTTAAGTCCTGTGAGTGCTGATCTGTTTTGTACATTTGAAAAAAAAAAAAACCATCTGTGTTGCATGGAGTCGTCCAACTTCTGGCACCTGTTACATTCCACAATTTCTTGTCTTCACAGTATACTGTCGCTTGAATTTAGTGTTTGACAGTCTGTGGCCCCTAGACAATCTTGCTTTCATCAGTCCACAAAATGTTGCACCATTTCTCTATAGGCCAGTCAATGTGTTCTTTGGCAAAATGTAAACTCTTCCGCACATCAACTTTTTAATAAAAGTACGCTATTTTTCTGAACAATGTCTGGAACAACCCATTTTACTTTTTTTTTTTTTTTAAATCATTTTAGCTGAGCAGCCTGTCATTTTCTGCACTTCTTCATATGTTTACCCCCTCTCCAATCAACTTTTTAATCAAAGTACACTGTTCTTCTGAACAATGTCTGGAACAACTAATTTTACTCAAGATATTCAGAGAGAAATGCACTATAACCAGCATGCAAAACATTTGCTGCCTTCCTTCCTTAAATAAGGGCCATAATTGACGGCTGAAGCACTTTTCAAGTTAGCTTTCTCAAGGCAAAGCCAACGTGAAACGTGCGTTGGCAAACCTTCGCTGGTAAAGGGGGCCCTGGCACCAATGCTTTTTAAAAAAAACATTTATGGGGGGCCTGGCGCCAATGTTTTTTTTTTTAAACTTATAAGGGGCCCTGACCATCAATAGCTTTTTATAACTTGTGTGTGAGGGGGTTACTTTTTTAGCGCTGATGTCTGTGTGGTCTTTTAACTGTGATGTGGAGTGGGCGGGGCTTGGGCACCAGGGGATCCGAAAATATTGTTGTACGGGGCACCGCCATTTCTAATGGCGGCCCTGGCTCCACCTCTACTCTATTTTCCTTTTCAATCTCTTTATTTCATGAAATTCTGGTTATTTTATAATTTCTTTTAATAATTTTGGATTTTAATTACAACACAACTGATTTAAATAGCACTTTAATAAATTGAGAATTTAAGATGAATTCATAAATTAATTGGTTATATGTAAGCACTAGCACTTTACCTAATGAATTTGTAAGTTTAGTTGGTGACTGAGATATGTACTGAACTGGTTTTAAATAATTTATAGATTAATTGATATTTATATTGTAAAATCAATTGATTGAGCATTAATAGTTACTTAACCACGTACTATTGCACGGTATAACAAGCACTAAGCACTTTCACTAATTGATATTCAGATAGTGTGAGGTTACTACTTTTTTTGTGGACAAATTGTTGAATAGTAATTACACCTCTATACAATCTGATCTAATCCTAGTGATCAATTGAAAGATTACAAGAACAATCCCTGTTTTTTTCATTTTAGTTATTCAGTGAATGTGTGACCTTTACACCACTTTTGTTATGCTTCATATCAAAAGTTTTATCCTAGAACTCTCCTTAGTTCCCAAGCAGTTACAGTGTGTTTTTAAAGGAGAACTAATCCCTTAAATTAAAAAAAAAACCCTACCCCCCTGCCCTACATAGACCCCTCCCTCCTCCCCCCAGCCTAGCTGCTACCCCAGGCAAATGCCCCCTAAGTCTTACCGTTCCATGCAGATTCTGTTCAGCGGAGTTTTCAGGCGCCATCTTCAGCCGCTTTGGTAGTCTTCGGGAATTTCGTGAGTTTGGTGCATGGTCAGTTGTAGCGAAACAGAAAATTGCTCCAACTGCGAATGCGCCAATCTCATTCCGAAGATTACTGATGAGAAGATAGCTGCCGTGAACTCCACTGTACAGAATCTGCAGGGAGTGGTAAGTAAAGACTATTGGGTAGCAGTTAGGCTGGGAGGGGGGTCTATGTAGGGTAGGGGTTTTTTCAAGTGGAGAGAGGGTCAAATATCCTCCTTTAAAGAAAGAAGTGATGCAGCACAATAGAAACATGCTCTTCATCCAACTTTTCTGAAACGTTGCTGGCATCAAATTTTAGACATGCATATATTTTTCACAAAATAACATTTCACAGCTTCAACATTTGATATTTGTCTTTGTACCATTATTCTCTAAAAAATATAGGGCTTGTAGTAGGCTGTTTTTACATGCAAGTTCTTAAAGGTTACAAGACCCATAAAGCTCTTTTAGACTTTAACCACAGGATGGCAGCAGTGGAATTTAGAAGAGGTTACAATATGAAAGGCAGAGGGCCTAAGAAGTGGTATTATGGTACCTTTAAATTTAATATGAACCCACTATTTGTTTTTTGTTTCTATATTTTAAAGTTGATTGAGTAAATGTAACTGTACAGCAACAAATATGTTAACACACGGATTCCTGTAGTTCACTGCTTTCAAATTACAAAATTAACAAAATATGTAATTGGCCAGGGGTACCTAAACCTTTGCATTCAACTGTATGTGTATATGCTTAGTAATATATAAAGCAGTAAATAAAGGAGTGTAAAGACCACAAAGCTATCTTTTAGTAGCAAAATGAGCCTCAATCCAGCATAACGGATAGATCTTATTCAAAGTATTTTAATCGAAAATACTGTTATCACCATAAGATAAAGTTAAGCTAAGTGATCTTTTTCTTTATAGCCTTCTGCCAAAATTCCATTAGCTGATGTGTATTTGGAAAGTAAAAAAAAGATATTGAGATTTTGCTTCTGTGTGGAGCCAGGGACAGTTTGTACTGATTATTTCTGTACTGTGCATTTGGGAACTTCAGCAGGCAGGCAGTCCCCTCCTGGTGCTCATAATCAAATTGAAGTCCAAGGTACGCAGAACTTTATGATTATATCCTTTATAATTATAACTTTATCATCTTCTCCTGCGACTTATTTCATGAGCCTTTTCCTTTTCTTCAAAAGTGAATCTCGCAGTGCAATCTGAAAGAAGACAAGGTACAAGTGCTAAGTATCAGCTGACATGCAGATCAATAGATAGCTAAAATAAAGTTGCTCTTATTTAAGGCTTTTTTCTATATTTCCTTGGAGTACAGTGCAAGAGACAACGGGAAAAGAAAAACACTCACCAGAACAGGATTTCCTCAATAATGGGAAAATCATTTAATCTTGGGTTTTACCCTGTTGCATGGATGGACTCAGCAATGCAATTCTTTTGCAGTGCTCGTGAAAAAAAAGGATTCCATGAATGTTATATACATGGAATGGTGGTACCCCCAGGGTTCCCACAATGCCTTGCATCAATAGACAATGCACCTGCACCTAAACAATCGCTAACATGTCATTTTGACACAGAATGCCAAAAAAATTACTACATCCAGACACTAAAGATTTTCTGCGCATTTTCATCTGATTTATAATTTATGCGAACAAAGTGCATGTGAAATTGTGCATGTTTCAATGCCTTGGGTGCAATGATATCAGGCACACTGGCAGCGTGCGGCTGCAATTACACTGGAATTGTGGGGAACACTCTGCATTGTGGGTAAAAAAAATAATCACTTTGCACCTGAATTTACTTTGCACGTGTGCTCTTAGATGCGAATAAGTTATAAAAACAAGTATTAAAACTTTCACTGGCTACAGCCACAAATAGAAATTGTAGGAGGCTTTGTAAAGACAGGCTCCGCCTTAAATTGATGGAATATAAATCCTGGAAATTAGTAAGGTTTGTTTTGTCGAGACATACTTATCTCTGATAAGTAATTTACCACTAAAAACTATATCCAAAGCTAAACTGAGTGATTGCTTCAATCCCACTGCACTGTGCAGTGATATATTTCTATACACAGTGCTGTACATTTTTACAATACATGAACAGAAAAGGGGGAACAAACATTACAATAAATAAAAATATAGTTACATTGTGCCACATGTTAATAGACACAGGATTATTGATGTCCCTTCCCAATACAATATTCTTAGGAAAACTAAGCAGAATGTACAGTTGCTACTGCACTTACCTGCTTGTCCCGGAAAGAGCGCTTCTTTTTAGAACGAATATTTTGGCTATATCGCATCATCATGAAATTTTTGTTTTTTTTCTTTTCCTTGTTGGTGGAGCTGGCGTGGGGATTCATTTTTGTCTTTTTCCTTACAAATTCTTTTCTGTCTGTTCTTCCAGCCTAAAATGACACATTACTTGTTAATCGCAGTATACTATAATACTTGGACCTGGCACTGTATATAAAACAGGGAGATGAGAAAAAAAAATGGCCCTATAAAGGCCCTTTGCAATAAATGACTAACAGATATATTACTTTAAAACAATTGCACTAGAGAAGATTTTTTAAGACGCAAAAGAAAACGGTGTTGTAGCAGAAACACCTGGGGGGAAGAAAGTAAAGCATAGCATCGATTGTTTGCTTCAGGCAGGATCATATCTGAAACCTCTTTTTATGGCCAAGAGGGTCAGTTTTCAGACCTATCATACAAGGTCCAATATATGTTTTTAAAGGGGGCCGGTCATCCTAAGAAATAATTCCAAGTTATTTTCTATTACGTTAGTCAAGCAAAATAAACTTTCCTTCCAATATGAAATGATTTAAATCTTGCTTCCTTCAGTTTTGGAATTACACAATCGCAAGCAGGCAGCAGCCATTTTTTGAACAATGTTATAAAAGCAAGCTTTGCATCATCTCAAAATGTTGTTTATGTGCCATGCACTGGCTACACAATTACACAGGGAGGAGGGAGGGGAATATGAGAAATTGCAGTGACATCTAGGAAGTACAGCATGGAAACGTTTTTGCCTGCCCCGACTCTATGCTTCAGGTCTTAACAAGCTTTAAGAAGTCAAAGCAAAATATTCCATGTAGCATATATACTTGCTATAGGATGCACTGTGCAGAAAAAAATGAAAGCTTTTCTTGATATTCAAGAAAATGTATTATGGTAACGTTTTTTTGAAAAGCACTTTAAGTACAGTATCAGCCTGGAATGTTTGCTGGGATCTCAATAAAACCTTTCACTACTTTTGCATAGTGCATTGGTGTAAGTGCTAGCCAAAATATATCGTGCATGCACAGCAATGCTTAAAGACACACTGTCCTGTCTGGAAGAGGGGATGAACCAATAATAGTTTGCTTTGTACATAATGTGAAGTAATGGTTATGGTTAATATATTGTATTAAAAAAATTGGATTTTTGTACTTACCGTTAAATCCATTTCTCTTGTACTACATTGGGGGACACAGGCACCATGGGGATAAGGATCCTGTTGCTGGAGGATGGACACTAAACAGTTAACGAAGCTCCTCCTCCGGCACTGGGCTTTATCCCCTGCCTACTTCCTGCAACCTTCAGTTTTCTGGCCGAAGAAGGAAGGACCACCCGGAGAGTCAACTTGCAAACAGAGGAGAAACCTCGCCCCCTTAAAACTTGAACTATAACTATAAAATTATTTAAACATCTGAAATACAGGGAGGGAAGGCCTGTGTCCCCCAATGTAGTACAAGAGAAATGGATTTAACGGTAAGTACAAAAATCCAATTTTCTCTTGCCTAGATTGGGGGACACAGGCACCATGGGGACGTCCCAAAGCTACCCATGAGGGCGGGACCTATAATCCCCAGGGCTCAGGTAACAACAGCCTGAAGTACCCTTCTCCCAAAGCCTGCTTCTGCTGAAGCGAAGGAATGTATCTTATAGAATTTGGAGAAGGTGTGAGTTGAGGACCACACTGCCGCCCTGCAAACCTGTTCAGCGGAAGCTTGGTGGCGAACTGCCCAAGAAGTGCTGAGGGATCTGGTGGAGTGAGCCCGGATTCCGGCAGGCGGAGTTCTACTCTTAGCTGCATAGGCTCTGATGATGGCCGTCCTGATCCATCTTGAGATTGTAGCCTTAGAAGGGCGGAGGCCCTTTCGAGGACCCTCTGGAACAGTGATCCCCAACCAGTAGCTCGTGAGCAACATGTTGCTCCCCAACCTCTTGGATGTTGCTCCCAGTGGCCTCAAAGCAGGTGCTTATTTTTGGATTCCAGGCTTGGAGACAAGATTTGGTTGCATAAAAACCAGATGTACTGCCAAACAGAGCCTCCAGTAGGGTGCCAGTCCACATAGGGGCTACTAATAGCCAACCACATCCCTTATTTGGCGCCACCCAGGAACATTTATCATGCTTGTGTTGCTCCCCAATTCTTTTTACATCTGAATGTTGCTCACGAGTGAATAAGGTTGGGGACCCCTGCTCTGGAATGACAAACAGACTATCCACTCTCCTGATACTCTTAGTCGCGGAAATGTAAACCCTCAAGGTGCGCACCAAATCAAGAGTGTGAAGCTTCTTCTCAAGTGCCGACTTGGGATGTGGACAAAAGGACGGCACCACCATATCCTGATTAATATGGAAGTCCGACACCACCTTGGGGAGGAACTCTGGTGTTGGTCGTAGCACCACCTTATCTTCATGGAAAATAGTGAAGGGAGGCTTGCATGATAAGGCTGCCAGTTCCGACACCCGTCTGGCCGAGGTGATTGCTAGCAGAAACGCCGTCTTTATGGTTAAGGTAGGTAGAGGGATCTCCCGGAGAGGTTCAAAGGGAGGATCTTGCATAGCAGATAGCACCAAATTGAGATCCCACGGAGAGACAGGATGACGATATGGAGGGGCCTGCCGAAGGGCGCCTTGAAGGAAAGTCTTAATGTTAGGTCGCAATGCCAACTGATGTTGGAACAAGATGGATAGAGCCGAAACCTGAACCTTCAGTGAGCTAAGAGCCAACCCCTTATTCAAGCCTTCTTGTAGAAACCTCAATATATTTCCCTCATGCAGGACCTGTGGGTCCTCTGAGTTGTACTCGCACCAAGCAATGAAGGTCTTCCACACCCTGTGATAGATGCGAGCAGACACCGGCTTTCTGGCCTTCATTAATGTAGGTATGGCCTCCGTGGGAACCCCAGAGTTGGAAAGGATTAGGGCTTCAAGAGCCACGCCGTTAAATCCAGCCGTGGAGAATTCGGGTGGAACAGCGGTCCTTGTGACAACAGATCCTCTCTGACTGGAAGTCGGAAGGGAGCCTCTGCTGCTAGCAGCATGAGTTCTGCGAACCAGGGTCTTCGGGGCCAGAAGGGAGCTACCAGGATCGCTTCTACTGCCTGTTCCTTTATCCTTCTGATGACCCTCGGAAGTAGGGCCAGGGGAGGAAACACGTACACCCTTTGAAATGGCCATGGAGCCACGAGCGCGTCTACTGCTATCGCGAACGGGTCCTTGCTTCTTGCCATGTATCCTGGCAGTTTGTTGTTGTAGCGAGAGGCCATCAGATCCACCTCTGGCGTACCCCATCGTGCCACGATCTCCTGAAACACCTCGGGATGAAGGCTCCACTCTCCTTGGTCCACTGTCTCTCGACTGAGGAAGTCTGCTGCCCAATTGTCCACACCTGGAATGTGTACCGCCGATATGGCCGGTACGTGGTTTTCTGCCCACAGAAGAATCTCTCGAGCCTCTGCTAGGGCAGCTTGGCTTCTTGTGCCTCCCTGATGATTGATATAGGCTACTGCCGTCATGTTGTCTGATTGTACTCGAATCGGCCGACCCTTCAGGCAGGTTGTCCAATGGGATAGGGAGTGCCGTATGGCCCTGAGTTCTAAGATGTTGATGGGAAGGGAGCTTTCCTCTATGCTCCACTTGCCCTGAACAGTGAGGTTGTCTAGGACCCCTCCCCAGCCCTGGAGACTGGCATCTGTCGTGACTACAGTCCACGAGTGGTTGGGAAAGAGTTTCCCGGACTGTAGTGTCAGAGGTCGAAGCCACCATGACATGGAATCTCGAACTGGGCCCGTCACCAATATTCTGCGGTCCAGGTTCCCGTGAACCATCTTCTGGTGCTGCAGAATTAGTCTCTGCAGCGGTCTCGTGTGGAGTTGAGCATAAGGCACTGCTGGAAAAGAGGCTACCATCGTTCCCAGGGCTCTCATGGCAATCCGTAACGGTATGGAAGTGTTCCTCTGAATGGCTAGGAGCCATGTGCGGAAGGAAGCTATCTTGTCTGGGGGAAGGAAAGCCTTTCCCCTGAATGTATCCAAAGTTAGACCAAGGTATTCCGTCCTTTGTGAGGGTGTGAATACTGACTTCTGATGGTTGATGAGCCAACCCAGCTGGGATAGAGTTGTCATCACCCTGTGAAGGTGGATTGAGGTTTGGGACAGAGACGGGGTCTTGATTAGTAGATCGTCTAAGTATGGAATGACCCCCACTCCTTGGAGTCTCAGTTCTGTCAGGGCTGCAGCCATCACCTTTGTGAAGACTCGTGGAGCGGAGGAGAGTCCGAAGGGGAGAGCCACAAATTGCCAATGCTCTCCTGCGGCAAAGAAACGAAGGAATCTGTAATGGTTGGGATGAATTGGTATGTGTAGGTAGGCATCCTTGATGTCGAGTACCGCCATGAACTCCCCTTTGTCTAAGGACAGAAGAACTGATTGTACAGACTCCATCTTGAAGTGTTGTTTGCGGACGTATCTGTTCACCCTCTTGAGGTCCAGTACTGGACGGTAAGAACCGTCTTTTTTGGGTACAATAAACAGGTTGGAATAGAAGCCTCGACCTCTGTCGCGGGGGGGAACGTGTTGTATGACCCCCGAAGTTGCCAGGTCGTGAACGACAGATCGATATGCAGAGCGCTTGGGTTCCCTTGGTGGCAGGCGGGACACGAAGAACCGTGGTGGGGGAATCTGAACGAATTCTATGAGGTAACCCTGGGCTACAATCTTCTGCACCCAGGGATCCTGTACCTTCTGTTCCCACACCTCCCGAAAGTGTCTTAGGCGGCCGCCTAAGAGGACGCCCTCGGGGGTGGGCACCCCCTCATGCGGAGGAAGACTTATCTTGAGAGGGCTTGTTGGCATGTCTTGTTGCAGACCAACTGGAGCTTTGCTTGGACTGAAACCTGGAACGACCCGCTGACTGATGTTTATCTGTCTGTGACCTCTGTCTCTGCCCCTGTCCCTGACGAAAGGGCCGAAGGAATGGTCTCCTCTTGAAAGTGGGACGCTTGGGTCGGTTCTGTGGAAGAAGGGTGCTCTTACCCCCAGTAGCCTGAGATATTATCTTATCAAGCTCTGCCCCGAAGAGCTGTTTTCCACCGAAGGGAAGACTGACTAGCGATCTCTTTGACGCAATATCTGCGGACCATGTCTTCAGCCATAGAAAACGCCTAGCTGCAATGGACTGAGCTGAGGCTCTAGCAATCAGTTTAGCGGCATCCAGTGCTGCCTCACAGATGTAGGCATTTGCGTCAGCGATCTGGGACAGAATCTGATCAGTAGATGGGTCTTCCGAGCCAATGAGCTGAGCTACTTGCTCGACCCAGACCTCCATCGCTCGTGACACCCATGCAGTTGCGAAGATGGGCTGTAGGGCCGCACCTGCTGCTGAGAAGATGGCTTTGCAGAAACCCTCTAGACGTCTATCAATGGGGTCCTTAAAGGATGCTGCATCCGCCACAGGAATGGTTGTGGTCTTGGACAGCCGGGACACCGGAGGGTCTACAGTAGGAGGAGAGGACCAGACGTCGATACACTCCTGTGGAAAAGGGTAAGACTGAGTGAAACGCTTGGAGAGTTGAACCTTACGATCTGGCGTCTTCCATTGTGCTTTGATAATGTCTTCTAGCTGTTCATAGGCTGGAAAGACTGTAGAAGACTTCTTCTGTCTTTTGAAGATATTTTTGCTTGGTTCAGCATTAGTCACAGAGTCTTCAATATTTAAAGTCTGAAGAACAGACTGGATAAGGTTTTCTACCTCCTTATGGGAACGCGGTGAATCTTGTTCCTGATCAGAATCGTCCCCTGAAAGAATCTGGCCCTCTTCTCCTGAAAATTCTTCCTGCTCCTCAGGGGAGTCTGGTGGAGAAGGATGCTGTCGCTTGGAAGTGGCAGCCTGGGCCTGCGCTCCTATCCTGGGTGGTTGCCCAGATAGGTGTTCTAGTACCTTGTCTAAGGTCTCCGGTATCCTGGCGAGGTTCTGAAGTCCTGCCAGCGATAAGGTTAGCGCTCGCACCAGCTCAGAATCCGAACTACCCTGGCTAGCCGAAGCTGCCGCTGAGCCGGATGGTAGGGTGGCATTAGGTTGAGAAATGGCAGGGATAGAACCCTCCTGGCAAGATACACACAACGATTCAGCAGAAGCGCCTGAAAATTTGGCCTTACACAAGGTGCATGCAAAAAAGGAAACTGCTTGTTTGTGCCTAAGAGTGGATCTAGTGTCCACCTTTTCAGCCATGTCTAAAGCGGGGTCCCTGACTGCTATGTCCCTAGAAGTAGGCAGGGAATAAGGGGCCCCTTCTAGCAGCGGTGAACGATATCTGCAGTAAAAGAGAGAAAAGAAAAGATAAGCTTTTCACTCACAATAAGGAGAGTAAAAGAAGGCATTGTAAGTAAAACTTACAGCTTGAAGCAGCCGCAGTCCCTCACACAGAGACAGGAGACTCCGGATGAAGTGGCGCGTGTAACAGGCAAGATGGCCGCCGATGACGTCGGAGGAACCGGAAGACTGCCGCATGAGAAGCCCATAAGAAAAATGGCCGACACGCGCCTTCTCCTAAGGACCCGGCCCTCAGTAAGATGGCGGCCGCACCGGATGGAAGCTGTGCGCCGCATGGCGGCCGCGACGCATGGCGGCCGCGACGCATGGCGGCCGCGACGCATGGCGGCCGCGCCAGAGCGCGCATCTTGTAAGGACGGGGCCGCCGAGCGTTCTGAACCTAGTGAGCTGCGCCTACAAGGTAATACCTCAAACGCCGTACAGCACTAGTGCTGCTGAGACGCACCTAGGGAGACTATATAAGGGGGGAAAGGGGAAGAGAAAGAGCTACTTACCCCTCCACGCCAGCCGAATAGTGCCCAATGCTGGTGCCTTGACCCTGAACAGACCACTGGGGCGGCCTCCGTAGAGCGGGACCCAGTAGTCACAGGGTAATGAGGGGAGCCTCAGCCTGCAGACCTCCGTGGAGCGGAAAGGCTCTAAGGGGCACAAAAATAAAATCAACCTCATAATAGGGTGATGTCGGCTGGGGGGGTTCTGGAAAGGTAACCCTGACCCCCATAGCTGGCATGGTACATGACTGCCTCAATACCACTGCTCCCTGCCAGAGTATCCGTCCTCCTTCTGAGGACACTAAAGAAAAACTGAAGGTTGCAGGAAGTAGGCAGGGGATAAAGCCCAGTGCCGGAGGAGGAGCTTCGTTAACTGTTTAGTGTCCATCCTCCAGCAACAGGATCCTTATCCCCATGGTGCCTGTGTCCCCCAATCTAGGCAAGAGAAAATCAATTATTGGTGACATTTTGCTAAGGGTGGACATCCTTTATTTAAAGCAATGCCCCACCCTGTTTAGAAGAAACTGCTGCGTTGAGGTCCAATGCAAGAGGCCGTAGGGAGGCAGTTGGTTAGTCTGAGATCATGGTTGAATAAGTGAGGTAGATTTCTAAGATATGCTTTTTATTTTCGTAGACAAGATACTCTATATGCTGGTCACTGCATACAGCTAATAAGAGAGATGTGCGGTAAATGAAGACCTTATTTTAAGGTTACAAGAAAAAGTTAGCATTACAGGAAGTCTTTATTTAATCAACATTAAATAAAACTTTGAGCTTTCTGCACTACCCTGCTCCTGTACTTTCCTCTCTGTGCAGCTAATTTGAAAAGACCATATTTGACATCTAAGTCTGATATCACTCTTGGGCACCATGAACACTTGGCTTCGAGTGGCTGCTGGACTAAGAAGACAGAGCAGTTGGGCACTGCATACACTTTTGGAGCTGCAACCGTTGGGGTGTTGGAGGCTGCATGATGCAGCCACTCATACCACATCATAGATCTTTATATTAGCAAAAACAAAATATATAATGCATGCATATAAGTGGCTTATAGTTAGGGATTCTAATGAAATCATTTGCCATAATGGGATGACTATTCTTTCCCTTTAAGCATAACATATGTCCTGGGAACCAAGGGGGAACAGCAAAAATTCAACAGGACAGGGGACATGTTACAGGATGCGAGAATCATGCATTTAGGGAGACTTTACGACTTGTATCAGTCTGTATTTGCTAGGGATGCACCAAATCCACTATTTTGGATTCGGCCGAACCCCTGAATTCTTTGCGAAATATTGGGCCGAATACCGAACCGAATCCTAATTAGCAAATGCAAATTAGGGGTGGAAAGGGCGAAAACATTTTTTACTTCCTTGTTTTGTGACAAAAAGTCATGCTATTTCCGTCTCACCCCTAATTTGCATATGCAAATTAGAATTCTGATTCAGTTTGTGCGGGCAGAAGGATTCGGCCGAATCCGAATCCTGCTGAAATAGGCCTAATCCTGAACCGAATCCTGGATTTGGTGCATCCCTAGTATTTGTATGCAATCTGTTTATATATATACACCTTTCCTGTTTAAGAGGCACTGCACAAACTTGTCACTAATGCCAACCTCAACACGGTTAATGTATATAAAAAGACAATGGTCCTCTGCACTCATTATCTATATATTAAGGGTACTGAGATATTTTATGCATTAAACTACCAAAGAAATGTCCGCTCCTTGAAACAAAACAGGGATTGTTTGTCCATATAGTGCAATATATTTAAGATGGCCAACTTCATCAAAGTCTCCCCCTGTCTGGTCAGTTCTATGCTCAAATTCTATCTGATTCACGAAGAATTCTACTGCTTCATTATACATTTTACACGGGGACTACGTTTTATCTGCAACTTACTTGCTTTCAAGGTTAAAATTCCCTTTTATTGGCCACCGCTGGGATCACCTGACTGATGCTGGGAATGATGGAAACTATAATATGGAGCTGGCCACTGCTCCTATATAAACTATAGCAAAAAGGGAACGCTGTGCTCACCACTCACTTGTCTCACTGTATCTGTATGAAGTTTGTGGCCACATTCTCATTTTACCCCCATTATGGTTAATGCATTATGCATACTCACCAAAACTGTAGCAAGTCTGGTTTCTTTGTCAGACTTTGGCTTCTTATGTAGATGCTCAATATCTCTGAGTGAAAGTAACTCTCCACTGTGATTAAAGACAGAAAAAAATAAATAAAAGTTTGCTCCTGGCAGCCAATGGAAAAGTAAATGTTGATTTAAGGGTTTGCTCTCATTGATAACATTTATTTTAGAAATATTTTTCTTTTTCACCTGAATGTAGCATCCACTCATTTTCCATGAACACTGAGAATGAATATATTTCACATGTCTACTCAGCTTCTCCCCATTGATTATGATTGGAGATGGGGGATATCACAGCAACATAAATGTTCAGACTTAAAAAAAACTCGTTACCTGTATTCTTAGGAACAGTAAAATGTTCATTATATAGGTTGGGAAAAAACTGGAAGCAATCATCTGTGCAGGGGCGATCCTGGCCCCTCCCCCGCCTCTCCCTCGGAAATTCGCTCTTAAAGTACCAGGAGCAGCATTTTTGCTAGTACCGCCTGAGGCGATAGCCTCAACTTGCCTCTGTACAGATGCACTGCCCTAACCAATGACAGCATACATGTGCTATGCTTTAATCACCACTGACATAAATCTTATCTTGCCTTATGTAAATTGTTAACTAACCTTCTCTCCTCTTCATCGCTGTCAATTTCAATGTTTTTTCTTTTCATGGATTTTCCTGGTGCATTATTCATTTCTTTGGCCAACTGTGCAAGACGTATTTTCTTGAAATCTTCCTGAGTGAGAAGCCTGCTGCCGCTAACTGTAGCAGCCTTGGCTATTCTTTCTTCGGTTGGCATGGCCTGGATTTTCTCTGCCTTTAATTCAAAGGCAGAGTTGTGATTTATTGGCACAAAATAAAATGCATCATGGGCTAAACATGCCTACATAAATTATTTGCGAGTCTAGTGTCATACCACTATAGTGCACTTAATAACCAGCCCTTACATCCATACAAAAGAAGGAATAATTTTTGGTGGGCGAAAACAAAAAAACATGTGAAAATTATGTTAATTACTATAAAAGGTAGCCAAACATTTCTTAAAATGCTCCACACAGAGTCTTAAATGAAGTCATATTATAACATACCTGTTTACACATCCAGCCCAAGCCCCTCTTTCTAATGAGTAAAGGTTAGCCTCCCAAAAACGCTGACAATGTCAGCTACGGTGGTCTAAGTGCGATGCATACCCTAATTTTACGTACCCCCATTTTACAGTTTCCTGGATTTTACTTCTTTTTTTTTTTACAGTACCTAATTGCATTTCGGTTGCAATTGCATTTGAAGTTTTTTGCAGTTTACCTTTTGTTTGTTTGTATAGTCTGCAAGCAGGCATCACTTTTTCAATACTTACTTCTAAGTTTTTTATGAATCACAAAATCTTGGAGGGTCAGTGTTCCCTCTTTCTTTCCCAGTCCATCATAAAACCCACATATCTAGCTCAATTTCAGAACCAGAAGACCCCTACTAAAGCTTTTTGGCCTGATTGCCACTATACTAACAGCATTGTTAAAGTGGGTAACATAAAATTCAATAGCTAAATCCAGAATAGTAGAGGTTAAAATGAACACAATTATCCAGGTACATGCATTAGGGTTATATAGGTTTATCATGTTTCATGTACTCTTAAAAGTGTGTTTTGTTCAGAGGATTCAAAGGGCTTCAAAGGGATTTAGATTACCATTCTCACACCATAAATTACTACTCACCATTTCTTGCTGTTCTTCATCAGAGGAGTGATGAACATCTATCCATTCTCCATCCTCATCATCATCACTGAGACTGGCACTCTCCCAGCCATCTGTCAGAATAGGATATAAGTTAGGTTGAAAAAAGACACGCATCCATTAAGTTAAACCTTTTAAGTCGATATATAACTTGTCTAACTGCTAGTTGATCCAGAGGATGGCAAAAAAAAAAACAACATTTCCTGACTCCAAGATGGGTCAACTTCCTGACTCCCTGGATCAACTTATACTATAAGCTATCTTCCATAATCTTGTATTCCCTCACTTGCTAAAAAGCCATCCAGCCCCTTCTTAAAGCTATCTAATGTATCAGCCTGTAACAATCGATGAATGCTGAAACAAGGGAGCATTACAAACAAACTAAAAAAAGCAGTGGCGGAATTACCGGGGGAGCAGGGGGTGCGAGTGGGCCAGGGCCCGCCACCCTTTAGTTATGTTTCTGTGAAAAAGCATAAGGACTCACCGTCTTCTTCTGGCTCTTCTTTTTTCTCTTGTTCAACTTCTAAAACTTCTGCACCAGGAATATAGTCCTTGGCATCCAACTCTCCATACGCGTGAATCCTTGCCTCTTTGGAAGCTTCTGTAGGTTTGCCCTGTCAGCAATGTTTTGTCATAGACTAGATCAGGAGGTCTTTGCTTTTATAAAACAAATACTCATATACTGCCATATAAAATACATATATACCATATTAATATGGTGGCAAAATGTTTGCTATTTTTGCTTTTCCCCCTTTTTAAATGAGTTTGTATTTAATATTAAAGACACATGGATTTATTATCAACTTACAGTTGCGAAAAAAGAATTTACATCCTATGTAGAGTTTTTTCCACAATATTTGATCTTCATTCAAATAGTAGATAAAGGTGGTATAATTTAACAAAAACAAGGAAAATCTATAATTTACCCAAAAAATTTTACTTCTGTGGATAAAGTACTGGTATTGCCCCTTTGGTCGAACCTCAAGTAAGCTTTTCTTATACTTGTTTACCAGTGTCTGACATTAACTGGGAAATTTTTTACCATTCCTAGATTCTATCATGGTGAGCTTCCCATGCCCTTATGCCCCAAACCATTATATTTGTAGAACCATGTTTTAAAGTTGTATCAGGTTATCCTTGTCAAATTCAGGTTTTCACCCATGTCTTTTGGTACTGTGGCCAAGTAACTATTTTTGCCTTATCTGTCAAGAGCACATTGTTCCAAGACCAGTAAACCATAACAACCAATCAGCAGGTAGAATTTACTTGTCACCTGCCAAACACTTTTTAGTTGTTTTCATATTGTTGCCCAGAAAAAGACTTTTTTTCAATTACTTTCCATTATATATTTTTTTACAGTTTTTCCAAAATCTAAGTTTAAAGATGAATCTTCACGTTTCTGGTGTTTTGAGTCTGGCAGCTCAGTAATTCAGGCACAGACTCTAAACAATTTTGCAACATTTAGTTGATACATTTCTTAGCAGCATCTCTGGAGTATTACCAACTATTGTATCAATTCTAACAGCTGCTTGTGATGAAACCCAGAGATTCTGCTCAGCAGGGACAAAGAGAAGCAATGTATCAACTAAACGTATCAATTTAGAACAGTTTACAGGGTCATCGACCCCCCCTCCCAGAGCTGCTTCAGAAGGTGAAAAATTACATTTTTAACACTTCAATATTTAGAAAAACAGTGACAGAAAATAGAAAGTTGGGAAATTGACAAAATGTCTAGCCCCATATCATATTTCAAAATTAAATATAAAAAAAATCTGTTTGCTCTTTTGAGAAATGGATTTCAGTGCAGAATTCTGCTGGAGTAGCACTATTAACTGATTCATTTTGAAAAAAATTTGTGTGTGTGTGTGTGTGTATATATACACACATACATATATATATATACATACACACACACATATATATATACATACATACATACATACATACACAGGTATAGGATCCGTTATACAGAAACCCGTTATCCAGAAAGATCTGATTTACGTAAAGGCCGTCTCCCATAGACTCCATTATAATCAAATAATCTAATTTTTTTAAAAATGATCACCTTCTTCACTGTAATAATAATACAGTGCCTCAGATCCAAAGAATGGAAAGATCTGTTATCAGGAAAGCCCCAAATTCCGAGTATTCTGGATAACAGGTTCCATACCTGTATTTATATATTGAAAAAGTAAAAAAATTACATGAGGCATTCATCTGAGAGTGGATAAGGCCATCTGCTATTTGCCTCTATGAACCTCCAGTTCAAACAACAAGAGTAAAATATAGTAAAAAACATAGTGCCATAATTGCCTTGAATATCAAATAGCCGTTACAGGCTCTGAGCTAAAACATTTGTATTAAACAAAATAAATGTAAACGAACTACTCACTCTGAATTTTTTCTGCAACATGTCAGGATTTAGTGAGCGGAACAGCTGAATCAAACCTCTCGCAGACATAGACACATCTGTTTAATACAAGTGAAAAGGACCCTTGAAAATGTCCTTACAATAGCTCACAGAAATAAAGAGCATGCAGACTTTTTTACATTTGTGATTTGATGCTTAGAATGGTTGTGCAATATTATGTATGACAAACTTACTTTTATCCCTATGAGTTTTATACTGGGCTAGATCTTGCAGCAGTTCTTCAGTCATTGCTAGTGGACATCTTGCAGTAACTTCTTTAATGGCATTTATTCTACAGAATAGAAAGTATTTTAAAAACAATTAAGATAAGAATTATATTCACCATAAAGGCACATATGTTTAACAGTGCTAGCCTTCTATTGTCTAAAGTATTTAAGTGGAAACCATGAGCAGGAGCGATTTAAGATTGTGCACACAATAAAGACCCTGAAAGTAAGTCTGAAACACTAGAGCTTTTTACAAATGAAAACTAGCAACAAAGGAAAACTAACATGATTTTACTATGTGCAAACTACACAGGATTTATTTTTAATGGCTAGTAAGCAGGTGGAGGCATGTCCTTTGTTTTGGGGATGGAGTGGCAACAGGTTGCTGTAAATCAGGGATCCACAACCTTTTTCCTGTGAGCCATATTCAAATATAGAGAGTTAGGGAGCAACACTAGCATGAATATAATTCCAAGGGGGTGCCAAAAGGGCTGTGATTGGCTATTTGTTGCCCTTTATGTGGACTGGCAGCCTACAGGAGGCTCTGTTTAGCAGTACACCTGTTTTTTTATGAAAACCAAACCAGGAATTCCAAAACAAGCATCTGCTCTGCATCAGCAGGCCTTTACAACTCTGTCAGCTTTATTGGCCCATTTGCCATACTAATGGATGAGAAAAATCTTTTCATGAACACCAGTAACGAAGCTATACAATACACGACCAGTGGTTGATTTTACATGCCCAATACAACATACCCAACTGTCATCACTTCTCCTGAGTTTCTGTCTGTAACAAAGTTGTTAGCAATGGTCTTGAGAACAGACTGAGAAATCTACAAGGGAAAAAATGATAATGGTTAAGAACAGGAGGTATTCCTGGTAAAATATGCATTCTCAGTCTGCCATTCCATTGGCCATATTTTTTTCCAGAAAAATAAGGTTTATTCAACAAACGATTTGTGTGAAATAATTGTAAACAGTGTATCATGTATTTTGAAACTAGGATTTAAATGGGATATAATCATGCCGAAACTTGCCAAATTAGTTCTATTTCCTATTTTCTACACTTCTTATTACATAAAACATTATGTCAATTCTGCCAATTACAATTGTAGCTAAACATTCTGCATTGTTACAAATTGGATATTGGATCGCTTACATCTGTGGTCAGAATTTTCTGCTAAACACAAAGTAGCAATATAACGATTATTGCTCTGTGTTACCTAACATTACATATTCTTTTAAAAATACATCAGCCTTGGCACAGATCATGCACTGACCTGCTGCAGAAAAAAAGGAGGAAGAAGCCCTGCTATCTTTGAAGTAGGATATTTGGGAAGCAAAGACACTGGGGAATGCTTTACAACTTGGCATTGCAGTAATAGAGAAAATTTTAATCAGTAAATGAAAAGCTGTTAATTTTTTTACTTTTAAGGAGTGGTAATGATCATTTCCTTGTATAAAAAAAAAAAAATAGGTCTTGTAAATCTGCCCTTTGACATAAATGGTTGAAATAAGGATCATCAGTTTTATTAGTTAAACTTAGACTTGTGGAGATCTAAAGTATTTAAAAAGTGTTAATCAAGCTTTACAGTCAAGCTCTCGTTCTAGGAATTATCAGAGCAAGTGTATTCTCCTGACCTAGACCATATATACAGAGCCAGTCAATGAATTGCAAGGTGAAAGTCAACAAGACTGACTACAAATTTCAAGCAGTTTCCATGAAATTACTGGCTGCATCAAGTACCAAACCCTTATAGGTGGCCCTTTTTACAATGTTTCTAACCATATTCCTTCAGCGATTGGCCTGTGAATATTCATATAATAAATTATAGTCTCAAGTGTTATTTTTGCATTGGTTTAAATTGTTGTGTTTCAGTTATTTAGGAGTATAAGGGACATATTAAGTATGCTGTGTAAAAAATGATGGGATAATAAATCACTTTGCCAGGTTTCTCTGTGTAAGAAACTGCATAACATTTTTAGCTAGAGATTTTTTTTTTCTTTTTTTTAGAGTGACTCCCGTCTGAAGCAATGTAATATAATTGGTTAGAGAAGGAGAAGAAGAGGCAGACCTATTACTCTAGAAAATTCACCTTAAGGAGGGAGGGAGGTACAATTTACTAAAGCAGTTAATTTATTTGAGAAAGAAAAGGTAGTAAACCTCCCACTCTCTTTGAAGCAGTATAGGAGTTAGGAGACTGCCAATGCGTTTCGCTTAATAGCTTTATCGAGGCAAAAACTTTGATAAAACTATTAAGCGAAATGCGTCGGCAGACTCTCCTAACTCCAAATTGATTTTAAGAATAAGTTCTCTACCAATCCCTTTTTTAGAATCGGCTTGGTTTTTAATTAATTTACAGCGCTGTTAGCCTTCAAGTACCTAATTTGATCTTCTCTTCTTCGTATTCTGCTACTTACAAAGACACTGAAGGATCTGTGGTTTTATAGTTAGCTTAGCCTCTCCACCATGAGATAGATATGGTTATTTTGAGACCACAGTGCCCAGGGTTTGTCTTTTCCATTGTGTGGAGTCCCAGGGCATAGAAAATCCTCTTGCAGAAGTTTTTGGGACCTCTATTAATTTCCTTTTCCTACTCAATTTCTGATGACGATATGATGACTTCTATTTTTAACTTTTATCAAATTAATTCACCTTCAATCAACTATATTTGCACTAGCACCTAAAATTAATGAACTCAATTTTTGCTATTCATTTTAATTGCTGCTTTTAGTAGCAACACTCGTTATTTGCACTTATTAGATTATTCCAGCAAATCAGACGACAAGATACAGATTTTTAAAAACGAATCAATTGATTGAATTTTTTTAAACACTTAATTAATTTTACAATCATGAGTATTTATTGTACTTTTTAAGCACTTGCACTTATCAATTCATTTTTGTACACCAACTCACAAATACGAATTATCACCAACTTAATTGTGTTCATAATTGATTCATCAATATTTATACTGCTTCAAAGAGAGTGGAGGTTTACTACCTTTTCTTTCTCAAATAAATTAACCAATGTAATATAATGGCATCAAATCTAGGCATTTGCCTAGTATAAAATTACACACACTGTCTCCATTTATTTTAGAAAGCTTTTTACACCTTTTTTCATTGAATTTTGTTTTACAAAGCATAATAAATATGCCCCTAAATGTCCTCTTTATTGACACATTTGAACATAATTTGGATAAGAGACACATGGCATAGCTTCTGTAAAAGAAAAAAATACTTACTTCAGGAGGAACTAGGTGATGAGTTGCTTGTGCAGCATACAGCAGAATCTTCGTCACCTCTACATGATAAAAAAAAAAACAATTAGTGGAAAAGTCCATTTAGAGCTCTCAAGGCTTAATCTTTAACAGGTCACGTTATAAGTCTTGCTGCTGTAATATTATTACTATTCATGTTTTGTCAACGTAATATAAATATTATGTATGTTTAACTTGTTCATAAAATAAATGTTGAATCAGAAGATATAATTTACTGAAAATTACTGGTTAAACAACCACCTTGGGAATTGTCATTTGGAGTGAATTTTGTTACTGGTCTACAAGAAATAGCAGTAAACCACAAGAGAGAAGCAAGTAATATTTTTAGTAGACTGGGGGAGAGCACTTTACATCTAGTGGGGAGAACACACTTGTTACATTTATGATTTTCCTTATTTATTTCCTAGATGCATTTACATATATAGTACCTATAGTTGCTGGGATTTAATACATAAGCAGTTTGGAGTTTAGGGTTCCCCTCTTTTATTAAAGATTGTGCATGTTCTTATTCATCTATTTCTTTACTAAGCATCCCCCTGCATCCACCAATTTTCAACAGTGCAAGACACTATTGTGCAAAGTGTATATTCTTTAAGTGGAGAAGCAAAGCATACCTCTTTGGTGTGGCTGTAGAAATCTTTGTACGAAAGGGTAGAAGTTGAAAAGGAACAGCTACAAGAAAGAATTACATGTACAAATTAGGAACTATTTCTATATATAAATGTATACACAAACAGAGAATACCTCTAAGCATAGTGGTTTCTACTCATGAGCAGTCTAAATATTCATAGAAAAGAACTTATAAATATAGTAAACAGCTACACTTAAAGGACCAGTAACATCAAAAATTTTTACAAAAAAATTCGTTAGAGTACAACAAAAAAAAAAACACCAACACAAATTAAAATTTAAAATAGCAAAGCCTTTATTAAGAAATAACTTACAGAAACTCCACTTCCTGTCCTCTTCAGAAACGGCGACCATCCATCTGCAGCGCTCGATTTCTCCTCCTGGCTATACACTGACAGCGTGTCCTCTGCCCGATCGCCTTCCCCAGCTCTTCTTCATCCAGCAGCAGCATGAAGGCGATGTCTCCTGCTCCTCCGCTCCAGGAATGCAGCCCTGACTGCCGACCCTGTGCCCACTCCGTCACTGTCAAGGCAGCTGAAACAAAGCAGCCGCAAAAGAATGCGTCCAACACTGAGCCGGCAACCCCAGGAGGACGAGCTTCTTTTGGTGAGCCGTGCTGCTCCCCGCCTGCAGCTGCTGCTGCTCCCTCTGTCAAACTGCTGTTTGGCTGCTGAATGTTGAATCGTGAACCGGTAGGATTTTGTGGGGGACATCCTTTCGCCCTGGAGCAGTGCAGACGCAGCCTCCTAATACACTCAATGCGGACCTGCCGGGGTTGTATGATTTACTTTTATTTACTCCTCCTGCCGGCTCAGTGTTGGACGCATTCTTTTGAGGCTGCTTTGTTTCAGCTGCCTTGACAGTGACGGAGTGGGCACAGGGTCGGCAGTCAGGGCTGCATTCCTGGAGCGGAGGAGCAGGAGACATCGCCTTCATACTGCTGTTGGATGTAGAAGAGCTGGAGAACGCGATCGGGCAGAGGACACGCTGTCAGTGTATAGCCAGGAGGAGAAATCAAGCGCTGCAGATGGATGGTCGCCTTTTCGCCGTTTCTGAAGAGGACAGGAAGTGGAGTTTCTTTAAGTTATTTCTTAATAAAGGCTTTGCTATTTTAAATTTTAATTTGTGTTGTTGTTTTTTTTTTCGTTGTATTCTAACGAATTTTTTTGTAAAAATTTTTGACGTTACTGGTCCTTTAAGGTGAAATTGATGGGAGGGGCCATTTATGAATAGGGCAAATTTTTTTTTAAGTCTCTTGGCAGATCTATTAGGACATTAAATTGTGTGTACAAGATCATGCAAAAATATATTAATACATATGGTCTTAGTATGCTGTAAAGAAGCCGACACAATGACATACAATTTACAGGTCTGATATTAGAAACTTTTACATGCCGGGCCTACTAACCATCACTGGTGATGTTGCCCATAGCAACTAATCAGATCTTTGCTCATGTGTTCAACTTGTAACTGACCATTCAATGTTTGTCTTAAGTGTTAATAAATAGACCCTAATAATGATGTGCGAGTCAACAAAAATTCAACCTGAACCCAACCCGAATTTCCAATGATATACCCGCACTTAACCCGTCAGTCTCAGATATTATGAAAGGGGTGGGCAGGCATCTGCCTATAAATTGAGGCTGCTGGAGCTAAAAGCCTGCAGTGTAAATTTGTGGGAAGAGCAGTAGCAGAGCTCAACCCGAACACGACCGGGACTGACAAAATATGTGTGGAACCCAACCCAAACCTGGGGTTCCTGCAAATGTTGGATCGGCCCACACGTGTCCAGTTTGAAAAATATATATATATTTTTTTTAACAACTGTGTTAAAACAAGATCATACCTCATGAATTCCAACTAGCCTGGAGATCAGGTCCATATGCATGAGCTTAACCTCAAATCTTTCCTTAGAGGCTTCCAACTGTTTCAGCAACTTCTCTGCAAATTCTGCAAAAGTAGTTACAGAGAAATTAATGTGAATTGTGGGAAGCTAGAATCTGTAGTCCAACAGTAACTTCAGGGAAGTAGGTTGCAGATTTCAGTCCGTGGAAGATAAATAGATTTTTGTACTTACCGTTAAATCCTTTTCTCTTGTCCTACATTGGGGGACACAGGCACCATGGGGATGAAGATCCTGTTGCTTGGAGGATGGACACTAAACGGTTAACAAGCTCCTCCTCCTGCACTGGTTCTCATACCCTGCCTACTTCCTTTCCCCTCAGTTTTCGGGCCGAAGAAGGAAGGACAACCCTACTATCACCATGTGCAAACAGAAAAGGAACTCTCACCCCCTATGAACTATATACAGTCTACAGTGCTAGAAGAATTTTGAATTATAACCTATTCAGGGAGGGAAGGCCTGTGTCCCCCAATGTAGGACAAGAGAAAAGGATTTAACGGTAAGTACAAAAATCTATTTTTCTCTTGCCTAGATTGGGGGACACAGGCACCATGGGGACGTCCCAAAGCTACCCATGAGGGCGGGACTTGCACCCCAGTGCTCAGCTTACAACGGTCTGTAGCACCTTTCTCCCAAAGCTTGCCTCAGCCGAGGAGAAAGTGTGTATCTTGTAGAACCTGGAAAAAGTGTGTACTGAAGACCACACTGCAGCTCTACAAACCTGTTCAGCGGAAGCCTGGTGGCGTACTGCCCAGGAAGTACTCATCGACCTGGTCGAGTGAGCTCGAATCCCGAAGGGTGGAGGTCTATCCTTTGCTACATAAGCCTTTGAGATGGCCAACCTGATCCATCTGGAAATCGTTGCCTTCGATGCCCGGAGGCCCTTTCTCGGTCCCTCCGGAATGATGAAAAGACTGTCAGTTCTTCTTATACTTTTGGTAACAGATACATAAATACTCAGCGTACGGACTACGTCTAGCTTGTGCAGCTTTTTCTCCATCTGTGTCTTGGGATGAGGGCAGAAGGAAGGCACTACAATGTCCTGATTCAGATGAAATTCGGACACAACTTTAGGCAAGAAATCCGGTGTTGGCCTTAGAATTACCTTGTCCTTATGGAAAATTGTAAATGGCACTTTACACGATAAGGCTGCCAACTCTGACACTCGTCTAGCCGACGTGATGGCTAATAAAAATACTGTCTTAATAGTCAGTGTAAGCAAGGGAATGTCCATGATCGGTTCAAAAGGCTGTTCTTGCATAGCTGATAGTACTAGGTTAAGATCCCATGGAGGAACCGGGTGACGGTATGGTGGTGCCTGTCGAAGAGCACCCTGTATGAAAGTCTTAATGTTAGGCCGCAACGCCAACTGGTGTTGGAAGAAAATAGATAGTGCAGATACTTGGACCTTCAAGGAACTGATGGCTAGACCCTTATCCAGTCCCTCCTGCAGAAAACACAGTACGTTTGCTTCGTTTAAGATCTGTGGGTCTTTGGAGTTAGTCTCGCACCATGAGATGAAGGTCTTCCATATCCTATGGTAAATCCGTGCAGATACAGGCTTTCTGGCCTTTAATAATGTAGGTAAGACCTCCTGTGGAACTCCTGACCTGGAGAGTATCAAGGCCTCAAGAGCCACGCCGTTAAATCCAGCCGTGGAGAATTCGGGTGGACGATAGGCCCCTGTGTTAACAGATCGTCCCTGACTGGAAACCGAAATGGAGTGTCTGCTGCTAGCCGCATGATCTCTGCGAACCAAGGTCTGCGGGGCCAGAATGGAGCCACCAGTATCGCCTCTACTCTCTCTTCCTTTATTCGTCTGATGACTCTTGGAATCAGAGCGAGAGGTGGGAACACGTATACCTTGTGAAACGGCCAAGGTGCTACTAGCGCGTCCACCGCTACTGCTAGAGGATCCTTGCTTCTTGCCATAAAGCTTGGCAGCTTGTTGTTGTATCTTGACGCCATTAGGTCCACCTCTGGTATACCCCACCTTCTTACTATCTCTTGGAACACTTCCGGATGCAGACTCCACTCGCCCTGATCTACTGTCTCTCGACTGAGGAAGTCTGCTATACAGTTGTCTACCCCTGGAATGTGTACTGCGGAGATGGCTGGCACATTCTCCTCTGCCCAAAGAAGTATCCTTTGTGCTTCGGCCAACGCCGCTTGGCTTCTTGTGCCTCCCTGATGGTTTATGTAGGCCACTGCCGTCATGTTGTCCGACTGAATTCTCACTGGTCGACCCTTGAGATTGTGGGTCCAGTGTGACAAGGAGAGCCATATCGCCCTGAGCTCTAGGATGTTGATTGGGAGGGATCCTTCCCCTGGGCTCCATCTGCCCTGTACTGTGTGTTGTTCCAGTACTCCTCCCCACCCCTGTAAGCTGGCATCTGTTGTTACTACTGTCCATGTATGGTTGGGAAACAGCTTGCCTGATTGCAATGTTGATGGTTGGAGCCACCATTTCATTGACGCCTGAACGGGCTCTGTTATCAGTATCCTGCGGTCTAGCTCTGTACGCATCTTTCTTTGATGTAATAGAATTAGTCTCTGCAATGGTCTGGTGTGTAATTGGGCATACGGTACAGCTGGAATAGCCGCTACCATTGTCCCCAGTGCTCTCATGGCTACTCTGAGTGGTACGTATCTCTCTTTCTGAATGATCATTAATCTTGTGCGAAAGGTGGATATCTTGGCAGGTGGAAGAAAAGCTTTTCCCAGCGACGTGTCTATCATCAGACCTAGGTATTCTGTCCGTTGCGTTGGAGTGAACATTGATTTTTTTGTAATTGATGAGCCAACCTAATTGGGTCAATCTTTCCACCACGGTCTGTAGGTGATTTGTTGTTAAGGAATGAGACGGAGTTTTGACTAGTAGGTCGTCCAAGTATGGTATGACTCCTATTCCCTGCAGCCTTAAATTTGCTAGAGCTGCTGCCATGACCTTTGTGAAGACACGCGGGGCTGAGGATAGGCCGAATGGAAGTGCCACAAATTGCCAATGTTCTCCTGCGGCGAAGAAACGAAGGAATCTGTAGTGGTTGGGGTGTATTGGCACGTGAAGATACGCGTCCTTGATATCTATTACTGTCATAAATTCCCCCATCTCCAGGGACAGCAGAACCGATTGAATGGATTCCATCTTGAAATGTTGACGCCTGACATATTTGTTTACTGCCTTTAGATCCAGCACAGGACGGTAGGACCCGTCCTTTTTGGGGACGATGAACAAATTGGAATAAAAACCTCTGCCCCTGTCTAGAGGTGGCACCTGCTGTATGACCCCTGAGCTTGTGAGATCTCGGAGAATTTTTCGAAATGCTGAACGCTTTGGTTCCCTTGAGGGAAGACGTGACACAAAAAATCTTTTTGGAGGAATTTGTATAAAGTCTATGAGATATCCGTGGGAGACTACCTTCAGGACCCAAGGGTCTTGGACTCTCTGTTCCCACACCTCCCGAAAGTTTCTTAGGCGTCCGCCTATGAAAACACTCTCGGGGGTGGGCACCTCTTCATGCTGAGGCGGGTTTCTCCTGAGAAGGCTTGGCGGTTTGTCTGGTTGAAGACCAGTTGTGGCCTTGTTTGATTGGATATCTGGAACGGCTGGAAGATTGGTGCTTTTCCGTTTGTGTTCTCTGCCTTTGGCCTTGACCCTGACGAAAGGGCCGCAGAAAAGGTCTTCTCTTAAAGGTGGTGCGCTTGGGTCTGTTTTGCGGTAACAGGGTACTCTTTCCACCCGTCGCCTGTGATATAATCTTGTCGAGCTCTGCTCCAAAAAGCTGTTTACCCACAAACGGAAGACTGACTAGTGATCTCTTTGATGTGAGATCCGCCGACCAGTTTTTTAACCATAGAAAACGTCTGGCTGCAATGGACTGTGCTGAAGCTCCGGCAATGAGTTTTGCTGCATCCAATGCTGCTTCGCAGATATAAGAGTTTGCATCAGCTATTTGTGACAATAAAAGATCAGTAGACGGGTCCTCAGACCCAATAAGTTGTGCTACCTGCTCAACCCATATCTCTATTGCTCTTGACACCCACGCTGTGGCAAAGATTGGTTGAAGCGCCGCTCCTGCTGCTGAAAAAATGGCCTTACAGAAACCCTCTAGACGTTTGTCTATTGGGTCCTTAAAAGAGGCTGCGTCAGCCACTGGTATGGTTGTGGTCCTAGATAGACGTGACACCGGAGGATCCACCACTGGTGGGGAGGACCAGAGGTCTGTATTTTCCTGAGGAAATGGATAGGACTGTGAAAAGCGTTTAGATAGTTGGAGCTTGCGGTCTGGAACTTTCCACTGAGCCTTAACAATGTCATCTAAGTGCTCATAAGCCGGAAAAACATATGAAGTCTTCTTCTGCCTTTTGAAAATGTTTTTGCTAGGCTCAGCTGTAGCTGCTGTGTCTTCAATGTTTAATGTTTGTAACACTAACTGTATCAGTGATTCTACCTCCCTTTGTGACCTGGGAGTATCCTGCTCCTGATCTGACTCCTCCCCTGACAACACTTGCCCCTCTTCCCCTGACTCTTCCTCTTCAGGTGACTCAGGTGGGGGGGAATGAAACCGCTTAGAAGCAGTTGCCTGTGCGCTCATCCTTTGTGGCTGACTAGAGAGGTGCTCCAAAACCTTGTCCAAAGTCTCTGGAATCCTGGCTAGATTCTGTAGACCAGCCAGTGAGAGGGAGAGAGCACGCACCAATTCAGAATCCGAGCTCGCCTGAGAAGCCGAAGCTATTGCTGAGCCGGATTGTAGGTTTGCATTGGGTAAGCTAGGAGCTGGTATATTACCAGTACTACAAGCTACACACTTTGGGTCAGAAGAGGCAATGTCAAATTTTGTTTTGCATGACGAGCATGCAAGGAATGCAATTTGAGATGGGGTGCGGGACTTAGTCTGCCGCTTAGAAGAGGGCATTTTCTCTACTCTGTCAGTCATGCTATAGAGGGTTGGCTCTTCCTTAAGAAAAGGAAGCAGGCAGGGAACTGAGAAAGTCCTGTGTGCACCTGGGCTGTCCCTGTATGGGCGACCTGCATGGGTGAAAGTGACATGCTTAGTGCCAGAACAAGACTAAAACTGCCTAGGGAATACAAAAAGAGTACTTACTCCTGTTGCTCTGCAGTATCGACGCAGTAAGTAGAGGAAGCGAGTGTACTCTCTCCTCCTTTTGCCGTTCCAGCTCGTGTCCCAAGATGGCGGCCGGAAGTGACGCATGCGCCGGCAAGGACAGTGAAACGCAAGTTGCGCAGTATGCCCCCAAGGAAAATGGCCGCCGTAGAGAGTGCATCCGCCGACTCCCTCTTTCAAGATGGCGGCCGGAAGTGACGCATGCGCCGGCAAGGACAGTGAAACGCAAGTTGCGCAGTATGCCCCAAGAAAATGGCCGCCGCAGAGAGTGCCGACGCCCTCTTCCAAGATGGCGGCCGGAACAACATGCGCAGAAGAATCGGACCAACACAAGGACGGTCCCTCCGTGTAACTAAGCTGTCTAGAGCCAGAGCGGGTAAGAACGCTTTCCCACACGCCTCTGCTCCTAGGGGGGATATGAGTAATCAGCATATAGGGGCCTACCCTGTCTGTGGAAGTCGGAAAGCAGAAGGGGGTGAAAAGGGGATAATAAAACACTTACCCCTTTCGTTGCCAGCCATTCCTGCCCTATTTTTGGTGCGTACCCCGTTCTGGGCTGCTGGTGCAGCCTCCGTGGAGCGGGAACCAGCAGCCCCAGGGTGTTGAGGGAGCCTCTGCCTGCAGACCTCCGTGGAGCGGGAAGGCAATCCGGGCACAATATTATTCGGCTGGTGGGGGCTCGGGAAAGTGAACTCAGGCCCCACTGCTGGCATGGCACATGAATAAATCGGCACCATTGCTCCCAGCCAGAAGCATCCGTCCTCCTTCTGAGGACACTAAAGTAAAACTGAGGGGAAAGGAAGTAGGCAGGGTATGAGAACCAGTGCAGGAGGAGGAGCTTGTTAACCGTTTAGTGTCCATCCTCCAAGCAACAGGATCTTCATCCCCATGGTGCCTGTGTCCCCCAATCTAGGCAAGAGAAAGTACAGTACTTGTAAAAGACAACTGACCAAGACACATTTTACTAAAAAAAAAAAAAAGGCGGAGGGAGATTTTTCTTGTTTGCGGAAGCGTTAAAGGGCTGACCCAAAGCGAATGTCACACATAGTAAATTATTCTCTGGTGTTTAAATAGCCACCCATGACTACCTCCCATGGTTCTCTTTGACTTCAATGGGAATATGCAACAGTACAGTTAGCAGAACTTTTCCATCCTAAAATGTTCTTGGTGCAAAAATGTGTTTATAGCTGCATTGAGGGTGGTTCTCAATGAAGTTGTTATAGGGTTATCACCATTACTTTTTCCTCTTTGGTTTTGTGTTCACACATTTTAGTACTTTTCACTGAGGGG
Source organism: Xenopus laevis (assembly GCF_017654675.1). Taxonomy (NCBI): domain Eukaryota; kingdom Metazoa; phylum Chordata; class Amphibia; order Anura; family Pipidae; genus Xenopus; species Xenopus laevis. The sequence continues at coordinate 70,722,610 of NC_054372.1, read as the reverse complement.
ATATTTTGACATGGTGTAAGGTCAATACAGATTATGGATTCAAAACAAAGCATTAACCCTCAAGATCTACCAGTAATATCACTGAAAATAAGAAACAGAAAATTGATGATGAATTCACCCTAGACATGACACTAAGGCAGGGGTGCCCAAAAGGTAGATGGGATCTACCAGTAGCCCTTTAGCTGGTAGATCTGTTAACAAACAGCTTGTCTAAATCACCCTCCTGTTTCATGATTTATTTCAGATATTTATTCTGTTAAGGTTACATAAAAAATAGTTGTTTATTAAATATAGCAATATAAATTCTCTCGTTAATCAATATAATATTTACGTAATATGTTTCATGGAACTGAATGCTAACAATGCTTTTATGGTGTAGATCATAATGGGACAACATCACTAAAAGTAGACCTCGCATTAGTAAAGTATGGGCACTCCTGCACTAAGGTCACTGCTGTAGCAACTGGATGGAGAAATCAGGAGCTAGCAGAGACTGGACAGAGGCACCATGGTGTTAATACATTTGGCAGAATACAGAGGCAGAATAAGACAGAGGGGCTGCTGGTTAGGAAATAACAATAGCTAGTCAGTACAGCAAAACTATTACCAGATCCTTCAGCAGGTCTTTTTAGCATAAACTGAAGAGCAATATCGTAGGTTTTAATAACCTTAAATATTAATTTCTATTAATGTTATATGAAATTGAGGAAGTAATGAGTAGGCAAAGAGCGCTAACCTCTAAGCACAATCGTTGACAAAAAATTCCATGCTAAATTCATCACATTTACAATGGAATTATGCAATTTGTGTTGAGTTACATGTAGTTAAACAGCTAACGTTTTAATTCAAGACAAATGTACGCCTAGCTGGGGGGAGTAAAAAATCTACGGTTATATAGCTTTGATCTGCCGACGATAGAGGGCTTCTTTTCATGAAGATATTAGCTACTCGGTGATTAGTTAAAGGCAAGGGGACCCATTAATCCTCCGGACTTGAAGAATTACAGCACTGCACCAGTGGTGTCTTTGTTAAAAGAAACTCTCTGAAACTACACACAAAAGCAGGTTTGAAAATGGAAAGTTGCTTATGGGTGTATTTATTATGCTGTGTAAAACAAAATTCCCAGAAAAAAGGGTGTAAAATCTGTGTAAAATTAATGGTAGTTTATCAAGGTATGTGTTACTTTACACCATGCAAACGACAGATTTGACGCTGTTTTTTTACATTGCTTCTGGTGGAAATTACATTAAAAAAAACATGTATTATCCCATTGTTTGTTACACAGCATAATAAATATACCACTTAGATTTACACTTTCTATGCACAAAAAAAAAATTTTTTAGGTGAAGGACCCTTTAAGGTTCTTTAGTTGTATTTTACCTGTATTTTGCACCTTCCATTCTTAAGAAGATGTCTTGTCCCTACTGATGAAAAGCAGCCCAACAGTATGACGTTACACCTCCATGCTTACACTAAAAGTTTCTTAAAGGTGTGGACAGTGATTTTGACCAAACACATTGCTTTGTAACTTTGTCCAAAAACCCTTATCATGGTCTCATCTGACCAAAGCCTTTTCCACATTGCTGCTGGGCCCCATTCTTGATTTTTTGGAAATTCAGATATTATTTTACATGGTTCTTTTTAACTTATGGATTTTTTCCCCATTTTACCGTAGAGGTCAGTTATGTGGACTTTATATATTGAGAATGGAGGTGATGGTAGTATCATGCTTTGGTGCAGCTTTTAATCAGCACATTCTGATAAAAAAAAAGCTAATTTAAAAAGAAACCCCACAAACAGTGAAAAAAACCACAGCACACAACCGCAACATCCATGCAGGTACCATAAACAGCAGTTATCAAAATAGCCTACTCTACTGCAGGTGCTACAAGCAAATACCTGTCCAATCATTACTAAAACAGATTATCAGTATCAATCTGTTTTAGTATCTTAACTTAGTTTTAAAGCAGGTGGCTAATATCTGATGAGAGACTATTATTTTTTTTTTAATTTCCTCTTACCTTGTGGATCATGAACCAAATGAATTGCTGAAAAATTAAACACCTCTGGTCTTTTCTTCTTTTTATGTTTCTGTGCATAGAAACAAATTGTGAAAAAAAGTGTATATTTTTAATACGCAACATATTTTTAGCAAGATTTTTTTTTTAACAATTCAAATTAGTTCAGCTACAAAGATGGCAAATCTATGTCCTCGATGACCCAAAATTTGCCTAAGGTATTGTAACGACAGAAACCAATATGATGTTAAACTATTAAATGCATCAGGACTGCCAAATTTGACCTGATACTTCACTACCCCCTGAGGTTTGGCCATGAAGCAAATTTTTAAGATTACATAGTGGGTCTATCTGACTTTTACTAACTCTTTTGCAAGTAAGTGACATGGAAGGACTATCAAACTATTTTATATGGATGTCAGCAGTTAATATGGAGGATGACATGGAACTGTATGCAAAATACAACAAAACAATAGACGTATATCACTAAAGATATATGTTATTAATATCATTAATAACAATATGTTGTTAATCCTACTCAGCAGCATTAGTATGGGAAACAAACCTTTAAAACTTTCATAGCTTTATCCAGTTTCTTTTTGTTCTTTGTGTTCTTCTTTCCCGTGGAATATCTCACCATAAGGTCTCTGGCAGTGGGGCCTTCATCCTTCAGAAAACATTCACGTTTTTGTTTTAGCAAATTTGAAAACAAGAAGCCGAAGAACACCAAAAAAAAATACTGACCTCTGATTCTGAATCACTGTCCTTCTTCTCATCCTCATCTTTTCCCAAGAAGAATTTCAGTGCAGCAACCAAAATCTGGGGGAACAAATGAAATCGACAAACGATGTTCAACCTGTAATATCTCTGTGATTTACAATCTTATGTGCAGTTTATGGTATATCTGTGTGTCCCTTTATACTTTTTTCTGCAGAAAAATACCTATTGAATCCAGAAGTACAAAAAGCATAATGCTATAGCAGAGGCCAGCTGCAATGGCAAAATATATGGCATTTAATCCCAGAAAAGTCTATAGAAATTGCAGTTAACAAGGGAATAAAGAAATTGCCAATTCTAACAAGTTAAACCAGGGCTGTCCAACTGGTGGCCCGTTGATCCCCCATTGTGTGCCCCCCCCACATGAAAGCCTACCTGTTGTGCCTGCTTACCATGTATAAAATTTAAAAGGTATTACTACAGAGATTAACTAGCCCCTGCATTGTTTAAACCTCAAATTCAGACTGTAATCCCCTGTATTGTTCACACTTGTAATCCCCCCTGTATTATTCACACCTGTGACACCTCTATTGTTTACACCCTAAAGCCCAGTACTGTTCACACCTGAGACCCAGACTGAAACTGTCCATATTGATCACCTCATACAAACTGCTGAAGGGGCACCAGCGCTGTGTCACTGTATGTAGTACATCTTAGAGTGGTCCTCATAAATTTCCCTGTCTCCTGCTCCTTTCTGCCTATGCTCCCTGTGTGTGCCATACTCTGCCTGCCATATGCTCCCTGTGTGTGTGCCATACTCTGCCTGCCATATGCTCCCTGGGTGAGCCATAGTCTGCCTGCCCCAGGCTCCCTGGGTGAGCCATAGTCTGCCTGCCCCAGGCTCCCTGGGTGAGCCATACTCTGCCTGCCCCAGGCTTCCTGGGTGAGCCAAACTCTGCCTGCCCCAGGCTCTCTGGGTGAGCCAAACTCTGCCTACCCGGGCTCCCTGGGTGAGCCATACTCTACCTGCAATATGCTCCCTGTGTGTGCCACACTCTGCCTGTTCTTTGCTCCCTGTGTTTGCCACACTCTGCCTGTTCTTTGCTCCCTGTGTTTGCCACACTCTGCCTGTTCTTTGCTCCGTGTGTGCCATACTCTGTCTGCCCTATGCTCCCTGTGTGTGCCATACTCTGCATGTGTGTGCCATACTCTACTTATGGAACATAAGCCTGGTATTTGTTCTGGTGGTTTGTTAGCAAACACCCCTAAGGTGTTTAATAATGTACTGCGGGGGTGTTGTGTTATCCACAGGGGAGGAGAAGGCATATGGATTTAAGGGTAGTTCTTAATTCGACAACTCTCTTTCATGAAAAAAGTGAGCACCAACCATTTGGTTTTGTGGTGTGCTACCACCATTAATGTGGACACAGTCTTGTGGTAACATGGGTGTGGTATAAAGTGTATGTGGTTTAAAAACAGGTATAGGTTAACACTGGCTTCCATTATTGGTCCTCCACCATGTAGGCCATAAAAATTCCATCCCTCGGTACCACAGAAGTTGAACAGCACTGAGTTAAATTATTTGGTGTGTACGATTTTTAGTAATACTGACAACCAATTTTTCCAGCAAGATCATTTTTGCACCACTTCGCTTTTATAAAATTTCATTACCTTAGTGACTTTAGAAAAACAGGCAGTAGTTATCACATTGACTGTTTTGGCATCATTCCTGTTGGCAAACAAATTAAGTCACATTTGGATAAAAAGAAAAAAGGAACACAAGACATTCAATATTATGATTTATATAGAATTAGTTGTCATTATAAGTCGTCATTATATTAGAGGGTTCCGTGCACAACCAGTTTCCAAATTCACTAAATAAATATCAGTAAAATAGTGACCGCGCCACAAACAAAAATACAAAATATGCAATAATATCTTCATAATATAACTAATTGTAGGGTAATGGCATATTATGACATTTTTGTGAAATTTATCTGTCACTTGTCTCCGGAAAGTCTTGTTGACAAAAGCTGGAAAATTCATTTTAAAGGAACTTCTTGTAAGATACATAATCTTATCTTCTGTAAATGCTGCAGCATACAAAAATTCACCATATTGTGTCACCAAGAATCTTTTAAAACAAGGGACACATGTGGGTTCATTTGCTGAGGCTGAAGTTGGACTGTCTTTTTTAAAATAAAATTTAACTAAAATAAACCAGATATCCATAATTATAGGGCCTGTTTGGTGAAAATGTATTAAATAAACTAAAAATAAACTAAGAACAAGATTCTCACAGACGTATTATTGAAATATACTCACCAGATGTTCCGTCTGTAAAGCTCAATCATGACATCAAGGGATATCTTTGCAGCAATGGCATTGTTGTCTCTTAGCATTGTGTACATAAAATTCTGCAGAGTCTAATGGTTAAAAAAAAAAAAAAAACTGAAACTTGTTAATTTTTTCAGAATTTCTCCCACTGAATACATGGCATAAATTAATTCTTCAACAACCCTTACCGTATTGACTTTGTTGTTCTTGTGTTTGGCATTTATATTCTTGATGTCCGTGACAATATGAGTGTATAAAGTCTAAAAGAAAATTCATACTTCAGTACGACTGTGGAGCAGCATATAAAAAACATTAGAAATGAGCAGGGTTTAATTTGTCACGGTATCAGCAAGCAAGGAATTAGAAAATAGCTATTCATGCGGGTATCAATCCTTCTCTTCATTTTCTCTAACAATACAATTTGTTAAGAAATTCAAAGAAGATTTTATTAGAAGAGTACCAATCATTTGTGAACACTGGTTTGGAGTTACATTTAATCTAGTCTATGGAGAACATTTGTATATGTTAAAAAAAATTCTGTGCACAAAACAAGCCATTTCTTATAATTTACTCTACTGAATATAAAATAAACATACTATAACAAACAGTTATTAACAAGCAGTACACTGGACTTACTTTATATATTATAGGTGAGAAGCCCATGGATGGATGCATTTCTTTGCCCTTGGGCAATTTACTTTATGTACAGTATTGCACAAAATTTCTATTATAAACATTAATATATTCTCAATTTAACAATACATAAGTATTATAAAATAGTCAGATTTTAAGACATTAAAAATACGAAACAATAATAACAGTGAGAACAATTAAACTTTCTGCTCAACACTAAACATGTACAACACTGCATGTACAAGTAGCATTATATAGGTAAAGCTATACATACGGCATTAAAAATAAAACGTTCTTGAATGTTTATATACGGTTACACATAGCAACCAAATACATTTTACTTTCATTAACCAATTTTCAGTAAACTGATTAAGACGAATTCCTGTAGACAGTCCTCAGTAAACAACTCACCAAGCACTAGCAAAGCAGTAGCTGTAGGACGTTATCTCCCTATATATATAGCAATTTATTCAAAGGGAGAAAAGGGGCTCTGAATAAACAACCCCCCCTTTTCCCTAAACTTCTGCTTTTGTTAGATGGAGAAATTCATTATAGAGATTGGTTTTGTTTTCTTAAAAGAAGTGAGTATCCTACGCCTAACTGTGTTAGTTTGTCTGTATTCAGAATTCTTTGGAATTTGGCAATCAGTGGTTTTGAGAATGAAAGACTCCTGATTGGATATGTAGATCCTAGTGTCTGCAAAACAAAAGCATATTGAAATAAAATGCAACTCACTTTTCGTAGAAGCTTATCTTGGCATCGCAGAAGCTCAAAGAATAGTTCCAGAAGAACTGATGGGCTTATTAAGTTCTTATTCCGTAACATGATTAAAGCTTTGCACAATGTCTATAAAGTAAAAAAAATTGCATTTTACATACACATTTTATACTGGATCAATATCACATAACCAGGTATACTAAAAATAATTCTAAATGGCTATTTCCAAAAAAGTTTAGATAAAGGGCCCAGAGCCCGAAACATACTTTGTAAATAAGCCCAAAGCATGTTGTGTAAATAAACACATTTTCAGCGTCTAGTTCTGCCTCATTGGCTGTCTCTTGTTAATCTACAAGCAAATTTGATAGATACTTTTTTCTTATACAATAACTAATATTTGTTAATAGGTTTTACAATACAAAATGTTTAAATGCGTAGGTAAAATAACACATACGTTTAACGCTCAATGCAGGTCCCCTTTAACACTTATGAATGTAAACAGGATAATCATTTATGTACTTTTGCAAAAAAGTATATGCCATATAAATACCATTCTCTGATCAGGATCCATCACGGTGTGATGTGTACATAGCAAAGACTTCAACTGCTCTGGAAAATCCTCCAGATATTGTTGAAAACAGTGTGCTGTCTGGAAAAATGCAAAACCAATATAGAAGCCAAGTAAGTTATATATTAATAATATTATTATTAATCTTACAGTTTCCATTTCCTTTGGATTATTTACATTAAAAAGATTAAATCATGCAGAGGCTTACCTGTGCCATAAACATAACCAAGGTAGACAAATCTTTATTTGGCTTGTCTGGCTGAAGCTTAAATATTTCAATAACAGAAAGGTAGTGCTTATACTGCTGCAAAAACTGTAGAAAGAAAATACAAAGAAAGAATTCTTAGTTTCATTAATTGGTGGTTGGAAATAACTGGCAAGTAGGGTTGCCATAAATTATTCTTTTTAACAATATTAATAGGTAGGAAAGATAAAAATATAGGAGTTTCAGTATTTCTTTCCAGACAAAGGTGGCAACCCTACTGGCAAGAGAAATATATAAACTGGCACAATAAGAGCATCACTGTTATTTGGATTCCCTAGCATATAGGAAAGTCCATAGACTAGGCAGGTGAATGCCAAATTGGATATACAGTTATGTTCAGAATATATCTATGGAATCAGTTATTTGGAAACCCATTATCCAGAAAGCTTGGAATAATGGAAAAAGCATCTCCCATAGACGTAATTTTATCCAAATCTAAATTTTAAAAAATTATTTCCTTTTTCTCTGTAATTATAAAACAGTCCCTTGTAAGCGATCCCAACTAACACATAAATTAATTGAGAATTGAATTGAGAAAACCAGTTGGATGACTAGTAAATCGTCTTTGGAAAAAAAAAAATACAGTTGATTTGACTTACTACTATAGATATATAATTAATCCTTACTGGAAGCAAAACCAGCATATTGGGTTCATTTAATATTGACATGATTTTCTAGTAGATTTAAGGTATGAAGATCCATATTACAGAAAGATGCATTATTCAGAAACCCTCAGGTCCCAAGCATTCTGGATAACAGGTCCCACACCTGTAATATTCTTCCGATATCGCTAACCTGATTTATCACTGTTTTTGGTAGAAATTATGTTTCTACAGGGCAAATAATTTACTAGTACGTGTAGTAGAGTAATAGAAAATCAACAGACCCAACAGTCATGACATGCATGCAGCAGATTATGTGTAATTGCATCATTAATTAAAAATAATTCTGTGGAAAAAAAGGTGTAAATTACGGCCCTTATTTAGGGAAGGAAGGCAGTAAATATTGTGCATGCTGGTAATAGTGCATTTCTCTCTCAAAATAAATGGGCCATTCCAGATACTGTTCAGAAGAACAGCATTCTTTGATTAAAAAGTTGATCTAAGAGGGGAAAACATATAAAGAAGTGCAGAAAACGACAGACTGCTCAGCTAATATGATCTCAAATGCTTTAAAATAGCAACTAAAATCTGAAAGACATGAAAACTACCATTTGAATGGATAGAAGCCAATGATCAGCTCCAGGAAGATCAAAGAAGGTGTAAAGTAACCTGTAAGTACTGCTGTGCCTATGTGAAACCAAGCTATTGGCAAGAAGCCCCCACAAAGTCCCATTGTTGAAAAAAAGACTAGCTGAAGAGGTTACAATTTGCCAAAGAACACATTGTTTGGCCGAAAGAGAAATGGCGCAACATTTTGTGGACTGATGAAAGCAAGATTATTCGTTTTTGGGGCTAGGGGCCACAGACAGTTTGTCAGAAAACCCTCAAACACTGAATTAAAGCCACCGTACACTGTGAAAACAGTGAAACATTGTGGCACAAGCAACATGATATGGGGATGTTTCTCATACTATGGTGTTGGGCCTATTTATCCTAGAGATACCAGGGATCATGGATCAGTTTCAATACATCAAAATACTCAAAGAGGTCATGTTGCCTTATGCCGATGAGAAAATGCCCTTGAAATGGGTGTTTCAACAAGACAATGACTCAAAACACACGAGTAAATGAGCAACGTCTTGGTTCCAGACCAAAAATATTGACGTTATGGAGTGGTCAGCCCTATCCCCAGACCATAATCCAATAGAAAACTTGTGGGGTGACATCAAAAATGCAAAACCAAGAAATGCAGAATTGTGGAATGTAACAGGAGTTAGAAGTTGGTCGACTCCATGCAACACAGATGTGCAGTAGTTCTCAGAAACACTGCAATTGCTATAGAAAAGGATATTGCAGCAAGCAGTAAAAAAAATCCAAAATTATTTTTTAAATATGTTAATAGTAAAAAATTGAAGCAGGAAGGGGTGGGACCCTTACTATCAGAGGGGGGGGGCAGCTGGTTGATGAAAACAAAATAAAAGCACAGATTCTGAATTGTCACATGACCAGAGGCAGCTGGGAAATTGACAAAATGTCTAGCCCCATGTCAGATTTCAAAACTGAACATAAAAAAATCTGTTTGCTCTTTTGAGAAATGGATTTCAGTGCAGAATTCTGCTGGAGCAGCACTATTAACTGATTCATTTTGAAAACATTTTTTTTTCTCATGACAGTATCCCTTTAAGAATGGCTTGGATGATTTTTTGGACAGACATAATATCAAAGGCTATTGTGATACTAAGCTCTATAGTTAGTATAGGTATGGGTAAATAGAATTTAATTAAAAGTAGGTAGGGGTGGGTGTATGGATGCTGGGTTCATTCATTTGGAGGGGTTGAACTTGATGGACTGTCTTTTTTCAACCCAATTTAACTATGTAACTGCTTATACAACTAAATATTAGTTCAGTGATTCAAAGAAAAGCAAAATCTTGAAACATTTTTCAGTTTATACAGTGAATTTTTGAGTTTGTAAAGAAGAATGCAGACACTTCTATTTTTTTTGAACAGCCTAATATTCAATAACACAAATTTGACAAATGCGTCTTCATGTTTTGGAAAAGAATGTGCAGTGTTCCCAATGCATTTGCATGTATGGAAATAAAAGGTATTATAAGAATTTTGCGGTTTATTCACTTTTTTAAACATACCTATATTCTGAACACAAATGTATTAAATACCTTCTAATTTATGACAGAGAGCCAGATACTATTTGCCTCAGTTTTATTAAAATTAAAGTTATTCACTTTAAGGGAGAAGAAAAGTCTTATTCCAACTTTCTTTATACATGTAAGGTGTATTATTTAAAGTATCCCTACTCCACTGCTCTGCACTCCCAAGTACCTGTATCTCAGTCACTCAACTTTCTCTACTTGATTGTAAGCAATGGCCTGTGCCATCAAATACGCACTTCAGCACAAAGCCTTTTTTTTAGCTGGTAAGCTAAAGATGGAAATCAAAAGCGCCGAAAGGAAGATCCTGGGAGAGGAGAGAAGCGATCCTGTTGCGTCTATTAGGCAGCCATTCCACTCCGGTCACGTGGTACTCCAAAAGACAAACGAAAAGGCACAGACTGCCATAGACATGGGATCCATAGGCCAAAGTAATTAAAAAATCCCAATTTTATTTAAAAACGTTGCAATAAAAACATAGTGCAAACAAGAATATGTTGCAGGCAGGATGAGAGCATGGCTTGACGCGTTTTGTGACTCAAACTAGTCACTTCCTCAAGAAGCATAAGTAAATAAGCTAAAGATGGCAAACTATGGAGAGTCAAAAGTGGTTAAATGGGAATAGCTGAAGTAAGATTGAGAATTAAATAAATTTAGCAGTTTGATTGGGGGATTGTTTATACCAGTGATCCCCAACCAGTAGCTCGTGAGCAACATGTTGCTCTCCAACCCCTTGGATGTTGCTCCCAGCGGCCTCAAAGCAGGTGCTTATTTTTTAATTCCAGGCTTGGAGGCAAGTTTTGGTTGTATAAAAACCAGGTGCACTGCCAAACAGAGCCTCAATGTAGGTTGACAATTCACATAGGGGCAACTAAATGGCCAATCACAGCACTTATTTGGCACCCCAAGAACATTTTTCATGCTTGTGTTGCTCCCCAACTCCTTGTACTTCTGAATGTTGCTCACAGGTTCAAAAGGTTGGGGATCCCTGGTTTATACACATAATACTGGAGTTTCGTATTGCTACTTTTCCTTCTCCTTTAATGAGAAATGTCAAATAACTGCGGCACTTACCCATCACTTCTCGGAAAGAAATGTTGATTGCAATCTCCACAATGAGCAATTAAAACACTACATGTTCCACAGTCCTCATACTTATTAAAAAGTAGTATTTTCATCCCAGACAGTGAACATATCTATGCTGTAGGCTAGCAATCAGTATGGACAATTGCACATGGGGCAATTTCAACAATATTTTGAAGCAAAAAGTACCTGACAATCATTTGCAAGAAATTAATTCAGAAGGCAATATGTTGCTGCTTGTTTGAGTGAACAATCAAATGGTATGACAAGCCCTGGTACAAGCCTTGAGCATTTAGTCAATCACTTCAAGTGGGTATGCATACATCATATTAACAAGTGGTCCCAGGGATCTGGGTTGGAGGGGGACTCAGTGAGGGTGTAAATGCTCTTTGTCAGAACATAGCCCTAGTGGGAACTCAGAGGGTGTCCATGCACTGTACCAAAATTGGCCCCAGGGAAGTTCATTCACAAATGAGAACTGAATAGGATTATTACCTCTTCTCTGTAGGAGGCAGGATCTCTCTTTATCAAGTTCTGCAACTGCGGCAGGTTGGTCGGCAGCTTGTTATTATTCCTTCCCGACATTGTGGATTTGACGTCAACACACACACAGCAAACTAAAGTAAAAAAAACAAAAAAACCTTTCAGCACAGTATATTTTCCAGTTTAAGGTGCAAGACACATGAAAAACCTCCATGCATGTCACTAAGTTGGAATTTTATGAATAAAGTAAATATTTTCCAAACAGCACAACAGTAGGTGACATAGTATCTATTACAGTGAGGGATGTTATCAGTACCCAGCCCGATATGCCCAACCTCAAAGTGGGCACATCAGTTAAAGGTCTTGGTATACTATTTCTATGTGGCCAGCTTTATTTGCTAGCACTTTTCTTCATGGCCACACACAACATCCTCCCACCCAGCCAAAACTCTAAATTAGATCATTTTGATTAATTTGACGAAGGGCCGCTATGGGGGGGGGGTTGCAGTAGGGACACTCATACAGGGCCATGTGGGTTTAGCTGTCTGTGATGTCCTTAATTGTATTAGACTCCACCATGTGAGTGAGCTGCAGACTTCGGGAGGGCTCTCTCTAGCTTTCACACAGCCTAACACTGCCGCTTCTGCTAACACAACCCGCAGTCCCCGATTACTACTTACACCTCCCGCAGAACTGTTAACTGCAGGTTCCCAGCCACATGTACAGAACTTCCGAATGCCACAAGTCTCACCACGCGAGATTTGCGTCACGACTACGCATAAGCGCATCACGTAGCGTCTTCTGGCAACGACGAGCTGCCTTCCTAATCGGAAGCTGGATGGCTCTCTCATAATTTGTTTTCTTTCTGGTCGCACGTTTTAGTAATGTTAGAGAATCAGAAAAAACTTTCTTGGGCGTTAGTTTTCCCTCTGTGCCTTCCGCAACCTCATCTCCTCTGACTTGTGACGGAACTAAAAAAATACTTTTTTCCAGACTGCTAAAAATACCTGCCACCCTCTTCTCCCCAGGAGAGTTTGTGCATACTATTGCCGAGCGAAATTAACATTTTATTTAATTGTTTATACCAGGTTAAGTGCACATAATGTTGGTTGCAGTAAGAATCTCACACACACAGACGTGTTACTGAAATATAAAGTTCATAATGCTTATATAATAACACCTGTTTGGTTTTTATTAGGGGGTTTTGGGGCTCCAGGCCTGGGTTGAGATTTAAAATAGGCCCTAGTCAGGTACACAGAGGACCAAACAGTACCCCCACCTGTCCACTAAACAGGGACTGTCTGTGGTATTTTACAGCAGCCCCTCTGGCATGTGCCAAAATCCATTGTGGGCCTGTTTGGGTCATGCAGGGGTGTAACTACAGAGGAAGCAGACCCTGTGGCTGCAGGGGGCCCAGGAGGTATAGTGTGGTGTTTATACAAATGGCCTGTAGATGTCACGGTGCCCAGACTTATACTGCGCATACTTCCTGGTAGCCTAAAAGTGAAAGTTACTGTTGTGTAATGCCTGTATGACACTGCTAATAAAGCACTGTTATACTCTACTCATCCTTGGCTACTCAAAACATAACATATAGGGGCCCCATCAAGCCCTAATTTATGTACAGTTGTAATAAATATTGGTAAAACAAGTCAACCTCAACATTTTAGGGGCCTGAAAACTAATTTGCTGTATGGCCCAGTAATATCTAGTTACGCACTGCATGTACTGTTTTCATCCTTGTGAAAGTCAAACAGTAATGTGGCAAATAACCACCTCTGATGTCACAATCCCACCCACACAAGACATAAACATGCCCCCAAATACTATAACCCCACCCCATGTGTTACTTCTCCACCCCCAATGTCATCCCTCCACCTTGTTCGGTTTTTGCAGAGTTCAAAAACAGCAACTCTACTCCTGGGGCATTTTTTTTTTCCGGTGTCACAATCAGGAAGCAACAGTGGTGTGTAATATGCCCTGTCATCAATGTTGGGAGTCCAGGTGGGGGGATTGGGAATTCATGAGACTCCTGAAAATTTTAAAACACTTGACAGATCAGTCTTAATCATAGGTAAAAAGGTTTATCTGGAAGAGTCAGCGACACACAAAGAAATTAAAATAATTAAGTCCTGTTAAAAGAAAATAATTGAGGCAGGTCGCAAGCTATTTGTAACACAAAATTTATAAAGTTTGTATATAGACCCTCTAATTTATGCTATCATTTCATTAGCTGAAAATGTTGTCGTATTATAATTATTTCTACAAATTGATTACAGATCTGTTATTTATCTAAGGTCTCAGGCTCTAACATGGTCTTTTCAGGGGTTTCAAACTGCATAATAGTCATACTTATTGTGGAGTCAACAGTTCCTCGATAAGTATTTTTTATATATTGCTTTAAACCATCTCACCAGTGTGTGTGTGTGTGTGTGTGTGTGTGTGGCATCTGAAGGAAGACCCATCTTATAACACTGTTGGGGTTCGATAAAAGTGAGATATCAAAATATAAGAAGATAAATATAAAAAGATTTTTGATTTGCTTAAAATGGAGTCTATTGGTGATGGCCATCACAAAATTTGGAGGATTCTGTCCGTTGGCCCCCTCCCTGCAAATCTATTATATGGAAAAGTGTGCCTGTTTGTAAAGCTGATCTATAGATGCAGAGTTCACGGGCACCATCTTTCTAAAGACGTGAACTGCAGTCTGATTGGATCCCAATCAGTTCTTACATAGTTCCATCTCAATGCAGCTCACGTCTTGGAGAAATCATGTCCAGCTAATGTCAAAATGGTATGAATTCTTCACTACCATTCCTGTCTGGGAGACAAGGATACTATAAACGGTTGGGTGAAATCACAGGAAGGGAATAAAAGGGGATGCAAGTTGAAAATGGGGTTGAGGGAAATTGAAATGAATATTTGATAATGAAAGATAATGTGAGACAAAATGCATAGCCACCTAAGCACAGATGCCCTCCAATTTTGTCCACCCTCCCCCATGTCTTGGAGGCAACTAGCAAGTTTTTTAAGGGTTTACCTATCTTGAAGGTGATAAAAGGACCCTCTTCCACTACTAGATCCAACGAGGGGTCTGCACACATAACATGCCATGCATGTTCCCTAACAATGTTTTTTATTTCTGTTGGAGAACTCGTCATTATATTTAGTGAAATAATCAAACAGGCAGGTGTGCTTTTTTACTATTGGCCTATTGACCAGGTCTAATGCCTGGTTCTTGGCTTCATTCAGCCATTTGGAATTTTTCTTTAAAGAGCTTAAACAAACTGAGGCATCCACTGATGAAATCTACCTCCTAAAAGCAATTTTTTCTTGCCCTTAAATATTGTCCCTTAGGTATATTTCTGATGCAATTTCTACAATGCCCACTAGCAGCATATACAATTATATTCCTGTCTGTGGGGTTTCCATTTTTCAATCCTACTGACCACAAATATACAGCCAAATAACGGGTTTGATACAGACCAATTTCTGCTGTGAACTTAAGATTGTGATCATTGCATCAACAAATCCTTTATCTTCATCCCAAATGTCATCTGCGTATATAACACCACACAACCATTAAACTTTTTAAAACCCCATATGAACCTATCTTCCTATGCAGCCATATACAATGCTGCAGAATTTTGACATATATATATATATATATATATATATATATAATATATATAGTAGTATATATGTACTGTTAAAGGAAAACCTTTTTTTTTAAAATGCATCAGTACTGCTCCAGCAGAATTCTGAACTGAGATCCTTTTTTTCATATTTAATTTTTAAATTTGATATGGGGCTAGACATATTGTATATTTAATATATAAGACCCCTTACCCTTCCAAAAAGCAGGTTTCCTGAAGGCTGCAGAAGGTTTGAGGATTGTAGAGATCAAAATTTATTCAGAAAGCTTTGCATTGCTAGCACCACCTAGTGGTGGCCATAAAAATAGCACCCAGGCAGGGTCTTATTTAAGTACAATGAGAAGGGGAGAAACAAAAGCTGCCTCAAAGCAGTTCCTGCCTAAAGTGCTGGCTCCTTCTCAAAGCTCTCAGGCACAATGCACTGAAATGGCTGCCTCAACACCAATAGTAAAGCTAAACAAATACATTTGTTGGTTCAAGAATAACATTTTAAATGGTAGAGTGAATTATTTAAAGCAGGGGTGCCCAAAAGGTAGATCGGGATCTACCAGTAAACCTTTAGCTGGTGATCAGTAGATCTCAAGAAGTCAACAAACAGCTTGTCTAAATCACCCTCCTAGTTCATGCTCTTCATTCAGATATTTATTATGTTAAAGTTACATAAGAAATAGTTATGTGTTAAATGTAGTAATATACATTTTCTCATAAATCAATATTTAAGAAATATTTTCCATAGAACAGAATGCTAACAATGCTTTTATGGATGCAGATCCTAATGGGACAACATCACTAAAAGTAGACCTCACAGTAAAGTATGGGCACTCTTGATTTACAGTATAAACAATGTAATTTAGAAATAAAAAGTAAATCATAAAAATCATGACTGAATCCATGTATCTTAGGTCAATGATAATATATTGTTATCCTGGGATGTGGATTTATTAGAAAATTGTATTGTAATCTTTGTCATGGATGACAGCAGTTTCATTTGCTTATTTTAATATACTATCAAGTTCCTTCACAAATTTGGTAGTAGGATCAATGTTCAATCTCTCATATGTGGCAATCTCACCAAGCATTTTCCATGCTTCTCTGTTATAAGCTGTTCTATCCTGGATGACTACCCCCCTCCCTCTTGTCAGTCTGCCGAAAAACCAGGTATCTGTTTTCGATAAGGGCCTGAAACAACTTTCATCTTTCATCCTTGGAAAGGTTATTCTTTTATGACCATGGTCTAGAAAAAGCTGATCAATATCTTGTTGAACAAGTTTATGATGCATCCTTTATAATTCCCTTGGGAAAAAGTTTTGTTGTACTTGGGGAATTACAATAGGAGTAAGGTGGCCCCTTGTGTATAGTGTATCTATTACTTCTTTAACTCATGTTAACTGATGTCTTTTAATTGCCAGCTGACATATGAATTTTTTGTTAAGGACTGAGGTTTCACCAGCTGGCAGAGGTCTACTAGAGAGGTTAAAAATAGGTGGCACATGTAATTTAAATAATCTTAGTTCTGGATGCTGTTTTCCCTGCTGGTTCCTCTATTTTATAAGGACCATCCCCCTCTTCTGACACCTTTGTATGGGGAATAGATAAAAATCCCTGGGCTGTTGTTCAAAATTATACTTATGTGTTTCCACTGTATCATGGGATATAGAAATGCTATTGTTTTTGGACTCTTACACCATATATGTTTCTGTTGTGCTCAAAACATTTAATATACTGTATTACTGGCAGGGCTAAGTAAGGCAGGGCATGGATGGAAGTTAAAAGCTTGCTTAGTATTTAGATAGCTTTATACACATATGTTAGTGTGTTACACCAAACACAACACTTGTACTGTATTATACAATTCACAGGGCTGCTTTCCCCACACTATAATGTATATAGTAGTATAATACATATAGTACAGTATTTTGACACTGTAATATTGATCAGTGTTGTGTATAGCATTATTGCCCCAGTGTTAGAGTAAAACAAAAAATACACAAAATGAAAGAGGTAGAGTGCCCAGCTAATAACAGTTTGTCAGCTAAGGGTTCATAGAACAACTGAATCACAGGTTTGTTTGAGAGCATTGTTCCTTATTTATAGCTTAAGGTATATAAAAGATAAAATCTGCCAAAAGACCTAATCAGCATCTTATTGGCCCATTTTTGGGTCCATCCAGTGGGCTTTCCTGAAAGGGTTGCCACCTGCCTGGTATAATGAATAAAAATTGAGCCCTTCTTTACACCCAGTGACAGTGAAATGAATGAAATAAAAATAGGAA
Organism: Xenopus laevis; assembly: GCF_017654675.1. NCBI lineage: Eukaryota > Metazoa > Chordata > Amphibia > Anura > Pipidae > Xenopus > Xenopus laevis. The sequence goes on along the minus strand of NC_054372.1, from coordinate 70,705,089 downwards.
TCATTAAGAATGGCGCTCCTCTCTTCTTTGGCACCACTTCCAAAATGGGGGCCCCCATCGTTTGCCCATGCTGTGTTGTGGTGTTGTGATGCCATTTGCATTTCAAATATAGAATAAAAGAACACCAAAGTCCTGGGTTGCATCCCTGAGTATAGGTTCTATTCCTGAATGTTCCTAAGTGCTCTAAAATTCTACAGTATGTTGACTGATTCATACATTTTGATCTCTGTCTACTGTATGCTAATTGCTGCCTGCCCTTGACTCTTTGGGATATATTTATCAAATAGTGAAGTTAGAGATAGCTACAGTCCTCTAGAGTGAAATTCTGCCACTCTCCATTCATTTTTATGGGATTTTTTAAAGAGTATTTATAAAGTGAAAAGTGAAAGTTCATCCCTTGCTAAATACACCTTTCAAAATCCCATAGAAATGAATGGAGAGTGGCGGGATTTCACTCTAGAGGACTGTGGTGATCTTTAACTTCACTCTTTGATAAGTATTCCCCTTTGCCTGGATTTCAACCTTGAACTGTTCAACCCCCTATGTACTGCAACTGGAAATTTATCTGCTACTCTGTATAGCAAATTCCTCCTTGTGCCCGACTCCAACCTTAGGCCTGACACAACCACCCTATGAAGGGTCCCAAAGTCCATAAACAGACATTTTCCTAGTTCTTAAATTATTGTTGTTTATTGTTACTCAATCTCATTGCTCATACCTGCCTTCCTTAAAAGATGGCTTAATTCAGCCAATGATAGTAGAATTGATTATATTTGCATTGATAAAATGGATAAATCTCAGAGTCCATTTGACATATAATCTTGCCAAGAGACCAGCTGTCTGCTACAGTATTATATTTCTTCTTTTGCAAGACCCTGAGAACAAAGACAAAAGCAAACTTTAAAAAGCTGTGGATGAACACACCATAAAACATTCTGACTTTCTTTCAATACAAAAATCACATGTTATTTGTAAACCAACACAAGAGAATTTGAAGTGTTGAAGTGGAAATAAGTTTTAGATTTAGGACTAAATATAAATTTTCCAAAACTAGCTTTCCCTGAAAACTGCTGGCAAGTAGCAATGCTTTTGACATATAGAAAGAGATCAAACATGAATGGGTAAGACATTTAGCAACAAACTTAAATGAAGTCTATCATTGGCAAATTAATGTTTACATACTAACAAATGCACAAATAAAAATCTAAAAATGTACCTCTTTTATTTGCTATACCCCTATGTTTGTAAAGACAATAAGCTGAGTTATCCAGAAATCTCTGAATTATAGGAAGGCCATTTCCCTTAAACTCAATTTTAAGCAAATAAGTCAAGTTTTTAAAGATAATTTCCTTTTTCCCTGTACTCGATCCTAAAAAAGGGATAATTAATCATTACTGGAGGCAGAACAATCCTGTTGGGTTTATTCAATGTTTAAATAATTTTTTAGTAGACTGAAAGTATGGTGATCCAAATTATGGAAAAATCTGCCCATCTACAGGTTCCTGTATAAACTCAAGTGATATACAAGACTGCCTCCACTGAGGTGCTCCATCACAAGAATGACAGACAAATTAAAAGAAATTGAAACATTGGAATAGATGGCACAAAACTGGATAGAAAATTAATTTGCATGCGAATGTTGTACTAGACTTTCAAATTCTGCATTATTATTGTACAGGAATGACCATAGAGAATTTAAAGGTTAGTTCACCTTTAAATTGCATTTTAATATGTTGTTGAAAGTCCTATTCGTGTTTTATTTTTTATAGTTTTTAAATTATTTGCCTTCCTCTTTTGCCTATTTTTCTGTGATACTACAATGTTATTGTTACTTTTACTACCTTTCGACTTTATTTTTTAGCTGTGGCAGTATATTCTATATTTTGGTTCATTCGTTTTTTTATTCAATACAATTGTACCATTAATGTAGTGTTAAAATGTATAGCATTATGAAAAAATATCATGCACATGGTGACGGAATATTCTGCTAGGCCTGAAAGAGTTTTGGTGCCTTGTTGATTTGTTCCTTCCCTATTTTACTCTCATAATGACCATGATCCAACCAGTGTATTGTCAATCTGTGGGCAAGGGGAAAACAATATTTCTGTTTCCAAATAAATCATTAGGGAATATATATAAACCGCAAAGTACATTATGCTTTCATATCCAAATATACTGCTTAAGATAAGAATAACTGTCCTTGTGGCATTCAATTAAAAGGAAATGATCTGTCGTCAGATATATAGAACAGATTGAAAAAGGGGATCTGACTTCTGTCAGTATTTAAGGTTTTATACGAAGGAAAAGAAAGAAAGTATCCCCTTTCAATCAGGAAAACCACCCAAAGTAATTGTTTATCCCTATATCTTTCGGTATTGGACTGGACCCTTTAATCCCGTAGCTCTGTATATATTAGTTACCCACTTAATAAATACTCCCACAAAGTGCAAGTGTTTGATTTACATAAATTAATAGATTAACCTCAATTGAGGTTATTAAAAAAGAATTGATATTTATAAAGTGATTTAGTGCTTAAATAGACTGAAACTAAAATTCAAGTAGATTTTCAATTAATTGCTATATATGCTTTATAATTTGTAATTCATAACCAGTTCATTAGGTATTAGTGAATATTGGATTATTAAAAATCAATTAAAACACCAATATTAAGTGCTAAAGTGGCAACAGGTTGTGATAAATTCTCTTATAAATCAATTATAGTACAACTATTAATAGCTCTGATTCCATGAGAAAGTAGGAAAGAGAAATTTAAGATGGGTGGAGAAGTCCCGTGTAATCTATCTGATCATTTGGCTAACTGCGGGACCCCACATAGAGGGAGAAGTCAGTGCTTCTGGGACTGTGGTCTCAAATTTTAATTTTATCTAGCTAAATTGAAGAGCTAAAAAGAATGCAGATAATAATCTCCTTAATCAGAGCTAAAGGGAGCTCCCAGGTCACTATCCAAAAAAATTTTTTCTTAAAAAGAACCCCTTAAGGTTTGTCTAAAAATGGTATAAACCGATAAGAGATAACAGGCCCTCAATTGAGGTTAATCTATTAATTTATGTAAATCAAGCACTGGCCCTTTGTGGGAGTATTTATTAAGTGGGTAACTAATATATACAGAGCCACGGGATTAAAGGGTCCAGTCCAATGTATGAAGTGGTTTCTTTTAAACCTAGTATTTTAGCAAATATGATTTTTTCATATTTTTAAGTGTCTAGGGAATATTTTTCTACAGTCCTTCCTGCCCTTAAAACACCACATCCAATTCACCCTGCTTATGGCAGTTCTGAAATCTTCCTGTCAAAGCCTAGGACATTAAATTCATAGTTCTCTCATCCAGCTACGTGCAACCTAATAAGCTTATTTTTTGTAATTTTTTCATGTCCTGGTGATACTGACGGGTCAATGAGAGGAATGTGTCGGTATAACCAAAAATTAAATGATGCGTACATGTATCTAGTATAAGTTATTCTAGAGCAACTGGACTTGCTCAGTAATCATTGAAGATGTTTTACTACTCATCCAAGCAGCTTCTTCAGTTCAACTGACTGGTGTGGGAAGTCCCTGGCATATACACTCTTCCACTAATCAAATCACAATGGACCATTGTAACTTTTCAGAGAGGTGACGGTTGAAACTCACAGAGAGTGAATAATGTGTAGCTGTGATAGAATTACCAAGATATTACCAACTCCTAGAACTAGATACATGAATGTGTGCATGCTTTTACGCAGCATCACTGATGGGAAGATGAAGTTCTACATTAAAGCCAGTTCTATGGACCAATGACCATGAGATAGGATAAATGGTTAGGAATGTGTGAGCACACTAACACCGGGCCCACCAGTTTAGTATAAGGGCTTAAAGAACAACTCAGCCAGGAAATTCCCTGGTGGACCAGTCCATCATTGTTTGTCATCAATGTAAAAAAATTGATATATTGAGGTAGACAAATACTACAATACTGAAGGAGCCAACAAATCTTATGCACATTGGGAGAGTCCTGTGAACATACATGTATAAACTTTGTGTAGTGCAGAATGTTCACACAGTGAATATATTCGCTCTGTGCATGGTTATATTTTTTAAAGCTGGATAAGAGAGATGTATTTAATGTGCAAATAGAATTGCGAATGTCGATAACAACTTTTTAAATATGGCAAAAATCGCAAATTGCAAATATATTTATGTCCACTCCTGCATTTGAGTTACAATATTTGCAAAACATTTTTGCTTCTCATTTGCCAGCCATTTGCGTAAATTTGTGTGCAATGTGAATTAGCATAGAACGGAAAAGACAGGCACAGCAGTGCAATATTTTAGTTTTAGGAAAAAACATAAAACCATTTGTGAATGAGTATGCAATGCGCAAGCTTTATAAATGAACACCATAGAGTCAGCTCTTAAAGGAGAAGGAAAGCTACGGAGGCATTTTATTGCCAATAGATTAGCTGCAATAGTGCAAGCTAGAATGCTATATTTATTCTGTAGAATGTTTTACCATACCTGAGTAAAAAGCTCTAGAAACTCTCTATTTGTTTAGAATAGGAGCTGCAGTATTAACATGGTGTGACATCACTTCCTGCCTGAGTCTCTCCCTGCTCTGGGCTCAGATTACAGTAGAGAAGGGAGGGGGAGGGTAAGAGGAGCAAACTGAGCATGCTCTTGCCCAGGGCAATGAGGTTTAAGCTGAAGGCAGGAAGTCTGATACAGAAGACCATGTGTACACAATAGAAGGAAAGAAATGCTGTGTTTCTTTTGACAAGGGACTCAGAGCTGCACTACTTTGGGGGTTTACTGGTATATTTAGATGGACCTTTCTGATAAGGCTTACTTAGTTTTAACCTTTCCTTCTCCTTTAATTCAGTTTGGCCATCAATTACATGGACAAATTTACATATTGATTAAAATAGACAGCAACATTTTTACTTGAATGCAAATATAATGGTAGGGCTCACTGGGGCACTCAGAACTTGCATTTACTGTATTAAAGGTGATTAGATTTTGCAAAGCACCATAGTTACATGAAAACAAAATAAATGCATATAGCTTTTTTGTTCTGATGCAATTCACTAAAACTAGAGATCTGCAAAATATAAGTTCTAAGAATAGAAATAAAAAGTAGCAATAACAAAAAAGGAAATAATGGGAATTGTTTTTTTAGTTGCATGCAACTTTTTTTAATTGCATTCTTTAAAAAAAAAAAAAAGAACCATACACATTGAAAAAGAATTTGCGAATATAAAACATACACAATTTACGAAAATTTAATTTTCAGTTAAACAACTTCTTTAACTGAGGACTTCTATAAATGGGACTAGACACCAAAGATATAGTCTGATATTCAATATCAGAAACAGATTAGCGTGCTAAAACTGAAAGTGTATGTTCCTGGAAACAAAGACTATACATTTAAGATAAGTTCAGTCTTGGATTTTATGGGAATGAGAAACTTACAGTCGTTATAAATAGAGAAGGAGTTGTTCTGCTTGGGAAAGTACAAAGTCTATGTTAAGGATTTAACCACAAGTTAATGAAACCATTGTAATTACAGGCACACAAGTCTGCTTTCAGTTTCACTGGAGACAAAAATCTGGCATTTATGACAGAATTTTTAGTTTCACCTACTAACTACTACATTTAGAATGTGCATGTTTTATTCTGGATTTATTATACTTTACAATAAATATATGTTTAAATATAAGTAGAGTTTTAAACAATTCCAAGTGTAAATGCTGGTCTCAAAATAAATTGATATAATAAATAAGTGGTTTAAAGGGTTACATGGACATTGTGGCAGGACAAGAGCAAAATGGCATGGATATTTGTAACAGAGCAAAGTTCCTGGATAGTCCAGGATGGCCCGGGGAAAATATGTGGAATTTCTCATTATTATTTATATATAGATATTTTTTTGTATAAAAGTTTACATTTTAATACTGATATATATTGTAGACTTTAAATACTAACATTAATATTCATTAGTACAAAAAGTTCCTGTTATTAGGACCTGTTATTCGGAATACTCGGAGACCTTGGGTTTTCCTGGTAAGGGGTCTTTCCATAATTTGGATCTTAATACTTTATTTATTAAACCTTAGCATTATTTTGTTTTCAGGCTTTGTGTCCTTGATATAACTATTATGGTAAATTTGATGAAGAAACCCTGTGTGGGTTTGAAACATTACTATCATGCTGCTGTTAGAAACGTAATTTCATACATTTTCATGGAATGTTTTTGATTTTATCCCCTGAGCCAGTGATGCACCACTCTCGTGCTTAACTTTCCTGCACTAGTGCTGTGCTAAAAATTGTTGTAAATTAACAGGAGCTGATTTTTGCCACCTCTAGTAACCTGAGTGGCAATATCGCACAAGGTGGGTTTCTCAACTTGCCTCATGGCAGCATCTCCCCTGTTTATGATCATAACACACTCTTTCTATAAAAGGCAAACTGGGAGTTATTATGCAACAACTGAATTATTAGCTACACTTAATAATAATAATAATAATAATGAAACCCTCTTTGTAACAGTATGCATGTACACATACCATCATTTAAAATAGATTTTGACTGAATGTGATGTATCTGTCCTAAAAGGGGAAACTTTCATCTAAATGATCCATTAAGTGACTTCATTAAATTGCACTGATTTAATTATTTTAATTTAAGTAATTCATTTAATTAATTCATTTAATTTAATTTGATTGGGCATTAAACAGACACACATTGCCATATTTTTTAACAATAATTTAGAATTTTTTTCCTAGTGTTACAGTGCGCAAGGGGTGTAACTACAGAGAAAGCAGATCCTTCAGCAGTAGAGGGGGAGGCCCAGGAGGTATAGGGGGGCCCACAAGACCCTAATTAATCAGCAATTTCAATATATATTAGTAAAACTGTACAACCTCTGGATAAAAATTTCCTGCGGGGCCCAGCAACATGCTATACCATTGCTGGGCACCTGCAAAATAGTGTGAACAGTACTATAATAGCGTTAGAATTTTATTCAATGGTCGTAAGTAAGTTGCATGTGTAGGCTTAACATGCTATAAACAACACATGGAAGTACCACACACACCTCCTCAAATCAAGCTTGAATTCCCTTGCATTTCCTTTCATCCATTTGGCAATGCTCAGTTGATTAGAGCAGACTGAATTGGTGCATTAATGCTACATTTAAGTTGTAAAGGGCATGTATAGCAGCAATAACTATGAGTAGGGTTCAACTATATAGTTGTACTTCCATTTTAGCACTTTGCACTTGTGAGTAAATCAGTGAGAAAATGAGTGCTACATTTTAAAAGGGCATGTATAGCAGCAATAAGAGTAGGGTTCAACTATATAGTTTAACTTCCATTTTAGCACTTTGCACTTGTGAGTAAATCAGTGAGTAAATTAGTGCTACATTTAAGTTGTAAAGGGCATGTATAGCAGCAATAAGAGTAGGGTTGAACTATATAGTTTTACTTCTATTTAAGCACTTTGCTCTTGTGAGTAAATCAGTCTAAGCAACTTTGAAACTGACAATTTTCTTCTTAGTATTTTGCCATACCCTTTTGTGTCGCTCCATACTGCCATATCAAATAATACTTGGTTGCCAAGATCAAAGATCAATCAACAAAACCCACAAATACTGTATACTGTGTGGCTTTTAAATTATTATTTTCTTTTATTTATATAGAGCAGTTAGGCTAGTTATTATGTTTATTACCGGCATTAATGGGACAACCAATTCATCATCTAGTTTGACATTCAAACCAATGCTGGGTTGCTAGTTTTTAAAAAGTAAATGGTAAAAAAACTACATAGCCTAGAAAGACAAGGCTGGATACTTCCTGCACCTCATCTCTTGTCATACGCTGCCTGGCCAAGGTCCATTGTAAGGCTGAACCTCGGTTTTGAAGAAATTAATGCACACAAGTAAGGATATAGTAATGAATCTTGATGTTAGGACAATGTCACATGACACTTTTGTCGCCCAAATCAAATCACAGTTGTTATTGCCCTTAGAGATTGTAGGGTTAATTTACTATAATAGGTGATACATTGAATTGCTGCAGTTACCTGTATCAACAAATCAAAAAGTTAGAAAACAGAAGTAGTTATCTGATTGATTGTTATGGGCAGAGGCGCTGCACCATAGTCCATTTCTAGAAAGCATAAGAATGAAAATGTTGCATGTTTCTGAGAAATGGAATAAGCTGGCTACAATGAATATTATACAAGGCAGCAGATTCTATTTCAAGGAAAACGTATTTGCAGTTTCATTTCTTTTGTTGAATCCAGTTTTTGAAAATCAAGTCAAAATAACTACAACTTCTGGTTTTTACCCTTTACAGGAAACAATTGAGACAAAACAGATTAGAAAAACCTAAGGGTAAAAATAATGTCTGTCTTCCATTTATTTCAGCTTTATAGGGGTGGGTCAACTTTGAGTTAACTTTCAGTATGTTATAGAATTTCATGTTATTCATATTAAAATTATTTATCTTCTGTTAGTCTGTCCAGCTGTAGGATGGTGATCATTGTACCCAGCAGCAAAGAAACTATTACTCATTGAGACTACAATTTTATTGCTAGTGTTTCAAGCATGTACTTGTTTATAATCTAAACAGATTATTGCACAGGTACTATACTTTTCAATGTTTTAATTAACTTTCTCCCTTTACATCACCCCTGGCTTTGTTCATGAATCAGGTTTTGAGCTGAATGGTGATGTAATAAAAGATGTAAGCAGAATAAAATTTAGCAAAATTAAGAGTAAAAAAAATATATCACAATTTACAGTGTAATAATCACAACAGTTAATAACACTGCAAATGTAATTGTATTTTGGGAATCATCTGTTTTTTTAAAGACTTGTTATGGCATAGATTTCTCATGAGAATTGTACAAGGGGCTGATCAAAAGTCCATATGGTCGCAACCAAGTAATCGGGCCATATCACAGAAATCGTTCACCTTTCGAACAAAAAGCAGAACCTTGAGATCAGCATAAGATAAGAAAAAAACACTGCCTTATACGCTACCATAATCGTTAGGGCCAGAACTAGGGTTAGGCAGAAGAGGTGCATGCCAAGGGCACAAAAGTGGAGGGGTTCTAGGCACATGCAGTTCCTCTGTCGTCTACCCCCAAGTCTCAGCCTTTGGACCTCCACCACCTGCACATCATCTTTACATTTGCCTGCAGGTATCTCCCCCCCCAGTGTGCATGCGCTTTTTAGGGGGTATCGCGAAAAGATTGGTTTCTCCTGCCACTGGTTGTCCTGCCTAGGAAGCCTGGTTGGCTTGTCTTGCCACTAAAACATTCACTTTTTTTAGCCTCATTAAAATGAATGGAATAATGGGATTCTTGCTGATGTGCAACTTTTTATTTCGAGAAAAAAAATGTCACTTTTTTTTTGGCAAATCCTGCATGCAAAGTAAATATATTTTTAATAATTATATAGTGAATAAAGCACCCCCTCATGTAAAATATAAGGATATTATAAGTTACCGAGGAGTTTCACTGACCATATAAAAACACGAGGCCGAGGGCCGAGTGTTTTTATACAGGTCATGGAACTCCGAGGTAACTTCTAATATCCTCATATTTTGCAACTGGGGGTACTTTATTTATTATAATACACAAGTTTTAGTGAGTCATGTGACAGAAATGACATCACTACTCACCGTTTATAACTGATGACATCAGACCTCACCGTTTATAAGGAAATAATTGACAAGATATTCATGGCTTTTGTGTATTATAAGATAATGATTATAACTATTCTATAATTTAATTTTTCTATTGACACAGACAACTATTTCACTTTGCGTCACTGATTTCTTTGGATGCTTTTTTTTTTCTTTCTCTTCATTAGACTTCTTTTGCTTCCACCCAAATGACAGTCAGTTAAAACAGAATTTCATTTTATTCTCACACATCATGAATATGGTTCTTTGTTCAAAAAATTTTGACTGATAAAAAGAGAGGAGGCTGGAATCTTACTGGAGGATCCACTTACAGTGCGGGATTGCAAATCACTGCAAATTACACCCTAACTGATCTTCAGGCTAAACTTTCATGTAAATAGGAGAAATAGTATTAAATGTATTTTTTAGCGTGAGGTCCAAAAAACTAGTGCAAGCTAACTTTAGTTAAAGTTAAGTATGTATATTATTTCCCTGCATTTATGTAAGTGGGAAAGATTCTCTATAAGGTAAAACCACAGACAACTGCTGTTGCTTATAATGTCTGTTGGAACATTCTGTACCAAAACAAGTAATGTGGAAGCCTCTGTTCCAATGTAAATGTTATATTTTGCTTTTTGCCAAACAATTTTCAGACTTTTTTGTTTATAATTCCCTTATGGGATGTGTCAGAAAAATTGCAATCTTTTCTTTGTGTATAATAAAGATTAACAAAATAATAAAATTTGTTTGTACAATTGTTATTTTATTGGGATCACATTACAGCTGAATTGCTTACACAATGCATATTTAAATAACAATAGTAATCCATAGATTTATAAACAGAATGAAATCTTGGTGAGTTCTGCCCCCCAGTCTTAAAAACAGTTGTACCTTTTGGTATATTTCATGGAATCTCTTTTCCTTACACGTTATATCACTTAACGTAAGTAGCAAGTGAAAGCTTTTCTCTTTCCTATAACACTAGCACATTCAAGAAAAGAGGAACTGTCCTTCTGAGAAAGTTTCCCTCTATACTAGGGCTTTCCCCTAACTTTCTTATGCAACAAAATGTGGGTGTTACTAAAGGATATAAATATGAAACAGCAACATGCTCCCACTTCAGAATCTTTAATCTTTCTGTTGATCACTCCCAGAAACAAGCTGCAATGGCTGTGGGCAAAGCACTTGCTGTCTTCTGCGGTCTGCTCCTCATCCAGTCCTATGTTTGTGGTAAGTTTCCCACCAGGGATAATGCAGATAGATTATGCAATGCACTCTTTAATAGCCAGATTGATGGAAAGAAATATTTATTATGCAATAAGACAACAATACTATTTTGCTAATGAAAACATATGTAGCAAGGATCTTCTATATATATAGCCAAGTGAATGCCTAGCAATAGCTACAACAGGGCACTATCCTTCCAAAATGTAGCTGATTTTACATTGCAGTTAAATTCAAATTATTTCTGTGAGAAATATGTCCACTTATAAATGATGTATTTTAAAATTGTTGGAGATGTTGCCATTAGCCTTCCTGAATTTTTTTGATAGCATTTCTGACCACTGTAAAGGGAATGTTATAGTAAGAAAAGTAGCTAAAATATTTTTTCTATAATATACATCACTAACCACCTTCAGCTGATGAGGGAGAATCATTTAAGCCAAGATAATGTCAGTTTTTTTTTAAGTTAAAATAAATACCAAATATGTCAGAAGTTTTAAGTTTTAATTAGAGTGAAAACATCTTAGGGGTATCTTTTAATTAAACAATTCTTCTAAAAACTGTCACTGATGCATTTGATGTTATAGATCTAAATATAGAGTTTAATTACAGGTGACATTTGCCCTTAAAAGGGGTTGTTCACCTTCCAAACCCTTTTTTCAGTTCAGTTGTTTTCAGATAGTTCACCATAAACAAAGATTTTTTTCAGTTGCTTTCCATCTTTTATTTTTTACTGATTTCCCAAAATTGTAGTTGAAAGTATAATGTCCCTGTCTCTAGTATTTCAATCTGGCAGCTCAGTGATCCAGGAGCATTCTGAACTGTTACAATTTGCTCCATTTAGTTGCTTCAATTCTTAACAGCACTTATGGAACATTAGCAACTATTGTATCAGTTCTAACAGCTGTCAGCAGGGACAAAGATAACAAATGTATCAACTAAATGTATCAATTTAGAACAGTTAAAGAGTCGGCGAACCCACCTCCCAGAGCTGCTTTAGAAGGTGAAAATAAAACTTTGCACTTCAATATTAAAAAAAATTATTACAAATAGAAAATAGAAAGTAATTTATTTCTGGTGAACAATCTAAAACCAACTGAACTGAAAAAAGTGTTTAAAGGTGATCAGCCTCTTTAACTGGCTTGATTTTTATTGTTGCTCATTTTCACTTAGATTTTTGTTCAGGGTCTCTCCTATATCATCTTTATTTTGACGATTCAATTGTAAGTATAGTGAATAGTGAACACTATACATTTATAATGTGCTGTTTTTTTCTGCTAGGGATGTCCCCTTTTGGGAAACAACGCTGCTTGTGCAAAGGACGTGGTGCCGAAAGGATCAGTACCCCGAATATAAAAAAACTTGAGGTGTTTCCAGCAAGTTTTGGCTGTGATGAAGTTGAAGTTGTGTAAGTATCATTATTGTTATGGCATGTAGTGATTTGTAGCATAACAGCATAAAACACCCAACCAAAAAGAATGTAACAGTGGTATACTATATTGCTGTGTTGTAAAGAATCCCTAGTGGTTTGCACATAACATATTTGTAAATGTTATTTTATCAATCATAATAACATGGTAATATAGTAACATAGAAGGTAGGTTGAAAAAAGACACACATCCATCAAGTTTAACCTTTTAAGTCTATATATAACCTGCCTAACTGCTAGTTGATCCAGAGGAAGGCAAAAAAACCCCATTTGAAGCCTCTCCAATCCTTCCTTACTCCAAGATGGCAACCGGACTAGTCCCTGGATCCCTGTACTGTGAGCTATCTTCTATAACCCTGTATTCCTTCACTTGCTAAAAAGCCATCCAACCCCTTCTTAAAGCTAATCTAATCTAATATCAGCCTGTTCAACTGATTCAGGGAGAGAATTCCACATCTTCACAGCTCCCACTGTAAAAAAAAACCCCTTTCCAAATATCCAAACCTCCTTTCTTCTAATCGGAATGGGTGACCTTGCGTCAGCCACTGACTAGATTTAGCTGAGCCAAAAATGCAGATATGAACTGAGCCTCGGAACTCTGACTCTATTGTATACAGTAAAGAAAAAAACTGAGTCTCACAATAAAATATCAAAATTCTATGTTCCTGAAACATTAAATTTAGTCTGCATAAAAAAGATTGTATATCAAACAATATTATGGGATCTCGGTTTCTGAAAATGTATTGAGAAATACTGGATGTTTCTAATCTCTGCTGCCTTAATCTCTGTACCTGAACTCCAGTTGTTAAACAGTTCTTGAATCTATTTGTTGTAGTGCTACAATGAAATCAGGAAATATGATCTGCCTCAACGCCCAATCAAAATTTGTCAACAAACTCATGACTGCCCTACGAAAAAAAAGGTAAGTGCTGTGAAAAGAAAGTGAATAAAAGCATGGCTGGCCTTTGATTCTGAGGATGACAAGTGGGGTATATTTATCATAAAGACCTAGTAAAGAAGGAATGCTGTGCATGTTTTAAAGCCCATTTTTATACTAAAGTACAGACTTTTATTATTAAAGAGGTGTTCACCTGTACATTAACTTTTAGCATAATATAGAATGGTTGATTCTAAGCAACTTTTCAATAGGCCTTAATTTTTTTATAGTTTTTAAATTATTTTACTTTTTGTAGCAAGTCCTGACCTCTTTCTCTAGATTGAATCCAGGTGGAAAATAGTGTCCACAAAGCTGAATGCTGCACAGATAGGGGTAAAAGTGTTTCATATCAAGACCAATAGGACAATACCGGAGTATTATAACCAAATGCATTTTCTATTATTATGGCAGATCCTCAAAGTGATTGGATGAGGTGGATTTATGACAACAGCAAATTTCCCTGACAAAATTGGATATGCACAGCTGCAGGATTTCTTGCTCTCAACTAAGAACTGGTGTTGTTTTACCAAAACTGTTTTTAAAATGCCTTTTAAAACCACAAAATCAGAACACATATTTCAAAAGATGGTTCAGCAAAAAAGGGCAAACATTTATTACAAAAGATAAATATTTATTTTTATTTATTGCAAAGGTTTGCCCTTTTTTACCATATTTACCATTTACAATATTTACCATTTTGTAAACTAGAATGGAGAAAATCTCAATATTGTTAAATTATTTAAAATTACAGCAAGGATACTTTTATATGCACTGAATTCACAGAATTTTTATGTAAAAGAAAGACTCTAACTACAGTCATTACTTCAAAACTATTTCTTTAAATCTACAACTTGTATATTTTTAGTATTTGCAACAAGAATCAGAAATGTGTAAGAAACATGTTCCTACAACAGTAGAAATAGATATGCTAGGAATTATCCCTTTATTTTGTATATAGTGCACTAAAGAAATGTAGGACTTTCAAAATAAAGACTGTATCCATGCTCTCTACCTTGTTAACTGTATATTCTCACATTTTGTTTTGAATACTAAAAATTGTGATTGTTATTTCAAAATGTAATTTTGTATAAATGTTTGATAACGTTAAAATAAAATTTTGCTTTCTAAACCTAAGTTTGGTTTCCTATTTCTTACATTTTGTTTAAAAGCTGATTAAGGAATAATAGAGTGCAGTAGAGCGATCTACAAAAATAAAAAAAGAAATAACACTGTACATTCCCGATAGGTACAATAGAACGGAATGGAATATATATAAAGAATACGCCTGGGTTTTAGCTTTCTTTTATTTATTCTCTAATAGCTCCGGACACAGATTATTGTATCTACATATTTGCCCCCTGAATAATTGCACTGATTATTTGTACTTCCTATTGTAAATTACCAAAAACTTCCATGACCACATGGAGGTTGAAAATGTCAAACCTGCTGCACCTCACCTCACTTGGCAATTTTTAGAACAAGATTTTTAGAACAGCATTTTCTTTTGTTGCACAAGCTGAGTTTGTTAAATGGATAATATGTATTAGTTGTCTAGCATTTTGTTAGTCTAATGACTCTGTGTTTCCACTTATGTAACCAATGTCTCATATACTCAAACAATTATCTTAAGCATAGAGCTTCCTTATTGTATTTTGTTTGTCCAACTTGTTTTATTTCAGATGTACTTCAGTTACTTCAAGCATTCTGTCACAATAGAAAGAATGATGATGGGGACATCAGTATTTTTTTTTACAGGTTTCATTTTTATTTTCAAGGGATACAGGGGATTAACAAAAAACAAAACAACACATAACATGATTCACAGCATAGCTAAATCATACATATAGCCGCAAAAAACTTCATAGTACAGTGTCACATCACAATCTTTCATTTTACATAACATAAGTGATTTCGCAATAGTAAAACATTAGTATAATCATACAGTCACGACATTAGATGGGTACACCTACAGTATAATTATTACTTACAGGAAAACGTAACTATCTTAATGTTATTAATAATCTAAAATGAAACAACAGTGTAAAATGAAATATTTCACTTATAAGGTCTTGTATTTATTCTAAATTTTTTTGGCTTAAGTGGATCAAGAAGCATAAAAGCCTCAAACCCAAATAAATGTGAAATCTGATGCATTCTTATGACTGATACCACACATTTTCAAAGGTAATTAAAGGGACAGCATATCTCCTTGTTCAACATGAATTCAATGAATAGGGCTTGTGCTGGCCACACTTTTTGCCTAAAGAGGGAAAGTGAAACGTGTGGTCTTTGTGAGGCAGACAATGTGATTACTAGTGTTAAAAAAAACATAATTCCATTATGCAGGAGATTATCTGAGTTCAGGTAATGTGATTATCATCCTTATGAAGACCAAACATGGAGTAAATTAAATGGATAGGTAAAAAGTATGTTCAGCACAAGCTCACTTAAAATTATACTAAGTCGTCCTGTTATAGAAGCTAGATCTATTGCTGGACCTAGACTCCTTTGATTTTTTCTTGGCCCTATAAGGAGACATGATTTACGAAACTGTATAGTGTATGTCAGCATTCAAATATTAGAGCCCAGGAACTTGCCAGAGCCAGAGTTAAACCAAACAAGTCCTGGCCTCGTTGGTATAAAGGGGTTTTGCAATTAAAAGTAGTCTTACGGGTAGAAGGAATGCATTTTTGGGTAAAGCAAACCTTCCTTAATCAAATGTTGCCCTATACAGTCACATTCCTGTGTTTCCAGACTGAGCAAATTTGGTAGGCGTGTTTGCTCAGGCCCAAGCTGGATACAGCTTTCTAACATATATACTAAAATAACATTTTATACAAACATAAAAGATACACGTAGTCACTCCCCAGAATAAGGAAATAATACTTAATCATATGTTTATCAATAATATTATGATTATTTTTAACTCCAAATAATCACATAGCGTTTCTCAAAAATGTCCTAGATAGAATCAATTGATGTGTGCTACACAATGAAACAAAGGCTCTTTGTAGCCCAAGGTGCACGCTGTACCCTCTGCCCAGGTCAATTAGTAGGATCAATGAAAACAGCAGCACTTTGGCATAGGTGATAGGTTTACCTAAGTGCCACAAGTGTCACAAATAGCTTTACTTTCACTTCTGAAAAATAACCTGAGTGCTGCTGTTTTCACTGAATCTCCAAAATGTCCTGGCCTCTTAATAGGCTTTTTGGATTAACAAAATAGATTCGCTTTCCCCCAGGGGACTTAATGATTGTTTTGGATTGAGATGTTTCCTATAGACTTTATATATTGTATATACCATTTTGTTACATTGTTTTTAACAAGATATTTATTGTTACATTTTTCAGATAAAGTGGACTATGATATTTGATTCGTGTAATGTACACACAGATTGACTACAATCACTTGGGATTCATGCGTTATTGTAAGGTCTGGAAGGGTTAACAAGTCACATGCAGGGTTTGGCTTCCTGTGTGCACTGGGGGGTGGAATGTTTAAATTGCACTGTGTTCATTGTTTCTGTATTGCACCTGAGGAAGGGGTTCTGACCCCGAAAGCTTGTGCACTCAATAAATCTGCATATGAACTAAGGCATTGCCTGGACATTTTGGTGTGCTCCTTCCCACTTCATATATCTCTTAATAGGATAGTCACCTTCAGTGTGATATGAAAATATATATATATTTACACAATTATATTATAATAATAATAATAATAATAATAAAATTATATATTATTTTAAATAATATATCATAATAATAACGTTAGGAAGGAACACAGCCAACTCTTCCTTAAGGCCCCATACTGACATAGGCACATGTAAGTGCCAAACGCAGTTGGGACACAGTATATTGGGTTCCACCTGTGTTGGTCACTTACATACACCTGTGTCAGTACGGGCCTCTTTAAAAGAATGGTCTGCATTCCAACCTGCCCTGTGGCTGAACGCAGGGGAGAACAGGGAAAAGTGTTCATCTATACAAGCTCTAAGGGTAAGGGCACACTGAAGATTTGGGGAGATTTAGTCGTACGGCGACTAATCGATCTGCCTTCCCCTACCTTGCTTAAAATGGTATGGGAGATGAGCTTTCTGGATGTCATGTTTCTGGGTAAGAGACCTCATGCATGTATACTATAAATGTAGGGAGTCTTAGTTCAATATAGCACTGTTAGTACCATATACATACCACCACTAAAACAATAAAACATTCTTTCTCATTCCTATAATATCTGCATTTTCAGGAAACTGAGAACTGTCCTTCTCAGAAAACTTTTATCTGCTATGGGTTTTCCCTTGGGAATTTTTTTTTGTAAGCAGCAGCAGATCAGGGACTATAAATGCAAACAGCACAAAGCCTTCCTTCCACAAACACCTTTCTGTCATCAGTCTCTGGAACAACTTTGTGACATCAGTCTCTAACTGCAACAAGTTGCAATGGGTGTGGATAAAGCAGTTGTCATGATTGTTGGTCTGCTTGTCATCCTGGCCTACGTTCATGGTAAGTTTCACATATTTACCTTGGGACTACTTGCTGCTAAACTATACAATTCAGTCATAATTCATTTGCCAACACTTGGTTGTGGCATTATAATATTGTTGGTGGGATAAAACATTTCTACTGCCTCTCTAAGCAACTTTTTAATTGGTCTTCATTTTTATTTTTTTTAAATAGTTTTTGCATTATTATCTGCCATCTTCTGCCTCCTTCCAGCTTTCAAATGGGGTCACTGACCCTGACAGCCAAAAAAAGATTGCTGTGTGCAGCCACAATTGTATTGTTATTGATACATTTATTTTTTTTTTTTATCCAGGCTGTTGTCTATTCATGCTGCAGTCTTTGATTTAAAACACAGCCTGGTTGCTAGGATAAACAGGACCCTAGTAACAACATAGTTGCTAAAATTCCAAACTTCTAAACAAAAAGCTAAATAATAATATAAAAGAAAAAAAATGAAGGTAAATTACACATTGTCTACAAATATCATGGTCTACATCATACTAAAAGTTTTTTTAAAGGCGAACTAACACTTTATACTATAATTTCCAGCACCCCTAGCTAACCAAAAAATGCATAGTTCAGCAGTTACAACAACTTTCTGAAGCATATGTATAAAATATATATACCGTTGAAGAACAAGTGAAAGAACAACAGGAAGGGATACAGCTATGAAATACTTATTTTATGGATAATATCTTTCTAATTGCAATCAGTCTGTCATCCTCCTGGCAAGGCAACCTACCAATCTCAATTTTATTATGGTCTGAAGCTGCTAAAAATTTGAATCCAAAAATCTCTATAAATACGCTATAACCTGTCGGAATCATGTAGAAGTCAATGGCAGATGGTCCCTTTAACAATTGGAACTTTTTTTTAACTTCAGGATTTTCTAAAGTTTTGGGCTATTTGCCCTGATTTTCGTTTCATAATCCAATAAATTCAAGTTGGGTTTTGGGGGCCTCAATTAGAAAAAGTAAATCGATTCAGATTGATGCACGACTTTGTCTCACTGTTTTTTTCGAGAAGTTTTATTGGTAAATTCGAGTTTGGGAGTTTGGTTTAATTTTTTTCAATTATAATGAGAAAAAGTCAAGTTTTATTAAATACCCCCTGAAATGTTCGTTAATTTAAAATGCTTTAATTTATTTTGGTGTTACATTTCCTATAAATGTATGTGATGATTGAGGAACAGCTAGCAAAGGAGGGCTACATTTACTAAACATATTAACTGGAACAGATAGCTTTGAGGTTTTTAGTGCAAGTCACCATAATGTTAGTGCCCAGGGAATAAGGAAGAAACAGCAATGTTAATCCACGTAGTTCCATTAGGAGAAATGGGTAACCCCCCAATTTGATGTATCCCTTTATCAAAGCTATCTAGTCTCAAGAAATTACATTGATGTTATAGATATTTAGATACTCGAAACTACTGAATTTCACGCTGAACCATGAACAACCTTATGATTTCAATATAAGGTAATAATGAAATGTACTGTTCTTACTAGGTATGTCCCCTGGTGGGAAACGACGCTGCCTATGCAAAGGGCATGGTGCCAAAAGGTTTGCTCTCAAATCTTTAAAAAAAGTTGAGGTGTTTCCAATTTCCCCTGGCTGTGAGAATGTAGAGATCATGTAAGTCAATATTCGCTACAGATGGCGTATCCTTTGTACTACTTATATATCAGATTTCATCCAGTCCCAAGGGTTTGCAATGCATTTATTTTCTAATTCGGCTTTTGATTAAAAAAAACAACATTGCTCTGATCCAAATAGCTCCTGGCTTCTTAGTATTTAATTCTTGTAATCTATGGATGATGCATTGGTGATACACAGATGTATTATCAATCATAGTGCAAAAAGATGCACCCTCATGCACTGATTCTGTACCATGATGCAGCATTCCCCCCCCCCATTTTCTGCATGATTTCTAGTGATGGGCGAATTTATTCGCCAGACGAGAATTCGCGGCGAATTTGCGCGATTCGCGGGCAGCGAATAAATTTGCGAAACGCCCGCGAAAATTCTCGGAAAAAATTAGCCGGCGTCAAAAACGGGTGCCGACGTCGAAAACGGGCGCCGGCGTCGAAAAAACGGGCGCAGGCGTCAAAAACTCGCGCCGGCGTCAAAAACATTTTGCAAATTTTTTGCCGTTTCGCGAATTTCGCAAATTTTCGGCGAAGCAAAACGGCGCAAATTCACCCATCACTAATGATTTCACATATTGCACCCTCATGCACTGATTCTTTACCATGATGCAGCATTCCCACCCCCATTTTCTGCATGATTTCACATTTACAAATCTTCTGACCTGATAATTTTGGCCCAATATTGTGTATTCAGTATTAAGTAGGTAATACAAATTGCAGCTAACTCAATGGTAGGTAAAAACATTGTAAGCTGTCTTGGGTCTCTACTGTCCCCTGATTGTTTCCAAAAAAAGTGCAATCATGTGTTTTCTACATGAAAGTATGACTATATGACTATGGGTATTAGGCCTAACATAAAAAAATACCTATGAAATAAAATTTATAATTAGAATTTGATTCAGTGCTCATCCACCATTGTGGAGGAAACAGTATTCATACACACACAGAAGTTACTGGTTTCATGCTTCACTTCTGCAAATTTTCCTGATATTAAAAACTAACAGATTCCAAGTTATCAGTGCCTGATCACACATAGTCACATATAGTTCCTGAAATATCGGGACAATGTGGGACTCATGTTATATGTTTTAGTATATAAGTGCCTATGAATATTATTTTAAAATATTGGCAATATCTGATGCTTTCTGCATTAACAAATAGCAAATAACAAATATCCAGCACAAGGGTCATTTGTCAGTTTCAATGTCAGAAAGTGCTGCATTGGAGGCATATTGACTAACAAAAGGGACATTGTTTGGAAGCTTAATTAAAAAAATATTTAAGCTCCATTCTTAGTTAATTAAACCCAGTGATGCTATAGTTACAAAAAAATATCCTGCTTGGGTAAGGATAACCTGTGTACTCTGCATGGCAGTAGTGTGATATATTGGTGCATACATGCACAGTGCCTCCACATAATGGGTTCCAAGCAAAAGACTTTGAGGGACCTAAACAGAAACAAAATTTCACACCAGTATAACTATGAAAATATATAACAAAATATATAAAGATTAAGCAAATGGACAATTGAAACAACATTGCAAAAACCGAAGATACAGGGACTGTTATAGAACAAAAAAACTCAATGGCTAACATACAGTAGTCGGGGATTCTTAATCTATGGATTGAGTCCCAAAATATGTCTCTATTAGGGGAATGTAATAAAAGTCGCAAAGAGCAAAACAATTCGCACCAATAAGACTAAAAATCCACATCTCGCAATGTAATATTGTTCCTTAAACTGTTATTGCATTGCGAATTTTAATTGCGCATTGCGAATTTTAATTGCGCACTCATAAGAAGTGCTTGAAGGTGTCGTAATCTTTTGGAGCAAACATAACGACTTTTTCAGTAAGAAGTTTTATTACATTTACTGCGCATTGGCGCAAACTATAAAATTCGCAAACGGTCTTTCACTGTCGGAAGTGGTCGCTAAACAGTTTCCGAGCTCGCAAAAGCTATATTAAATTCACACAAAGCAAAATTTGTTCGCGCAAAGGCATAACTTTTCGCATTGCGAATAGTTTTTCCGTTAGCGATTTTTATTACATTCCCCCGTAAGCTGTTTAGGTTAGGTCTCCGTGCTACTCCACAGTGAGAGTGTCTTCAACAATAGGAACTGGGTCTTCTGAGAAAACATGTTAATACATTTATGAATAAGAAAGCCTAAACTGATCACTAGATGCACCACAAGTTGCCACCAGTAACTGAAAATCCACTGGGAGGTTTACATTTTTCTACAGGTATGGGATCCATTATCCAGAAAACCATCATCTAGAAACCCATCATCTAGAAAGCTCTGAATTATAGAAAGGTTGTCTTCCATTTTTAACAAAAAAAGTACGTTGTACTTGATCCCAACTAGGATATAATTAATCCTTATTGGAAGCAAAACCAGCCTATTGGGTATATTTAATGTTTACATGATTTTCTAAGACAAGTATTGTTGGCCAAGCTCTTAGATCTATATACATTTTTTTAATGTTTTTAATATGTATGCTGTGTTTTAATATTTGCTAAAATATAATGTCCTTTTCTACCAGTTTACCATTTGTGATCTCCTATATGGGAATGTCATCATCTCTTGTGCGTGTTTTTTCTGTATATTTTAAAAAGAAATACTGATTTTAGATAACATTACCTTAATAACCCCTGATGGGTAAAAAACAAATGAAATTAGACTGTTACTCAATTTTTTTAAGCAAAATAGCCCTTGTAACTAAAGACTGGTAATTTATGCTCACCTCTAAATGGAATAATCAGCCAGTGAATACCCCAGTACCCTAACTAGAGCAGGCAGGTGTTGCAAGGGCCCATGATTTATGTATTGATTGGCTTACAATATTTCTAATCCCTTTTCTTTTATATCTGTTTAACTAAATTGGGTAACCTGTATTTGATTTTGTTTACTTCAGTGCTACACTGAAATCTGGCCGTCTTATCTGCATCAATCCTGAATCAAAAACCATCAACAAACTTATTTTTGCTATGGGAAAGAAATGGTAAGTGCTCTGAAAGCAGAAAGAAAACAAAAGCGAAACAATGGTTATTCAAATTACATATGCATAATGAACTTCTGGCGAAGTGTATGGCAGTGCAATCCATTTGCAAATTGTTCCCTTTTTGCTAGAGATTAGTGGTAGACAACAAGCAGGATGACAAGGTTTTAAAATATTTCCAAGTCTAAAATTAACTGTGCATTTAGTACAAAAGCAAGATTAATACTGCAACTGAGTTTCAAATGTTAGTGATGGGACTTTCTCCTGTACAGTATGGGCCAGATCAACATTCAAGTTCCAGAAAATTTTCTAGATTTATTATTACTCAAAAGGTCAGATATAAAAATTCGGCACAAGCTTGCATGCTCATGTAGAATCAATTGGAGTTGTAAAGTTTACTTTTCAATTATATTTTTTTAATTTGAAATTTGGCAGACGCATTGAAAATTCTGAGTATGAGTGTTAATTTTTCTGCATTCAGGTTGTTTTTTCATATATTCTTTTTTTTATATTTTTAAAAATTTCAGAATATTAAAAAAATATCAATTTTTTCCGGGCCAGCTATGACAGACACAAGGGGTATATTTATCAAAAAGTGAAGTTAGGGTTCGCCACAGTCCTCTGGAGTGAAATTCCACCACTCTCCATTCTTTTCTATGGTTTTTGAAAGGATGAACTTTCACTTTCATTCATTGATAAATACTCTTTAAAAATTCCATAGAAATAAATGGAGAGTGGTGGAATTTCACTCTAGATGACTGTGGCAAACTCTAACTTCACTATTTGATAAATATACCACAAAGGACTTTAAGTCTGTCATTCCTTTTCATTCCTTGTCTGTCTGAATTAAACACCTCTTACAAGAAGTGCACAAGAGATGGCATTTTGGAAAACAGAAAGAAGGCAGCATTACAGGCAAGGTCTATAGTGAGCGAAGCTAATGTTTCTGGGAGTAATTCTATGTTAAGCTGTTATATTATGATTTATATTATATATTATAATCAGAATAAATGCATTTTATTTTATTGCTGCAGGGACCACAAATCGATTGGCTAAATGAAAGGAATGGCCTTTACTTCAAATGCTACAGTTGGAACTTCGCATTTTGCACCTTTGCAACATATTAATCACAACAATAATTACTAATGCTTAGCAAAATATAACTAGAAATGTTTTATATAGAAATAGATATGCCCAGCCTTAAAATTAATTAAGGCATAGCCTTACTAATAAATAAACATTCAGAGAAAAAAGAAAAAAAATTAATAAAGGACACTTTTTATCCATTGAAACTGGATTTTATTTAATAACATAGGGGAGAATGTAATCGCAAGATCATAAGCGATGTTTAAAATGGCGTTCTTTGAGAATGTTAAGCACTGTTCAAAATGTAAAATCATTCTCTGGCAAATATTACATTGCTCATTATTGCTAAGCAAAGGTTAGTGTTAACACCTGATCTGGAATTTTGCGAAATCTTTTGTCTCAAGATATGCAAAATATTGCAAACTTGTATTACATACACTGCGCATGTTCACAAAAGCCAGTTGGTCACAAACTTTGCGAGGAAGTTGTCAAACATGGTCGCTAATTTTTGCAATGGTCTTTGTAAACTTTTGTGCTAACGAAACATATTAAATTCGCCCAATAGATACTGTTACTGAGGATACTGTTAGGTGACGTGTCCGCTAAAATTCTTTCTATGGGGAGCAAAGATTTCCTTCTGTACATATTTGGCATTGGTAAAGCTAAAGTTTCTACCTTGATAATGACTGCTAAGATGAAAGAGTAACACTATTTTACCCACAATACATTTCAGATGGTGTTAACCTGCAAAACAGCAACCTGTGGTGCAGCAAGAGTAAAAGGTGCTGGCACCAAAACAGTTAACAACTAGGACTTTTAGCCAAGCACCAGAGCTTACTGGTTTTGTGTTGCATTTATTGACTTTTTAAGAACTGGCAAAAAGGGAAACTAAGTACTAAGTAACTTAGACTGAATATCAGACTCAATTGGGGAGATTTCCTATATCTATACAATATGCAGCCCTGTGATTATGAGTGTTTTCATTGTAGATAAATGTA
Source organism: Xenopus laevis (assembly GCF_017654675.1). Classification (NCBI taxonomy): domain Eukaryota; kingdom Metazoa; phylum Chordata; class Amphibia; order Anura; family Pipidae; genus Xenopus; species Xenopus laevis. The sequence goes on along the minus strand of NC_054372.1, from coordinate 70,680,581 downwards.
GTGATACCAGCTTGCACACCCTGGCTCTCCATGTCGTGAAAGCCCGGTGCTTGGTGAAGAAGGCTTGGGTATCCTCCAATACAGGTATGTATAATAGATACAACCGGCATACGGGTCAAAATTCAAGCAGGGACAAGCCCTTGCTGCGTTTATTTGCAAAGTGCAACGTTTCGGGGTAAGCCCCTTTGTCAAACATCAAAAGCTTGACAAAGGGGTTTACCACAAAACGTTGCACTTTGCAAATAAACACAGCAAGGGCTTGTCCCTGCTTGAATTTTGACTGGTGTGCTGGTTGTATCCACTGTAGATAAACCACTTATTTTTGCATTTACACATAATTCTTTACATTTTATATGCAATGAATTGTAACTCACAGTTCCAACAAACCAGCAACAACTGGTCTGAAATACAGTAAAAAACATACCTTTAACACACATCGATGTTCTGAAGAGAAATGTAACTTTATAACATTATCTGAGATTAACATATTAATGCCAATGCATGAAGACATCAACAAAGAAGTACTGACACAAAACCTTGTTTTTAAAATGCTTATGTGTTATTTGTGGTTTGGCTGGGATTAAACCTCTTCAGGTAAGGCACACATATGTCCATGATTCCTGTACATTTTGCTACAAGTTTGAAGGCATTAAATTAGAATGCTATTTTCAGCAAGAAATCATTTTAGGCACATATGTCCAGGGCCTTGCAAAGTATAAGAACTGGGTGTTTATATTATACCGCCTACATAAAGGTTATGGTATAACACAAGTGGTTAAAGTTTCTTATTAATACTTGACAGCCAGTTCCTTAAGCTGTATTCTCTCCACTCTCTTGGTCATGCACCTTGGTCTGGCCAACAAGAGTCTGGCCAAGCTGACCACCTTGGCCCTTTTAGTGTGTTTCTGATGGGGGGGGGGGTTAAATGACTTGCGCCAGTGGGGGCACAAGGGATCAGATTAGAGGCAAGCTACATATATGTTACATGCCTAACCACCACCACCATTATACCCTAGGCACCAGGTTACAATGGTCAGGCATGTAATAGAAAGGCCACGTGAAAGGGTGGTGCTGACAAAGGCAACATAGGAACTGAAATGTTCTGAAAGTTTACTGTAATTGTCATCAATAAAGTTTTCACTTTCTCACCACTGTTATGCCTCCTATCAAAAGTTTTACCCTATAACTTTTTCAACTGGCTAACACGGTACACAATACTTTAGCTGGAATCCGTATACCCTTGTAGCTTTAATCACTCTAAGGTTTATATTGTGTTTTTTTGAAAAATATATCTTTTATGCTAACAAATAAACTTTAATTGACATAAACTTTCAGCTATATATGTTTTGGTTCCTTCTGGAAACTCTGTTTTCTTACTAGTTATCTTACTACCAACATACAGTAAATTGTATTGTTACAGATTCCATACAGCAGATACAGTTTGTGGTTTAAAATTATTCCATAACATCAGCATTGTTCATTGGCCAGTATAACCCTGTAGTGCTAATCATTCTAAAGTTCATATTGTGTACATATTTTGATTAAATGTTCCTATAAAAATATATATTTTTGTATGCTAACAAATGATATATAGTATGCATTAGATCCTTTGTGACTCCTTTCTATGAAAGCCAAACAGTTTCCCAATCAAATCATTACTCAGAAACCACCATGGCCACACTCCCATTTAAAGCAGAACAATTCAGCCCAAAACATCATACGCTATCAGAGGTGTTTTGAAAGATGTATTTTTCTTTTACATGACTATAGTACAGGCTAATAAAGTAACACTGAGGTATCCATAAGGGACAGAATGATTCAATTCAAAATCACCCACCAACTGTATATTACCCCGCTGAAACTGCAAAGGATGGGGGCCAAGTAGAAGCAAGTTGTCCTAGATGCCAATACTTGAATGCTTCCTTCTATCACTTAATATGGGAATGCCCAATATTACAAATATACTGGAAGGAGGTGGTTAAATACATGGTAAATAATCTAGCCTTCCCAATGTTTGCACTCCAGAAACTTGCCTGCTGGGCCTAGAGGATGATCTCCTTCCACTGAGGCTCTCTTATATTATGCAAAGAAAATAATTGCAATGAACTGGATGGGGAACACAACGCCCAAAGTGGAACACTGGATAAACTTGATAAACAAGGTTCTTCCCTCCATCAAGCTAACATACGACTCTCTGGGCTGTCCTGGGAAGTTTGACAAGGTGTGGGCCCCGTGGTTAGACACCCACCCAATAAGTGATGTAGAACTCTAAGTTGAAGCTACATTCATTATAAAATTAGTTGTATTAAGTGGTATAGGGTGATGTCTGGGTAGCAGACTCATATTCCTTTCTATGATAATACTGATCAGTCAACCACCAATACCTTAAAATGCATCATATCACCATCTCTATTTCTTCTTTAAGTTGTTTTAACTGTTTTACTTTATGTATATTGAAAATGCAAAAATAAAAACTTAAAAAAAAAATTACACTGAGGGGTTAGCCACCTAGTAGTGACCAGTGCCATTTTTTCCAAGTTCACCTTCTCTTTTCAATACTTTCCTTTGCTGTCAGGTCCCACTTCCTTTGCTGTCAGGTCCCACTTGGGTAGCTTAGGCTGGACACACGCACAGTACAGTAGTTATTGGAAGAGGTACTGTACTGCCCATGAAACTAGCCAAAGATACTGCATGACGAGCCATTTCCATTTTTGAATAAAAAGGTCAGGTCAAGATGAAGATCAGGAGTGACAAAATTTGAAAATATATATTTTGGGAAGAATTTGATAAAACCATTTTGGTTGCTGTAGTTTTCTGTGGTTTACTGAAATGGGGAAAATTTACCTACTGCTAATAAATGAGCCCAAAGTGTTTTTTCTATATGAACAAAACACACCATAGAACTGTTTCTAATAGTATATCAAAAAATTATTCGCATTACTTGGCAATTAATTAATTAATTAATTAATTAATTAATGTAACTAATAATTTAATTTGCTATGCAGGTTTTTATAATAGATTATATATTACAGTACAGTCCTTTGTAATGCTATCAATAGGCATATTGTTTAAAGTGGACCTGTCACCCAGACACAAAAATCTGTATAATAAAAGTCCTTTTCAAATTAAACATGAAATCCAATTTATATTTTGTATTAAAGCATTCATAGCTGCTCATTTAAAAATCTCAGCTGTCAATCAAATATTGTCTGCCCCTCCTCTATGCCCTGGGCATAGAGGCGGGGCAGACAATTACTTTCACTTTCCATTCAGCACTTCCTAGATGTCACTGCTCTCCACACATTCCCCCGTTCTGTTAACCATTTCATTTTGTAGCCAGGGCATGGGGATGGACATCAGGTTCCCCATTCTGGTGCACAAACAAGATTCTGAGATGACACAAGGCTTGTCTTAATAACAGTGTCCACAAAATGGCTGCTGCCTGCTTGCTATAATTATGAATTCCAAGACTGAAGTAAACAAGATTTAAATAATTTATATAGTGTAATTAAGGTTTTTTTTGCTTGACTAATGTGATAAAATAGGATTTTGAATAATTTTTTCCCCTTGAAATGAAACATGATTTGGTTGTTTTCAATATTCTAGGTGTAGATACTGCATTCAGAGCATGTTGATTTAATTTTGAAGTTTTAGTTTCTTGAATGTGCAAGCAAAAATTTTCTCAGTGCAGTTATTTATCAAATTGTCAAATTGCAAGTAATGATGTGATGCTGGCGTAGGTCATGGTGCAAAACATAGGGGGCACAAGATTTATATCACCAGAATTGTCCAGGCACGCACCAACCTATAACTGGATGTTATAGAGCCCAGTTCTGAACCCTATGGTGCAAAGACTTGATGTGCTGAAGTTACCGGGGTTCATAATACATTAAAAGCTTGCATATTTAATTATCTCTAGAAGTGCCCATACAAAAACTCTAAGATAGTCACTCTAACACATTGCACTTGATGCTAAATAAGCAAGCTTAAATCTATGATAAAAAAACAATCTTACTGGTTAATCCATGGTTTAATCCATTGAATGCGGGCCCACACACATCAAAAAACACACATTTGGAATGGAAACAGATATGCTTTTAATCATATAAAAAAAATAAAAACCTTGAATACATATAAATGTAAGAAATTATAATGTCAAATCCAACACAATACAAAAGGAAATCATTCAACTTTCCTTACAAAGTTAGCAGTTGGAGAAAGGAAAACATATTTACAAATTTATAAATAGTACAAAGATTTCTGTACATTATTTACACTTAATAATTTTCCACTGCTGCAATAATATTTAGTATTTTTACTTGTACAACATTTTTAAAGTAGAAATATGCTATATAAGCTTTAACCTTTAATTTCCATAAAATTGCAATTTTAAAGAACTTTGCTTATTTTGAGTACAGAAATATCCCTGATCTAAACATGTTCTAGTAAAAATGCACCCCACCTTTATTTATAACACTGTAAATGGCTTAGGATAAAAGAACATTTCAGTAGTTGCTCCTGTGTTCCCTTTAGTATCATACATTCAGCCAGCAGATTCCATGTAGCTTTCAATTAAAGGCAGAGGGTCACATCACATCCTTACTCGTGTTTTATTACTTTAATGGACTGTTGTTTCCTAAGAAAATTGATAAGAATAAAACAATTTTCATTCTGCTTAAAGCTATGTACTTACAACAGATTTTTCAAGAAATTTTAGCTGCATGAAAGGTTAAACACAAACCAACAATGTGGCAGATCTTTTTAATAAGCTGAAACATGATGTCTTCAATACAACTCTATCTGGTTTTTGCCTCAAGACATGGCAGAAATATGTAAAAGTAGGGATGGGTGAATTTTTCGCCTCGTTTCGCCAAAAAAATGACGCCCATAGACTTGTATGGCAGTGTGCGTCCATAAAAAAAGACGCGCGTCAAAAAAATTTCGCCGCGCGAAACAAAATGGGTCAAATTCGCCCATCCCTATGTAAAAGGCAATATTTAATTAATTATTAGCTAAATGCAAATGTAGTACTGTTTAGTGATTTTAATGCTTTAAATTACAGGTGACCATACATGGAAACCATCAATTTAATGCACTAGTTGTCAGCAGTTTTCCTGCCTGAAAAATGCGAGAACTAGTTAGGAAATCCATATATAAATACACATAAATCAGATAAATACATACCTCTTTCCAGACAGTATATCCTTCAACAGTTTTAATTTTGGACTGAGACATTTAGGTTTTCTGTTGCCTTTCATTGTGGCCCTGTAATGAGACTGGGTTTTAATGTGCTGCAATGTGCCTACAAAAAAATGTACTTATTTTCTTAAGAAAAGCTAAGGGGCAAACAATAGCAAAACAAAATCTGTCCATTGATCATTATCTTTACATTTTCTGTTGGTTTTATTGAATTAAATGTCTCAAAAATAAATTTACAAATAAAGCAATAGACAATTTTTGAACAGTTTTTATTGTTATGACCATATTTAAATAACATATTTGTTAGACGAAATCAGAGATAAACGTTATCTATTATCTGGAACATTTGGGAATTGGGGTCTTCCAGATAACAATCTTTCCTTAATTTGGAATGCCATACCTTAAGTCAGCTAAAAATTATCTAACCATTAAATAAACCCAACAGGATTGTTTTGCCACCAATATGGACTCAGGCAGCTTAGTTAAGGTCAAAAGGAAATCATTTTTAAAAATTAGAATTATTTGCTTAAAATTTAGTCTATAGGAGATGGCCTTCCTGTAATTTTAGATAACAGGTGTCCAGGCCCATATTAGTGTCTTTGTACAGTATATATATATATATATATATATATATATATATATATATATATATATATATATATATATATATATATATATATATATATATATACAGAGAAAATGCAAACTGCGCTTGGTTTAAGGTAAACTGTATTTTAAGAGAATTTAGCTGGCAGAACAAAGAGGGAGGTGTAGAACTAGAGTAATGTATACAGTATATTAACATAGTTAGATATTTTTTCAATGTGTTGTTAACAATAATAATAGTAATAATTGCTATTTGTTTGATAAATGTAAAGAAAAATCATATGGTTACTTACACATATTCAACATTTTCACATCTAGAACGAACTGGAAATATTTCGATTTTTATCAGGTGTTTCAGGTTGAGCTTTTTGGACAGTTTTTTGCATAAACAGCGTCTCCCTCCAATACCTTGCCCTAAAAAATAAAAAAAAAATGCCCTTATTACCTTTTGTAGAATCCTCATAAGCATTATTGTATAATTATCTTTAAAGCACATAAAAATGTATTGTGGTGCTGTTTTATGCATTCAAGTTTTAACTGATCACCTGTTAAAAATAAGTCTGTTCCCGTGGAAATGGAGATCAGTGAAAATCACAATAAAATTTGATCTTACTTAATTTTGATTACATTCAGTGCAGTGAACGCATAGAACTGCCACAAACAGCAAATGCATTAAAAGGGACTTTCTGTAAGTGCCATACATATGTGCTCTAATTCTTATTCTAAATTAGCATTTGGATCACTGAACATACATTTGTTTAGGCAAGGTGCTATTTACACACATACTGCACACATATTTATATATATTACACAACTACAAAAAGCATCATTAATAACATGTTTATGTTGTTACTTTTGTCCAATATTGGGCTTAAATGTATGCACCAAATCACTGTACCTTTTGTAAGAGCAGCGGAGAGAATGAGGACACAGAGGATGATAGCATATTTGCTGTCCATGCTGCCTGCTTTGAGATCTCGCAGTGTGAATCTGCGGTGAGAAGCAATTCCCATCTATTTATATATGCGTTTCATCTTTATGTACATGTGGTTTCTTGGCAGAATTGCATCACTGATTTAATAACTAGCGTGCCCCATTTCCTGGAAAAAAGTGCAGAAGTGAAAGTAGAGTTTTATACCTCTGGCAAGAAATAACACACTGAACAAACAATAACATATTGAAATTCAGGAGGATGATGTGTCAGGTAACTACTAGTTAGATATTACTATCATCCTGCCAACAAAGTCCATTTTCAAGCAGATTATAGAACTTCATAGGGCTCATGTTTGAACAATGGGTGCAATCATTATGCACATTATAAAAAGAATAGTTATGCTGATAAGCATGTAATACACATAGTAACTTGTACAGAGCAGCTGAACCCTTGTGCCGATTGCATTTAAAATGACACATCCAGAGCAAGATGCAGAGCACAGAAGCAACTGCTCCAAAGGGCCCTGTAACCACCTGCATGTGCTATTTTTTTTGGAATTTAGGGTTGTAAAGCCAAACATAAGGGTTCTTGCACAAAGGCATCTTGTATGCAATTGATGCACATTTAAGAAGCAGATTTGAGTGCACCTCAACGCAACAGCTAAGTAGATTCTGCATGGTTGTACTCATGAGCATAGTGTGTCATTGCATTTGAGCGTTATCAAGTTTTTTTTAGATGCAATTTGTGTTTAAAACTCGCAGTAACGCATTTAGTTGTTTGTTTAAAATATATAGTTTAAATATACAGTATGTAGCATAAATCAGTTTTTCTTCAGCTATGACAGATCTTTTAATCAGGTGGCTTGTGTTAAATAGTTGCAGTTATTTGCATAGCAGAACAGCAACACGATGCAACGTTTCGAGTGGCACTCCACTCTTTGTCAAGCATAAAACCACACGAGCAAATGACCTTAAATAGCCTGACATCCAAGGTAATTCCATTTCAATTCATTTAGCTTAGTTATCCACAAAATATATACATCAAAAAATATTAAGGATATAGCTCAGGCTATTTAAGGTCATGTGCTCGTGTGGGTTTTATGCTTGACAAAGAGTGGAGTGCCACTCGAAAATTTGCATCGTGTTGCTGTTCGGCTATGCAAATAACTGCAATCATTAAAGGCCGTTTTAAAAGAAATTGGAGTGCTGTCAATGGATATACATTCGTACACTATGGGGGAGCTGTTGTGAACAGGCTCGAAGGCGTGCACTCAAAGGACAAGTGGGCCGAGAAAGTAAGTGCGGTTCTAACTGGAATTGCTTTGTGTTAAATAGTTGCAGAAGTCAAAATCATATATTAGGCATAAATTACAAGAGGCAGACAGTCCTTTCAAAAGAAATTCCAATTACACGTAATATAAATCATGTACATGCTCATTAAAATAGTTTTTTTGCCTGACTTTTAGTATATTTTTTCACAGGGTAGTCTGTTTTAGATACAAACTAAAGACATGCAGCTTTTTTTGTACCTTTTCACTTTTTAACATGCATTTCACTGGGTATCAACTTAATGTGGTCTAGCTACATACTTGGGTAGTCTTCTCCTGCAAAAGACTATATGCTGGGCAAATGATCCACACAGAGAAAAATACATGCGGACATGTTACTCAGTTAATGTAGATTTTACTCCAATAAATGAACGGTTGAAAATGTATTTAGAGTTGTCCCCTGAGCACTTTATATCCATAATCTCTTTTAAAGGGACATCAATCCCCTTGTTCAACATGACTTCATTAAACAGAGCTTTTGCTAAACATACTTTTTGCTTATTGTTTTAATCATGAAAAATTAGTTTTTTTACTTGAGCTTAATATGGCAATATTAACTCAAGCTACTCTATGTTTGGTCCTTGAAATGTAGATAATACAATTGCTAATGCACAGATTATGGACGGACAAGAAATGGGAAAGGGAGGGGGTAGATTTTTGGTGATCTAATTTTGATTTTGATGATCTACTTTGCATTGGCCAAACATGGAGTACCTTTACTTTAAATGTTGGCCCTGTTTCTGACATTTAAGCAATTTTAGACATTTTTAGACTGCCATGAGCAAACTTAGTTTGACAACTTTTTGAAGGCTGAGATTGTCAGTGGGTTAGTCAACCCTTAAGGAAGAGGAATCATTTATATACAGCAACGTAACTAGAGGGGGGGGGGTTCTGGTGCGGGACTGGCAGCCGGGCCCCCCCTCCGTACGACTGGAACCACCCAGAATCAACCCGGAACCGTCCAGAATTTATGGCGCGCAAGCTGCCGGGGGCCCTGAGGGGGTGTGGGCCCTGGGCCAATCGCACCCCCTGCTCCCCCGGTAGTTACGCCACTTTTTATATAGTGCTTTTCTCCCAAGGGACTCAATGTTCTTACAGCAAGCAAGGCAGCCATTATAGGCGCACTAAGAATACAGCAGGAAATTAAGTGATTTGTCCAGGGTCACAGGGAGTTGCCACAGTGTATAGAACCAGGGTGTCAAGAATCCAAAGGCTGATCACTTCACCTCTAGAGCAACTCCTTCTGGGGCTGCTGACTCTTAGCTGAGTCCAAAGCTTGCTATTAAACATCTAAAAATGCAAACACCAGAAAAACCTAAAACAAATGGCATTCAAGCAACTCAGCAGGAGCAATATTTTTTTTTTTGAAGTCTTTATTTTTTGATTTTCAAGGGTGGGGGTAGGGGGTACATACAACTACTTGGTTAAAATAAAAAATCATCAAAAAATATATATCAATCCTACATAACACCTTGCTTGTGAGCAGCAATATTTTTGATGCATTATTAAGATCTAATTTCTAGGCAACCCCCTTCTACAAGTGCTCTTAGAACAGGGTTGCCCTGAAATGTTTGGTGAGGTCTTAATAAAGCACCAGGCCACAATTTATAAGTTTCTAATCACCGTCTCATTTACTTTTTGATGAGTTTCTATTTTTTCATTTTTGCACACTGAGGCATTATGTGTATAACTACTTTGATAAAACGACATTACTACACAACGACATTACTACATTACGACACTACTAGGTAAGACTTATATCTCTTACTAAACCTTTAAGAGAAATGCAGTGCGGCATACAAAGACACCTAATATCTGCACGTACCACTTCCCCACTTTAACCAATTGAATCTTATTTCAGCAAACTACTGTTGCTTTTACAAGACTGTTCCCACTCCTTTTATAAAGTTGGTCATTCCAGGTCTCTTGTTACTTTCTGCAGCTGAGGTGCTCTTTTAAATGTTAACATAAGAGTGAGTTTTCACCTTGATTAATAAATGAGGACAAGAAAAACATGAAATACCTTTTAAATTTGCAGTATGGAAAGTGAAAGACCAATGGCAATTTAAAATCCCCGTTTTTCTGGTTCTGCAAATCCATTTTTTACTTCCCATTATGTAACCAAGCAAATTTAGATGGGCTAAACACATCCAGTCTGCTTCCTGTAATGCTTCCTCTTGTCATACAGACAACAAAGGTGCCAGAAGATCAACTTGCAAGCATAGGCTTATCCCTTGGCTTATTACCCACAGAATATAGATATTTAAATTAATATATTCATACAATTCCTCATGAAAGGTAAACAGCAAGATGTATCCTGTACTTCTAATTATGGGCACTGGCTCCAGTCCTTTTTCATAGAAATAGACGTTTAGCTAGAAGTACTACATAGATTTTATGTTTAGTAAATCTGGTCACAAAAGGAATACTTTTCAGGATATCCACAAACTGGTCAGACATATAAAAGATTACATTGATCAGTACAACCAAGTATGGGCCTATGCTGTTTGGAGAGGCAAATATTCCCAAATACAAATCATGTGCTCAATAACCTCCGTTTGATTGATGAACTCTCCATAAACTGGGATTCTATTTGGAGGATTTTTTTTGCTGCAGCCACTAGTTCTGGAGAGTTGGAGAAAGTTTGTATTAAACAATACAAAAACTATAAAATTCACATTAGATTACATGACAACACAGGACCCAGTGCAGTCTGCATATTCTGATTATTAATCAGTCTTGCTGTATCTGCTTCTATGGCAGATATTATTTGATTTGTGCTGTTTTGATCATTTATGACAATCCCTAAGCAGCAGTCCAGACCACACTGAGCATATGCATGGTCTTGCAAAGAGGTGTAACAAATATGGTGACCCTCTGTGGCCAACTTTGAAAGCATAAATTATTTGTTTTATTAGGCTTGTGGTGCAGTAAGTTGATGTTTATGTTTAGTAGAAGGCCAAGTGCTTTTAAACAGGTGACATAACTCCGAGGTGACTTCTTATCTCTTTGTTAATTTCAGTAGGGGGTACATTATGCAGTATAATCTACATTTTGTGTGAAATGTCGGGAGGGGGGTCGGAGGGGTCGGCGTCCAATTCTGGTCGCCGACGTCCAAATCGGGCGCACCAGCATCCAATTCGGACGTGTGGCGTCAATTTAGGACGCCGCGGACCCCTGTTATAAACGACATGTTCTGACGTCAGAACGCGCCATTTATAAGGATATAATTTACAGTCTGGTCCCATAGGGAAATGACCAGACTGTAGATTATATAGTGAATAAAGTACCCCCTATTGTAAAATATAAGGATATTATAAGTTACCGAGGAGTTTCATGACCATATAAAAACACGAGGCCAAAGCTAGGACCTACATTCTTTGGTCCTTTTTCTGTATCTGAAGTCATTAATCCCAATACTGACCGATTAGAACTTCCTCCTGATTCTTTTCATGTTTCTTTGTTAAAGCCTGAGTTGTTCGACAGCGTTCCCCTCCTCTTAAGATTCCTCTCGATGGTCAGCCTGAATATTTGGTAAAGTGATATTTGGTTATTTGGTTAGTGATTTCTTGCCTTTCCAGAGGTAAATTGCAATATCTGGTACTCTGGAAACATTATGGTCCTAAGGACAGATCTTGGGTCCCTGCTTCTGATGTTTGGGCTGATCTGCTTATATGGCAATCTCATGCTAAATTTCCTGAGAAGCCTAGTGGTCCAGTGGCTCCCTCTGTAGGGGGGGGGGTTAACATAATAATACCTGGGAGGTGGAAGGGAAGGCTACCACCTTACCTGTGGGCACGCCCACCATCTTCTCTCCAGCATGCCTCCAGATGAGTGTGATAAATCTGGAGTTGATACATGCTGCTCTGAGTGTCAATTTTATTTGGCACGCCACATATGATGACATTGTACTTGGTGCAAAATTTTAAGGAGCCAATTGGTCTTTGCCCAAAGTAGGTCTATTTTCTATAGTTTCTGGGTGTGCTTACAGTCTGTCTAGTCTGTTCTCTGACCTTGCCTGTCCTGACCTGAGCCTGTTTCTGTTCATTCTTTTAAAGTAGTTACTAGTGGTGCATTTTATAACTCAGAGGTTCCTAATTTGTTGGTCTGGGCCACTAGAGGTCACAGATCAGCAACTAGAGTTACTCTGTAGGCCAGTTAGGGCTTTATTTGAAGAGGACGCCTATTTACTCTCCTATGTTTGGAAAGCCAGCTTGAAAGCAATTAATGGTTAGAAATGTAGAGGTGAGTGTATAGTTTTTTAAAAAAATCTTATATGGCATTATGTTCATATACTGTATCTATAACCGTGCAGGAGGTCAAGACATCCATGGAGCGGTCCCCACAAGCAGGGCAAGACCAAGGATCTCAAAATTGTTGCTTTTACAATGGTCTCGAAATTATCACAGCAAGTAAGAGAGAGAATCTTAGAAAATGGCTCTGCTAAAGTGAGAGAGGCTGATTCTCTTTGTTTTAGTGTTTATGTAAGTGTAAGATTGTGACCGATTGTGATGCTTGCATGTGTGTGTTTGTATGTGTGTGAATTGTTGGGCAAGTTGGGAAATTGGCTACCTGTGGCTGCTGCACCAAATCATAGTTTCAGCTCCTTTTTTATTCTGTTTTATGTCTATGCTGATTGATATACTTATTTCTTATTTGTCACTAACTGTTGCTGTATACTGATATGTTGCTAGTGCATTTTTTTGCTTATATTTCAAATTGTCCTTACTTTTTTTAGTAATATAGACATATTATTATTTGCCAGCTGAATTTATCCCACAGACTTCTGTGAGTTGGTACAAGATAATGGCATAATTTTTGGTGTTAATACCCAATTATATTATAGGTATGGGATTCGTTATCCGGAAACCCATTATCCAGAAAGCTCTGAATTAAGGAAAGGCCGTCTCCCTTTTATCCAAATTATTTAAAAAAAATTTAAATTCCTTTTTCTCTGTAATAATAAAACAGTACCTTAAACAGTACTAGATCCAAACTAAGAAGTAAATAATCCTTATTGGAAGCAAAATCAACCTATTGGGTTCATTTAATGTTGACATGCTTTTCTAATAGACAAAAGTTATGAGTATCCAAATTAAAGGGGTTGTTCACCTTCCAAAAACTTTTTTCAATTACTTTCCATTATTTATTTTATACGTTTTTTCCAAAATCGAAGTTTAAAGGTGATCGTGTCTCTGGTGTTTGAGTCTGGCAGCTCAGTAATTCAGGTGCAGACTCACAATTTTGTAACATTTAGTTGATAGATTTCTCAGCAGCATCTTTGGAGTATTAGCAACTATTTTATCAATTCTAACAGCAGCCTGTAATGAAACCCAGAGATTCTGCTCAAAAGGTACAAATATAAGAAATGTATCAACTAAATGTATCAATTTAGAACAGTTTACACTGGATCGGCAACCCCCCCCCCACCAGAGCTGCTTCAGAAGGAGAGAAATTCCACTTTACACTTCAATATTAGAAAAACCATCACACATAGAAAATAGAAAGTCATTGGAAAAAGTCGTTATTTCTGGTGATCTATCTGAAACCAACTAGTTGTTTGAAGGTGAACCACCCCTTTAAAGAAAGATCAATTATCCAGAAAACTCCAGGTCCCAAGCATTCTGACTAACATACGTGTAATATGTTGATTATCGATAAATATCTCTTTGTTATGGATTACGTCTGCAATCCTAAATCTCTCTACAATGTAGATTTATATATAAGACATGCATTGTACAGCTTTTACACTGATTAGGCTTAATGCGGGGAATATAATAAAAGTTGCCATGAGAAAAACAATTTGCACAAATAAGAAAAAAAAATAATTTAGCAGTCTATTATTCCATCTTAGACTGTTATTGTATTGCAAATTTTAATTGTGCACTTTTAAGAATTTTAAGGTGTCATAATCTTTTGGAGCAAACATAACTTTCTTTAAAAAGTTTTATTAAATACCCTGTGCACTGGCACAAACCACAAAATTCGCAAAACAGTTTTTGGGTTTGCAAAAGCTATATTAAATTTGTTCAATCAAAATCATACATTTTTACACCGTAAATAGTTTTTTCATTACAAACTTCTATTACATTCCCCAAATATGTTTTACAGGGAATTATGCCTCTATAAAGTACAATTTCTGAATTGCTATGTTCCTTTCATATCAGTTTCTGGGAACATCCTTTGCTGAGAATCATCCCGTTTCCTATAAGCAAAGAATTCAGCCCTTAGCTGCTATGCATGTTGTGGCTTTTTATGCAGACACTGGAATTTCCCATGCTGTAAATTATAAAAGTTTTCACTTTCACTTTATGAAAACACAGTGTAAATAACTCTGCCTTGTATTTGAAAACACAAGGACTGGTTCAGCAAACAGAACTGTTTCAAAGGTTATATGTTTCACATGCCAGAAGCAAAGGGGAAGTCAGTCATTTATTTGCACATATTTAGAAATGAAACACTGTATTCTAAATAATGTATAAATTATCTTATATACAAACTGGACCCTGCATAGAACCTTCCAATTCTTCAAAAGAGCTTTGTTTAATTTGGCTAATTTAGATTTGAAACAATAACAATGTTTACATGATCAGTTCAACAGTTTTATGAGAATAAACAGAAAGTAACATTAAAAAAAAATCAATAATGTCTCTTTACAATGTAAATTGAAAGTGCATATTAACCAATAGGGTAATTCAGATAGAAAACACTTTGCTTCCAACTGTTTATAGAGATCTGTAATGGAGTAAGTAAACAAATCTAAATGTGCAAACCACATCTCACACCACTTGATCCAAACTGTTAAACTGTTAAACCACCCCCAGACCTGCTTGCAATTCATGAACAACTGTGTCCGGTGGGGTGAGAGAAATGAAAGAAACAAGCAGGGGGTCCCCTAAACCCTTTTCTCACTGGGGCTGTGACCTTAATCATATTCCCCTACCCAATAGGCAAGACTTAGTAAAAAATTTAAGTGGAGGTTTATTAGGCTTTTTCCTTTTGTGCATAATACCATTAATCACAATACCATGCCCTTACTCCATATGTAGTAATGTAATTAAAATTATAGGTTGTGATTATTTTTTTCCCAGCATAACACTGTACTAGGAGGCACTTATTAGGGAATCCAAATGAATAATACATGGTTCCCCAATGCCAACAGGATATGTGCACTAAAGCAAATAGCTTTATATTACTCCTATCCTTATCCTCTCACCCACTGCTGACACAAGAAATTAAATCTTTTTTTTTACATATATCACACCATTGCCTTTGTATGCTATTTATAATTTTGCCATAAAAGTATTTTCGCAATGCTTTTACACGAAAATAATTGCTGCAACTGCACTCCGATCCTTGATTTAAACTTTTATTTGTGCAAAAACACAGCAAAGTTTAGAGCTATACCAGCCCTTTATCAAGCCTTGATAAAGGGCTGGTATAGCCCGAAACGTTGCCGTGTTTTTGCAAAAATAAAAGTTTAAATCAAGGATCGGAGTGCTGCTGCAGCAATTATTTTTGTGTGGATTCAACCTCTGCAGAGAGGATTACAGCATGCACCCGACGCTTCAAACTGCGGATTAGTGTGAGTGTGGCACTTTATTTTGACTTTTCCCAATGCTTTTACATTACCTATCTGATACCACATGTACCTGTATAAGGAGGCTGCCATATTTTTGCAGCAGTGGTCTATTAGCATTAGAAACTTTGACTGGTTAAAGTGGGGCAGTAAGGTTGGCAAAATTTAGAACTTTAAATAAGAATTACTTACAAAAGTAGCGAAAAAACAATGACCTATGGGTAACTTTAATGTACATTTATATTTTGAAGATAGATGGTTAAGACATTCAGTCCTAGGTGGATAAACTCATTAGTTATTAGCTCTACCATTCACATTTGCCAGGGTCTGTTGCAGAAATGATAATTTAATACTTAATTTTTTTAACATAACCATGTTACAATATCATCATAAACCCCATTAAAAACATCAGGTGTTGTATAATGCAACTGGAGGGTTATAAAGCAAATTCACTGAGTAAGATAACACTACTGCTAGGGTTGCAAAGAAAGATTTACTGAAAAATATTCAAACTGAGGAGGCACCACTTACCATCACCAAATATACCATGGTGTCTCTCTGCCCCTCAAATGAATTGCTAGCTGATCCTAGAACATTTTAACGTATCATTAACTTGGATATTAGTGAAAGCCTGCAAAATATTACTCTAGTAATACTCTATTACTCTAGTAGACAGTGTCTTGTGCAACTAAAAGTTTCCCCCCATTAGTTGCCTAACACGAGTTTTGCATGTTACAGGCTTACATGCCCCCCCTATGGTTGCGCTATTTAAATCAGAAAGGATCACCTACTACAGAGAGATCAGTCCTGTAATTTGACAGTTCCACGGTGCCACAAAGTATCCGGACTGCTCACTGTATGGAACTGCTCACCAATGCAGACTCATTTGAAAGCTAAACATTGCATCTTCACGTATCAGAGTTTAGTGATGCCAGAAATGTAGTCAAACCAGGAGCCTGTGATTTAAGCTGTATACAGTATATCTGCAGTGAGTATGGATCACTGTTATCATACTCTGCTATTACTGTCTGATGCATATGTCGTTCTTCATTGGAAAATACAATACAGGTTAATGAATAAAAGGCTCAACAAGCATTACAATGTTGTTAACTCCTTTATGACACATAATATAGATAACCAAGCTTAAAGATAAAAATATATAAATGATTAAGGTGTTACAAGTACATAAATACAAATGTGACCTTGTAACTCAAGAATTCACTCAGGGCTATGCTCTTATTTCAATCACTGGGGATTAGTGATGGACGAATTTATTCGCCAGGCGCGAATTCGCGGCGAATTTGCGCGATTCGCCTCCAGCGAATAAATTCGCAAAATTCCCGCGAAAATTCGCGGAAAAAAATTCGCCGGCGTAAAATTTTTTTTTCTCGAAAAACGGACGCCGGCATCAAAAACGGGCGCCGGCGTCGGAAAAACGGGCGCTGGCGTCAAAAACGAGACGCCGGCGCCGTTTCGCGAATTTTTCGCCGTTTCGGCGAAGCAAAACGGCGCAAATTCGCCCATCACTACTGGGGATAGTTAATTTAAAGGACAAGGAAAAAACACTCTTGCTTATTTTTGCCAGAAGACAGGCACCCATTCTGCCACCTGAACCACTACATTTATTTTCTTTAAAGCTACTTGCTTTTCCTTTAATAAAACACTTCTTTCTTTCACCCTATATTTGCCTGTGGCCAATGCTCTCTCTAAGGTGTGTGCTCGTGCGTACACAAATTGTGGTGTGTGCAAAGAAATTTGTGTGAATTGCCGAAAAGGAATTAGAGGGAAAGTTGCCTGTGGCCACCATCTTGGAAGGATTATAAATACATTTGCAGGCTTTACAATATCCACATATGTATGTGCAACTGATACACTGAACAGGAAAGCTAGCAAAGTGTTTGGATACAAGCTTATCTCGTAAACTGGTTGCTTTCCAAAAGCATGTCCTTGAGGAATTTTTCGCATATTTATTTAAGACCATGGGGCAAATTCCCCAAGCGGCGAAAATTCGCCAGCGACAACTTCATAGCCATCGCAAAACTTTGACAGGAGTAAAATCACTAGGACAACGGCAATTCCATAAAGTGCGAAGTTGCGTCCAGGGCGCTAAGCACTGGCGAATTTTCGCTAGCGTTACTTCGGCAATCAAAGCGAAGATGCGATAGCGTTGCCTAATTTGCACACGGTGGGAAATGGTAAACATACATGGACCTTTATGTTGCAGCAAATACATGAAAATGGAGGGGGGAACCTGGTTACCCAGAAAAATTTTTACGGACCTTAGCAGGCTATCACTCAGAAAAAAGGAAAAGACGCCAGCGTTTTTTGGGAATTCAAAAAATTTTGCACTACAAATTGAGGCAGTACTATGCACTCCATTGCACTTCACCTGGTCTGAGCTGGTAAAGGCAAGTCTGGCGAATGAGGTAATGTTCAGTAAAATCCACATCTTAGTGAATTTGCGGAGTTACTTCCGTTCGCCAGAGCGAAAATTCGCCTGGTATACGAGTGCGAATCAACGCTAGCGTCTATATCCTTCGCTAGTGAAGTGACGCCTGCGCCCGTAAGGGTAATCGGAGAAGTTCCAAATGACATCACGCTAGCGTCAGTCACTTCACCCTTTAGAGAATCTGCCCCAATATCTGTATTTAAAATATGCCAATGCTTTCATAATATGGACACAACCGTGAAACCACGACTGCATGCAAGTAGCTTTGTTTGCACTCTGTGGTATATTGTTTACCCTTAAATTAATTTTTAGTATGGCTTAGAGCTTGATATTCTCATACAATTTGCAATTGGTCTTCACTTTTTATTTTCTGTGGTTTTTTAATGATGCAGCTTTTTGTTCAGTTTGGTATTTTAGCAGGAATCTGTTTCTATGGTCTGTGCTGCCATCAGGGGGGCACAGGGGGTACAACCATACCGGGCCCAGGATAGATAAGTAATACAAAGTAACAATAACAATAAAATTGTAGCCTCACAGAGCAGTAGTTTTTGACTGGTGGGTCAGTGTCACCTTTTTGAAAGTTGTAAAGAGTCAGACGTATTCCCGCTGTGTTCTCAGGTGGAATAGTGCTCCCAGTGCTTCCCATTGCTGTCAGTGGGAATTACTTTTCAAGCTGTTGTTTAAGCACAAGCTTGTAGCTACTTTCAGAATTGCTACGGATCCTTATCTATACACTTTGAGGCCTTTTAACCAAAACTCGATTTTTTTCTCACTATTTTAAAAAAAAATTCAAGCAAACTCCCAAACGCAAATCCCTTCAATTTACCAATAATTATTCCCAAAAAACTGGAATGTATTGGATTATTGAACAAAACCCAGTGCAAACAGCCTGAAACTATAGAGAATCCTGGAGGTAAAAAACAAATCAGTAAAAAACAGCAGCACTTTGTCAGGCTGGGGTAAATCCTGAAATGTTGCCTGTGGCACTTGCTTGAAAGTTTTTTCAAACATTACCAGAGTGCTGCTGTTTTTTTACTGTCTTACCCTGGCAGAGGGTTCACAGTAGATAATTTTTACTACTGTGTAGAACACTTCAACTGATTTTACTATGAAGGTAAAAAACATGTTCCAATTGCATCTGCCATTGACTTCTACATGATTTCAACAGGTTTTAGCTGGAGTATTTTCGGATTCTAATTTTTGGCAGCTTTAGAGCATAAATTTGAATTTTTCCCCTTTAAAAACGCAAACAGGAAGATTTGAGGTTTAATAAATAAGCACCTTTAAAAGAGAAATCAATCTGTGGGGAAAAAACCCCGACCCCCCACCCCAGGTAGACCTCCCTCTCTCCTCCCCCCAGGCTAACTACCCCCCCTGGGAGATGCCCCATACTCCATATTACCCCTCGGCGCAGATTCTTCCAGCGAAGTTCCACGTGTCCATCTTCTGCGTCATCTATAAGCTGACTGAGAGATCGGCATTTCTGCACAAGTGCAGTTTGCTGGTTTGCGCAACTGCGCCTGCGCGGAATTACACGAAAATTGCCAATCTTCCTCTCACCTTGCCAAAGATGCAGAAGATGGACGCGTGGAACTTCACTGGAAGAATCTGTGCTGAGGGGTAAGTATGGAGTATGGGGCATTTCCCCGAGGGGGTAGATAGCCTGGGGAGAGGAGGGAGGGAGGTCTACCTGGGGTGGGGGTTAGGGGTTTTTTTCCCCACAGGTTGATTTCTCCTTTAAGCCCCTTGTGTGTAAATATTTTTTAAATGTTGTCTCTATAAAGCATGCATATGTATTAGAATGAACATGCTATTACAATATATAAAGTCTAAATTAAAGTTAAGTCTATGTTAAAACTGGGGTCTGTCTACACACTTTCTTCGAACTTCCCAAATTAAAATAAACACAGGGGTATGTTTATCAAAAAGTGAAGTTAGAGATCGCCACAGTTCTCTAGAGTGGAATTCCACCACTTACCATTAATTCCTATGTAATTTTTAAAAGGGTATTTATCAATGGGTGAAAGTGAATGTTTATCCTTTGATAAATACGCCTTTCAAAATCCCATAGAAATGGATTCATGGACCATGGCAATCTCTAGCTTCACTCTTTGATAAATAGACCCCATACAGTACAGTATACATGTCTAGAGTTAGACAGAATATCTTATAAAGAGACATTCTGAATTATATACTCCCCCCATGGTCACTTCACCTCCACTTAATGTCCCACTGAATTTATTAACTTTTCAGGATAACACCATATCCAGCTATCAATAGTTTTCTTTTTTTTATAATCAATTTGCAGTATTTTTTTAATATACATTTTATTAATTTTCCATACAATACAATTTACACACAATTCATTTCTCACTACAGACGAGGGACATCATCAGAAATTGAAAAAGAAAGAAAAAGTGCAGAATTTTATAAGCAGGCACATCCAATTACAGCTTTATTTTGTAGTTATATTTTTTTAGGTTACATAAAAGGATCCACATAACTACTTATAATACACAAAAGCCATGAATATCCTGTAAATTATATCCTTATAAACGGTGAGTTCTGATGTCATCAGTTATAAACGGTGAGTTCTGATGTAATTTCTGTCACATGACTCATTAAAATTTGTGTATTATAATAAATAAAGTACCCCCAGTTGCAAAATATGAGGATATTAGAAGTTACCTCGGAGTTCCATGACCTGTATAAAAACACTCGGCCTTCGGCCTCGTGTTTTTATATGGTCATGAAACTCCTCGGTAACTTATAATATCCTTATATTTTACAAGAGGGGGTACTTTATTCACTATATATTATATGCATCCCGAGTTTTTCTTAAGACCTCTAAAGTATGCTTCTAAATATTCAATGTTCCATGTGAAATTTAAAAAGTTGACAATTACAGAAGCTCCAGTAACCCTTCTTGTTTCCAGTTCATTGCAATAAGTAATCTGGCAACTGCTAAAATATGTACAACTAAAGCTGGTGATACATGCCTCAATATAACTTTGTTTTCTATGATTATAGAACTGTTTATGAAACCAGCTAAGGTTGATACCAAATTAAAAAAGAGAGCAAACAGAAAATGTTTATAAGGCACATAAACTAACAAAGAGAATACATCAATGAAAGAACACTTGGGCAAGTAACTCCCTCCAGTGGTAAACAACAAGTAGTATCGCTAGTGACAATTCACAAAAAATCTCATTGGCAGGGATATTGGAAATTTACTAACATACGTAGGTGACAATTCACTAGCGAAAGAGACCATTTCTAGTGCAATTTTCGCCCTATAGCCAGGTGAATTATCGATCAGGCGTACTGTCTTACTCCGCAAATTCGGTGTGAATTGTACAGAATGTTCTGTAGGCATTAGAAGATCTCTTTTGTCTTTATTATGCTTCCTTAGACGTGGCATAATAAGTAGCATTTTAACCAACCTCTCTAATAAAGATGTCTATATGACATATATGTACCCGCCCTATTCAAATTAACCAAATCGTAAGAGTACTAATGAAGTTTCGCTCGTCAGAGCTAAATGGTTGTGCTTAGAAATTAAAGCTATTGAAAGTTCGCCAGCGTTTGGCTGCTGAGACGCAACTTCACATTTTAGTGAAGCTTAGTGGTAGCGAGTTTGCGCCTGGCGAATGGACGCAAAGTGTGGTGGAGCATATAAAGCTGGTTTACAGCATATAAAGCAAAAGGTAAAACTGGCACACTAGGGGGGTTATTTACTAAGCTCCGAATACCCGAAATTCCCCGAAATCCGATTTATTAAACCCCGAGGGCTTAAAAGCCCGAATATAAAACCACGGCATCTCAAACCTGTCGAGGTAGCATAAAAGTCAATGGGAACTGTTGGTAGTTTCGAGCAATTTCACTATGTTTTTGGAGCTTTCAGGTGAAAACTCTGAGATTTCGGGGGAAAATTCACAAAAAAATCGTGGAAATCAGAGCTTTTCCTGCAAAGCAAATTTTTGGGAAAATGTAATAATAAATAAGCGTTAAAACCCGAGTGGGTTAGATCAGCGTTTGTAGCAGCCGATATTGAGGTAAATTCGGACCTTAAAGGAAAACTATACCCCCAAAACAATGTAGGTCTCTATAAAAAGATATTGCATAAAACAGCTCATATGTAAAATCCTGCTTCATTTAAATAAACCATTTTCATAATAATATACTTTTCTAGTAGTATGTGCCATTGGGTAATCATAAATAGAAAATTGCCATTTTAAAAAATAAGGGCCGCCCCCTGGGATCGTACGATTCACTGTACTCACAAACATACCAACAAACCATAGATGTTAGGTCACATGAGCCAATTAACAGACCGAGTTGTGTCTTTTGCTTCCACACTTCTTCCTGTTACAGTTAGAGTTGTAGTATTTCTGGTCAGGTGATCTCTGAGGCAGCACAGAGACCATCACGAAATGGTGGCTCAAGGCAAGAGATGTAAAAGGGCAATATTTACTTTAATATATATTCCAGTTTGGTAAGATTCTTTAATATGCCACTTAATATGATATGAACTATCTGTTGCTTAAGTGTTCATTTTGGGGGTATAGTTTTCCTTTAATAAATAACCCCCTAAGGGTTTGTATAATATACAAAAAGGAGATTTTAATCATTATACAATCGGATAACATCATTAATAACTTTTTATGAGGATATCATTTATAGAATATTCAAGGGTCTTGTGTATGATATAATAATCAATATGGTAAAATTCTAGTGCATAATGCTTTAATTTGTATCAGCACGTTCGAATGTCAAAATATACCATTTATAAAGTGATAAACTGAATTACTGTGGATTCTTCTTTCAAAATAGTGGCTTTAGCCATGCTCACCTGCACCAACATAGATAGAGCAGCAGACAAGCACATAGACAATCAAAGTAATCCCCAAAGTAACAACTATGTAGAGCAGCAACTCCCCTGTTCTATGCAAATCTTTCTGGCTAGAGGCCCGCTGTGGAAAAGGGAGGCAGATGGGCACATTTACTAAATAGCAAAGTGAGTTTTTTTTAAAGGGGTAGTTCACCTTTAAGTTAACTTTTAGTATGTTTTTAGAATGACCAATTCTAAGCAACTTTTCAATTGGTCTTCATTATGTATTTTGTATAGCTTTTGAGTCATTTGCCTTTTCCTCCTGACTCTTTCCAGCTTTCAAATGGGGGGGTCACTGACCCCATCTAAAAACAAATGCTCTGTAAGGCTACACATTTATTGTTATTGCTACTTTTTATTACTCATCTTTCTATTCAGCCCCTCTCCTATTCATATTCCAGTCTATTATTCAATTCAATGCATGGCTGCTAGGGTAGCTTGGACCCTAGCAACCAGATTGCAGAAATAGCAAACTGGAGAACTACTAAATAAAAAGCTAAATATCTCAAAAACCACAAATGATAAAAAATGAAAACCAATTGCAAATGGTGTCAGAATATTACTTTCTACAACATACTAAAACTTATATCAAAGGTGAACGACCCCTTTAAGTGAAAATTCGCCAAAAATGACAATTCACACGGTGTCCTTTTGCACCAGCGAACGCTCGTTAATCCACAAATTTAACAAAGTTTCAATTTTTCTATACATTTCACCAGTTTCTGGCTGGCAAATTGATAAGATGAAGCTACATCCTCAACATTATTATGTAAGTGACATCATTTCCTGTACTCCAAAAAAGTCATAAAAAAGACAAACGCTGATGTTTTTTCTTATATTAATGTGGGATTATGTTTACAACTTGTAACTGTTAAATATATGTTATTTACACTATTTCAACCATTTGAAGCGCATGCCACATTTGTTTTAGGGTGGGCTCATGTGTAGGGCATTAGAGGATTTCTTTTGATATTTTGCTTCCTTGGACATTTTTAATTATAAGTGGCCACTTCCAGCAATTTCACCAACATCACTAATAAATACATTCTGTATATGTGACCTTTATATACAGGCCATATTTAAATTGACGTAAGCGCAACTATGTTAACGAAGTTAAGCAAGGAAGGAAGTAATGCTAGAAAAAATTCGCAATGACGAATTTTCACTGGGGAAATTACGCCAACATTCATTTGCTGAGACTAGAGGGTTATTTATTGAAAGGGGAAAACCACAATTTTTTTGAAGAAAAAAAAACTTGAACTATTTGTGATTTATTAAACCCTGATGGTGTTAAAAGTCTAAATAAATAAGTATTCAAACCCACACCTATCGAGTTCATGTAGAAGTCAATGGTAGATGTCCCATTGATTTCCGGATCTGCGTTGGGTTTTGTTCAATAATCTGAAGATGTTGTGGGTTTCGAAAATTCCGAAAAGTCGCAGGTGTAGGGCATCAAATCCGAAAAAGTTGGAGTTTTCAGTGACAAATCAGAAATATTCGTACTATTCAGATTTTTCAGAAAATAGTGAAAACTTTTCCAATTTTGATAAATAACCCCCGAAGTTTCGCATTTTGACAAATACACGTTTTCTTCACAAAATAACGTCAGGTTTAGTTGCACGAAGTATGGCAGAGCCTTCCGAAACGAAAATTCACACATAAGTAAATATGCACCAGAGTTTCAGTTACAGTATATTTAGTGGAGAAAAAGCAGAAAAAAATGTGTACAAATAAAGGAATGAATATAGGTGTGCACTTGGACACTAGAGAGGTAAGGCTCCAGGTTCATATTATGATATATACAGTAAATATAGTATCTAAAGGATCACAGCCGTTGATCCTTTCTTTGGCTCTCTCCTGACATTGACTAATACATACTTTGATTAGAGAGAGAGGGAAAGATCCAGTCTACCAATTGCAATATTTCGCTGCAAAGTGTGTTTTACCCACAAAGCAGTGTTCCAGTCTAATTTCAGCCATCTGGGAAGGTGCACCTGTCACACTTGTGCGTTTTGCTGTGGGAACCTTGGACTAACCCTCACATTTACAGTGCTGATAGCTCCAAGGTTCCCCAGGATCAGTAGGTACAGTTGCCCACAATTCATCAGAGCACACTGGACAGGCAAAGTGGCGCTCAGCCAAACTATGCATAAGTGCAATGCATATTTTAGCATAACCACACTTGCACTTGTGGTTGTAAATAATTCTTAGGGCTCTTACACATAGGTGTTTTTTTTGTGTGTGTTTTTATGTGTTTGACACACAATAAAATGCAGATTTGATTGTGGAAAAAAAGCATTTACTAATTGATTCCATTATATTATGCTAGGCTGTGTTGGGTTTTACTCTGAGTGTGTTTGTTTAGACACAGCATTCTGCATTTTCTTGCTCTTGACGCATGTCCAGCTATCAATAGAATAGAGGTTTGCGTTTAGAATGAAAAAAAAAACATGCTTAGATGCAGCAAAAAAAAAAAAGTGTTTAAACTTAATGGGGTATATTTATTTCACTCTAAAGGACTGTGGCGATCTCTAATTAATTCTTTGATAAATATACCCCAATTATATGTATTTTCTTCACATTTATCGTGCGTTTGAAAAATGCAGAAGCGAACAGGTCATTTTTATTGTTTGTATATCACTTCCCACAAGTCTACTATTATAGCAGTGGGGGGGGGGCAGCTCTCTTTCTGTTTGTCAGTCCTGTACTAAAGTCAATATAAAACATTTAGGGGCAAATTCACTAAGATTCGTAGTTGCGCCAGGCGTAACTTCGCCACATTTCGCCAGTCGTAGTTTCGCCAGCGCTCCGCAAACTCACTAAAATCCGAAGTTGTGCTCCGGGGTAGCGTAAGGTTGCGAAGTTGCGCTAGCGTTGATTCGCTAAGCGAAGCGAAGTTACGCTAGCAAAGGTTAATTTGCATACGGCGCCAAATTCAAATTTCAATGGAGGAATACGTACAATCACTACAAATGCCTGGGAAACATTCAAAACATCAAATAAAATTATTATTTTGCCCTACACATGTGCCCACTGTATAGTTAAGTTGCCATGAGTTAGGAAATGTAGGGGGGAAGGAGGGGAGCCCCAAAAAATGTTTCGATCTTTTTCAGCCTATCACCCATAATATAGAAAAAACGCTAGCATTTTTTGGGACTTAGAAAAAATTTGAAATTTTTTTGAAGCAATCCCTATCTACTCTATTGCGCTTCGCCTGGTCTGAGGTGGCGAATGAAGTCTGGCGTAAAAGGTAGCGTTCAGTACAATGCGCGCGTTAGTGAATTTGCGTAGTTACGTCCGTTGCGCAAATTCGCCAGGCGTAAGGGTGCGAAGTAACACTAGCGAATTTACGCCAGTGTTCGTTAGTGAATTTGCGAAGTAACGAAAATGACCAATGCTAGTGAATTGACGCTAGCGTTAGGCACTTCGGCGCTTAGTGAATTTGCCCCTTAGAGATCAGAACTCACCACATAAAATCACCTCATTTCTATTCATTCCTATGGGATTTTTAGAAAGGTATTAATCAGAGGATATTCTTCTAAAAATCCCAAAGGAAAGAATAGAAAATGAGTGAATATTTTTATGGTAAACTTTAATCTCACATTTTTATAAATCTACCTCTATATTAACTATTAAATATATGGAAAATAGTAGCCAGCCACTACAGTTTTTTTACAAGAAAAGCCCCCACTGAGTGGACTGAAGGGACACATACTGTATAAACATCCAAGTGTCCCAGCTTGCTCACTCTGTGTGCCACACATCCTAGGTCCTATGCACGTTTACATAAAGACACTAAAGCTGGCCATACACAGATAGAGTTGGCAGCTTATTGGGCCGTGTATGGGGCACTCCGACGGGCTTCTCCAATCGATATCTGGCCAAAAGGTGTAGAAACCTTGTTGGATCGCGGACCGCATCTGTTTGTTGATGCGGTCCTGCGATCTGACTGCCCGTATTGCTTTAATTATGATCCGATCGTTGGACCCTAGGGCCTACGATCGGATCAACCCGATATCACCCACCTTGAAGGTGGGCATATTGGGGAGAGATCCACTCATTTGGCGAAATCGCAAAACAAGCAGATCTCTATGTGTATGTCATTCTGAGGCCTCCGTTTACCAAAATTTGTGTTTTGGTAACTCATCATCCATTAATGCTGCTAATTGTTTTTGCAACATAATGAACACTGTAATCATATTTACTAAATTAAAGGAGAATTAAAGCTTAACTAAAGAAGTAGGCTAGAAATGGTGTACATTATGATTTGGGCTTCTGTACCAGCCCAAAGCAACCACATACCTTTAGCAGTAAAAATATGTTACTCCAAAAGATGCCCCAGTAGCTCCCATCTTCTTTTCTGCTAATTCACTGCACATACTCACACATACTGTGCTGCTGTCACTTACTGAGCTTAGGGACAGACTCACAATATACAGTACACATAGAATATAAGAGTAATTAGTAATTAATACAGATAATTACTACATGGCAGCACATAAACCAGTGCAAATAGAATCAGCCTTGTAGCTACAGCCTTGCAGCATAAGCTTATATTACAGGCCAACGTTATTTTCTGCTTCATAATTTGCAACAACCCCTAAGCTTATCTTCTCAACAGCTGCTCAGAGCCCACTGTGCATATGCATATCGCAGATGCATTCCAAGATGGTAACCCCCCTGTGGCAAGTATGAACATGCCATGGAAGCACAAGTATGTGACTGAACTTATGCTATATACAATTACAAGTGTGGCATTATCCCTATGGAGAAATTAGTCCAACTGTTGGGGAGAGAGGTATGTGGGACGGTTATCTAATTATGCAACCAACTGACTGAACATTGTGGATAAACATGTCACAAAGTATATATAACTTGGTTCCTATTTAGAAAGGGACGTAACTACCGGGTGTGCAGGGAGTGCAATCGTACATCGGCCTGCACCGCTTTGGGGCCCTCCGGACAATCGTGCCGATGCAAAAGTGGGTCGGCACGGCTGCTCTGCCTGCACCTATTAATAATACTATACTATAATACTATTTTGAGTACTGTATTGCCAAATAAAGGGACACAATCAGGCTCGGATTTGTGGCGAGGCAACAAAGGCCCAGGCCTAGGGTGGCAAGTTGATAGGAGTGGTAGGATGGCTCCCCAATGCTCCAATGTGCCTGCGCTCGCTAGAGCGGTGGTAGACTGCGCCCGCTGCTGATATCCGGCCTTGGACACAATAAATGGACTTCAAAACTGTTTAATAATGATATTCTGCTGGTATAGTGTGCCCAACAATAAACCACTGTTTTAATTTTCAACTAAATTCAATTATTGGGTGTGGAGCCCCCCCCCATGTTTGCAAATTATTGGGGACCTCAATGTAATTATAGCTAGTGAAGTAATATTCGTAATCAGTTATTTTCACATTATATAGTGAATAAAGTACCCCCTACCTATTGTAAAATATAAGGATATTATAAGTTCCCAAGGAGTTCCATGATCATATAAAAGCACGAGGCCGGAGGCCGAGTGCTTTTATACAGGTCATGGAACTCAAAGGTGACTTCTAATATCCTTATATTTTCAAACAAGGGGTACTTTATTTATTATAATACACAAGTTTTAGTAAGTCGTGTGACAAAAATGATATCACTACTCACCGTTTATAACTGATGACATCAGTAGTCACTGTTTATAAGGATATAATTTACAAGATATTCATGGTTTTTGTGTATTATATATTAATTCACTCATAATGCATTTAAAAGTATAATTCTTTCCCCACAAACTCAATAATTTTCGCTGCTTGTATTAAAAATCTGAAATCACATCTTTCCCAATTTCTGGCATTTTTTTCACATAATTTTGTTCTCTGGGTGACAATAGAAATTTGTGACAATTTTGTCCTTATTTGGGGACAGTTCTTGTGATAGTCTTTAGTAAATCTTGCAAAATAGTTTTTGGCTCATGTATGTCCACAAGTACATTTGCGTTCCACGCCTATTGTTCCAAATTGAGTTATACTGCGCCTATTGATGCAGTAGAACCCTGGAGCTGCTTCCACCTCAAGAACAAGTAGTAGCTTCAGGGTTCCCTCAGTGGCCTGCGTCAATTACCATAGTCCAATTGCACGGTGAGAATATGCACACATCACTTGCACGCTGAACACCAGAAAAGATGCCAGGCAGACTTTGAAAATATGCTACGTGCCAAAGCGGCATTTTATGCATATTATAAGCTCAGGGTCAAAACTCACAGATAAATCCGCCTAAGAACATGTCAGGGTCCAAAGTTAATAGTGTCATTTCTGACATACAGTATTTTAATTGGTATTGCTTAGATGAAGGCAACACTTTTTTGCCAGAAGGTGTCACCATAACACTGCCTCAAAATATTCCTTGTTGTAGGACTTAGAAAATTATTCAGTTGTTTTTTTTGGAGGTAGACGAAGCAGCACAGTCAGATTGGAATTTACATTAAGATGATATGATTTTCATAAGCAAATGAAAGCTGATATATATATGCAATTGCTCTGTAGCTAGTCTATACACATCAGCAACAAAAGTATTTGAAATTGACAATTATTAGTTGCCTCCTTCCTGCCATCTGGAGTTAAGTCAGGAATTTTATTGAGCCATTTGGTTCTTGAGGTTGCAAATAGTATGGGTCCTGCATTGTGCAGAAGCCAATAGAGGTTTTAGGCTAATTCAGTCAAATTGGGGGATTTTCAGCACTACAATAGGAAAACTGACAGGTGGGGAGAGCGAAGAGCATTGTTCTTTAAAAGCATCTAAGTTATTTATTTAAAGGAGGCTGTTGACTTTAACATTTTTAGAGTGAAGGTACCCCAGGAATTATTGGGGCCAAAATAAAAAAATATTTTTAATTTAATTATTAAAAAATTATTTTCTTTTACATTTTTCTCTGTAATAATAAAACAGCACCTTGTACTTGATTCAAACCAACCTTGTACTTCCAATAAGGATTAATTCTTACTGGAAGCAATACCAGCTTATTATATTATGAAGATCCAAATTACGAAAGATCTGTTATCCAGAAAACCCCAGGTCCCTAGAATTCTGGATAACAGGTCCCATAGCTGTATTTGGGTTATATGGATTGTTTGCAAAACACCAATGTATATAATATACCTGGGAGACATCTAATATGTAGTTATAAGTGGCTGTTAGTTTGTGTTCAAAGAATTCTTAAAGGCTTATTCAATATTTTGTTGACTCTGTTACTTCTATTAGAGAAAGTATACCCATAGTGTGAGGAGCAATTTTAACTGGATCAAGGTTTAGAGGAATATATTGGTTCAGGTCTGCATGTATATTATCTTAGATTAGAGTCAATTGCAATTTTAGCGTTGTTTTTGCAGGATCTCTCAGTTGGGTGCGCCGCTTTTTTTGGGGTAACATTCTGGAACAAAGAGAGGCAGAATTCAAGAGAACAGACTAAATCCAGTTTGTAGTATGCAAAGGGTTAAGAGTCTCTTAGGTACCAGATTGGTTAGCAGTTGCACAATCTTGACAAGTATCCAAAATGGTCTACCAATTTAGAGCTCCATGATTAGTGTTAGGGCCTTAAGAATAGAAGACGAAAGGCTCTACTGGACCAGTGGAACCCAAAAGATAGGATGGAGCTACATGAGTGGCTCATTCATTTGTGGGATTTGGCTGATGGTTGCAAGAAATGGCTCAGTAGCCCTATAGAATAAGAGTAATAAAAAACAAACAAACAAACAGAGTTATATGATGTTTGCTCATTTAATCCCCTCAAAAGAAAGGAATGGCTATATGAAATACAATTAAAAAAAACAAACATAAAATGCAAGTGTCATCATTATGAAAAGCCATAATTAGGTCAAAGTTAAGTTTCCAGTCACTGTTTTGGGGGGTTTATGTTTAGATTTTTTTAAAATGTATTTGAAGACAAAGCATGACAACAGGTGACTTGTAGGATAAAGACTAAAACCCACTAGGTTAAAGTAAATGTGTAGTTTATGGGGTTCCAGCGGAAGTGGCTTTTTGCAAAGGAGCTTTCTTTGTACTATCTTGCATTTGGTGCTCAAATCTGTTTATTTTAAATCGGAGTGAGAGGTAGCTCCAAAATAACAGAATGACTGGGCTAGTTTTTGGTTTTGCAGTAATAACCACAAGAGGTCTCTGCAGACCAGTGTTTTGCCTACAACAAAGGCTTTCATGTAAAACTATACCCACAAACAATATAGGTCTCTATACAAATATATTGCATAAAACAACTCCCATGTAAACCCCTGCTTCATGTAAATATACCATTTTTCGTAATAATATAATTTTTTTAGTAGTATTTTAGTAGCCATTTTAAGAATTAAGGGCCTTCCCCTGAGATCCTACGATTCACGGTGCACTCAAACAAACCAAACAAATTATAATTGTTAGGTCACATGTGCCATTTAATGGACACAGGTCGGTCTTTTGCTTCCACCCTTCCTTCTGTTACAGTTAGAGCTGCATTATTTCTGGTCAGGTGTTCTCTGAGGCAGCACAGAGAACCATTTACATTTTTTCTGGTCCCCTGAAAAATATAAAATGGGGGTTAACTGTGCATTTTTGTTGTTGTTCTGAATGTCTTTCATTTGGCACTTAAACTCCCAGTCTGTTGGGCCACTGAGTAACCAGACTGTACTCATTTTGATTACAAAATACAGGTATGAGACCTGTTATCCAGAATGCTTTGGACCTGGGGTTTTCTAGATACTGGATCTTACCATAATTTGGATCTTTATACCTTAAGCCTAAAAAATTATGTAAACATTAAACAAACCCAATAGACTGGTTTTGCTTCAAAAAATGATCAATTATATCTTAGTTAGAAGTACTGTTTTATTATTACAGAGAAAATGGAAATAATTTATTGAAAAATGTGGATTATTTGGATAAAACTGAGTCTATGGGAGATGGTCTTTCTGTAATTCTGAGCTTTCTGGATAACAGGTTTTCAGATCCCTTACCTGTGCCAAATTTTTTCAAACCTTTGCCGTGCAAACAGAGCCTAATATTTTTGCTTGCATTTTGCTAGTTAAATCTATTTCCATAATAAGGTTTAACTGGCTACTTATTTAGTCATTTTATGATCATTAGCCTGTGTGTGGGCAGTCACTGTAGAGTATTTTCCTATTACCATAGTTGCCACTTAAGTGGATACTGTTGTATGTTACTTTTAGCCATAATTATTGCTCTACTTCAAAGTGAAGAGGCAAGATTATTATAGAGCTCCATTTTCAGCCCCCACAGAGATGGCCAGGAACTCATAATAGAGAACCTTTTATGCTACCTTGTGCAGGGTGGGGAAAAGAGATAAAGCACGTATTTTGTGGAATGTGATGAAAAGATAAATGTGCACCACCGAGCTGGCCTTTCCATAAGCTCGGGTAACATAACAGCAGAGAATGTGTTGTGAACCCACAAAAAAATGGGGAGCAACTGGAGGCATCTACAGATTCACAGATCTTCACAGCTACAGTGCTGTGGTTGAATAGGGCTGGTACAGAATCTCAAAACATCTCAAAACATGACATGTAGCATTTCTACCCTACTTCTTTGTTACATTTATATATATATATATATATATATATATATATATATATATATATATATATATATATATATATATATATATATATATATATATACAGTATATTAAGCAAAACAACAAAAACCTGAAAAGCGAATAATTTAATATAAAAGACATGCTGGTTATATTTAGCTTCTATAAGAGGTTTTAGGATCGTGTGGAGTGACAAGTTCCTTTCCAGTCACTAACTAACAGTGCAATAGCCAATAACAACCTTAAATCTAATTGGTATATTGTTTTATAATTAAAGGAAAACTATACCCCAAAATGAACACTTAAGCAACAGATAGTTTACATCATATTAAGTGGCATATTAAAGAATCTTACCAAACTGGTCTATATATTTAAGTAAATCTTGCCCTTTTACATCTCTTGCCTTGAGCCACCATTTCGTGATGGTCTGTGTGCTGCCTCAGAGATCACCTGACCAGAAATACTACAACTCTAGGGGGCAGATTTACATAGGGTCGAATATCAAAGGTTAATTAACCCTCGATATTCGACTGCCGAATGTAAATCCTTCGACTTCGAATATCAAAGTCGAAGGATTTACCGCAAATAGTTCGATCGAACGATTAAATCCTTAGAATCGTTCGATTAGAACTGTAACAGGAAGAAGTGTTGAAGCAAAAGACAGAACTCTGTCTGTTAATTGGCTCATGTGACCTAACAAGTATGGTTTGTTGGTATGTTTGTGTGCACAGTGAATCGTACGATCCCAGGGGGCGGCCCTTATTTTTTAAAATGGCAATTTTCTATTTATGACTACCCAATGGCACATACTACTAGAAAAGTATATTATTAGGAAAATGGTTTATTTACATGAAGCAGGGTTCTACATATGAGCTGTTTAAATGCAATATCTTTTTATAGAGACCTACATTGTTTGGGGGGTATAGTTTTCCTTTAAAAACACAATTGATTTAACAATTGCTGGGGGTTACTTTACTGGCTTATAGTCTTGTTTAAAAAATGAAACATTACACTGATTTACATAAATAACTTTTTTTTAAAAAACAAAACAAAATGGTAGAATATTTTCTATGGTGTCTTGAGGGCCTTTCTTCCCACTGCTCGGTTAGATCATTCCAATTTATTCGTCCAAGTTGGCACAAAGAAATGGCAGAGAAGTTCGATGGGCAGAATACTTGTCTCGTTGGCCTTGGGACTTATAATTAAGATCACACCACCAAGAGAGCAGGAATCTCACTACCTTGATGAATCTGGAGAAGAGCCATCCATGGTCATCCGCATCCTGCATCTATGAATAGGCAAACCACACCAAAGAAAACCTGGTGGCTCTCATTCAAAATGTAAGATGAAATCTAAAGCTTCATTTTATTATATTTCATTTAAATCATGCAATCACAGCACACAATGATAGAGAACATTAATGTGTTCTGTGGCGTCTCACATATTCATTGGAGGCAAAGTCAGACTTGAGCCAAAGAGGGAGCAGTTGGAACCCTGTAGCTGTCATGAAATGCAGCAAATTTGTGAATAGGGTTAAACAAGCTGGAGCTTTAATGCTTTTTGCTAGCACAACTTTTGTTGTATACAAAAGCTGTAAGTGAGATTAAGTGTGTCGTTTTGTATTACTAAGCAAAGATGCCTTCCTGATAATGGCATTTTGGAAAGTACTTACCTTTTCAAGATAATTTGTTTTCTACCCATATCAGTCATATGTTAATTTTAATTATATTCGTTTGCAGCCCACCATACTAATGAAAGAATGCATTTGATGTATTTGCACTAGACTTAGTTACATTTTAGTTAGTTGCTGTAGTTGTTAAAGTAATCTCACTGAAATAGTGCACATTACGTCTGATTACAGATGCTGTCACTGGAAAAATTCCCAGCAATCCTAGGAAAATAATCTCTTTTTCACGAGTTGGCTTTACATGAAATGTATTTGCTCTATGTACCTGTTAATAACATTGCTGCTGAAAGAGGGATAGTAAAGAGAGGTTTATTTAGCATAAAGGTGCAAAGTGCATCTGCAACACATCCTTGGCCCCATGTTCTGTAGTTAATGGCAGGTGTAAACCTGTATAATTGAGCTCATTATATGTCATTATCAGTGACTAGACTGTGTAGTATGGCTAGAGATACATGGGCACACTTAGGGGCACATTTACTAAGCTCGAGTCAAGGATTCAAAGTAATGGGTACTTCGACCATGAATAGGCTACTTCGACCTTCGACTATGACTTCTAAACGAACGATTCGAACTAAAAATCGTTCGACTATTTGACCATTTGATAGTCAAAGTACTGTCTCTTTAAAAAAAACTTCGACTACCTACTGCCGCACTTTAAACCTACCGAGCTACAATGTTAGCCTATGGGGACCTTCCCCATAAGCTTTCTAACCTTTTTTTGATCGAAGGAAAACTGTTTGATCGATAGATTAAAATTCTTCGAATCGTTCGATTCGAAGGATTTAATCGCTTGATCAAACGATTTTTCCTTCGATCGTTCGATCAAAGTATTTGCGGTAAATCCTTTGACTTCAATATTCGAAGTTGAAGGATTTTACTTCGATGGTCGAATATCGAGGGTTAATTAACCCTCGATATTCGATACTTAGTAAATGTGCCCCTTAATGTGACCTATCTTTGTAGCTGATGCGTCCCAGTTCATTTCTTGAAAATAAAAGCTTTTTTGCATATCTGGAACTGTTTCTCTTTAATATTGTCATGAACTTCATGTTTGGTTTCTTTCTGTTTCTATCCCCAGTGTGAAAAACATATCTGCTAGCAGGGATTCTACTCTACTGTCATCTTTTTTGGAATCTTGTCCCAAAAGCCGTCTGCCCTTTTTCTGTCAGCTTGGGGAATCTTGTCCCAAAAGCCATCTGTCCTTCTTCAGAGTTAAATGGGTCTCCTTCTGCTAAAGGAAATGTTATTATTTAAAGGTTAAGTATAATTATCCCCCAGTGGAAGGGTTGGATGTAGTTGCCTAAATAACTAAGTCTAACTTGCAGTAAGAGCTTTCTGATACTGTGGGTGTATTTTGGGAGGTTTCTTCATTGGCTCTATGCTGGCTGGGTGAGAAGAGTAGGTATGGGAGATGAAACGTAGAAGTGTGTGTGTGTGTGTGTGTGTGTGTGTGTGTGTGTGAAAAGGAGTAGTAGGATACGCTAAAATTTAGGGTCCTGATATAATTATAATAACACATACTATAAATCAAAAATATAATAATAAAAGATCAGCATCTTTGGGGTTGCATAGCTATTTACACCTCTCTGGTTCATGGTTGTTATGGGACATTCAAAGTGATTGAGCTTTCTAAGTCACTCCATCATCAGGGGTCCCATAACTCTCCTATGCCCTAATTAGGTCTTCATGACCCCTCAGTTATTGAGCCTGAAAAAATGGAACTTTAAATTGGTTATGCTATTAAATGTCCTATTAACTGAATGCAGTCATTTGGCTCAACAAAAGGAGGCCATATATAGAGATATGTTGTTTGTACATTATCTTTGTATTAAAGATGGTGAATTGTGTCCAACAGACATCATTTTAGATGGATTGGAAAATAATGCAACCATCTCTTCATTAGAGGCCAGAAAGACATTCAAATGGTTTTGGTTCAAAGGTAAAATGTATTGCAGAAACTGCATATCTGCATATTTTTAATCTGTATTTTGTTAATATAAAGGCTAAGACAACATGTCTCAATAAATAGACATCAAAAAGCCAGGCATGCATGCTTACAGATACAGTGGTGTGAAAAACTATTTGCCCCCTTCCTGATTTCTTATTCTTTTGCATGTTTGTCACACAAAATGTTTCTGATCATCAAACACATTTAACTATTAGTCAAAGATAACACAAGTAAACACAAAATGCAGTTTTTAAATGAGGGTTTTTATTATTTAGGGAGAAAAGAAATCCAAACCTGTGTGAAAAAGTAATTGCCCCCTGAACCTAATTACTGGTTGGGCCACCCTTAGCAGCAATAACTGCAATCAAGCGTTTGCGATAACTTGCAACGAGTCTTTTACAGCGCTCTGGAGGAATTTTGGCCCACTCATCTTTGCAGAATTGTTGTAATTCAGCTTTATTTGAGGGTTTTCTAGCATGAACCGCCTTTTTAAGGTCATGCCACAACATCTCAATAGGATTCAGGTCAGGACTTTGACTAGGCCACTCCAAAGTCTTCATTTTGTTTTTCTTCAGCCATTCAGAGGTGGATTTGCTGGTGTGTTTTGGGTCATTGTCCTGCTGCAGCACCCAAGATCGCTTCAGCTTGAGTTGACGAACAGATGGCCGGACATTCTCCTTCAGGATTTTTTGGTAGACAGTAGAATTCATGGTTCCATCTATCACAGCAAGTCTTCCAGGTCCTAAAGCAGCAAAACAACCCCAGACCATCACACTACCACCACCATATTTTACTGTTGGTATGATGTTCTTTTTCTGAAATGCTGTGTTACTTTTACGCCAGATGTAACGGGACGCGCACCTTCCAAAAAGTTCAACTTTTGTCTCGTCGGTCCACAAGGTATTTTCCCAAAAGTCTTGGCAATCATTGAGATGTTTTTTAGCAAAATTGAGACGAGCCTTAATGTTGTTTTTGCTTAAAAGTGGTTTGCGCCTTGGAAATCTGCCATGCAGGCCGTTTTTGCCCAGTCTTTCTTATGGTGGAGTCGTGAACACTGACCTTAATTGAGGCAAGTGAGGCCTGCAGTTCTTTAGATGTTGTCCTGGGGTCTTTTGTGGCCTCTCGGATGAGTTGTCTCTGCGCTCTTGGGGTAATTTTGGTCGGCCGGCCACTCCTGGGAAGGTTCACCACTGTTCCATGTTTTTGCCATTTGTGGATAATGGCTCTCACTGTGGTTCGCTGGAGTCCCAAAGCTTTAGAAATGGCTTTATAACCTTAGAAATTGAACTCAGGTGTGATAAACCACAGTTAAGTTATTTTTTAACAAGGGGGGCAATCACTTTTTCACACAGGCCCATGTAGATATGGAGTTTTTTTTCTCCCTTAATAACGTAAACCTTCATTTAAAAACTGCATTTTGTGTTCAATTATGTTATCTTTGACTAATAGTTAACGGTTTTTGATGAGCAGAAACATTTAAGTGTGACAAACATGCAAAAGAATAAGAAATCAGGAAGGGGGCAAATAGTTTTTCACACCACTGTATGTGCAACCCTAATATTCAATACGCAGATCTTTAGGGCAGTTACATAATTTATGAATATTTCACTCCTACACCCTGTTTATTAATTTACTTTCTGCATTTATATTTTTAACAGTACTCTACTTTGTCTACATAGATTTACTATTGCAATATTAAACAATAATAATATTGTTATTCGGCCAGGATTCAGCCTTTTTCAGCAGGATCCGAATCCTAATTTGCATATGCCCTTGTGGGGAGGAAGTAAAAAATGTTTTCCCCTTCCCAACCCTAATTTGCATATGCAAATTATGATTCTGTTCGGTATTCGGCCGAATCCAAAATAGTGGATTCGGTGCATCCCTATAATGTAAAGTCATGCACCTGGGATGTAAAAATATGCAAGCCACTTATACCCCTAATAGGACTGCACTAGGAAAATGATCTGGCTGGGTGGCATGCCGCCTCTCGAATTGTGCCGCCCTAGGCCAGGCCTGCTTGGCTGTAACAAGCAATGCCAGTCAGCAGTATCAAGGGCAAATAAGGTCTTCAGCTGTATTAAAAGGAGCATAGGAAACAGGACACTGTGCAGAACACTGTATAGAACACTGGTAAGGCCCCGTCTAAAATATGCCATACAGTTTTGGTCTCCAGCGCTCAAACAGGACATTACTGAATTAAAGAGGGTGCAGAGTACAGCTAACTGGTAAAAGGTATTGAAAATTTCAGCTATGAGGAAAGACCGGCCAAGTTGGGGATGTTCACGCTGGAGAAGAAGCGCTTAAGGCGTGCTATGATAACTATGTATAAATATATAATAATAATCTTTATTTACCGGCAGGTCTTTCCAGCTGACACGAGGTCACCCATTCCTATTAGAAGTAAGGATGTTCCATCTAAATATTCGGAAAGGGTTTTTTACAGTGAAGATGTGGAATTTTCTCCCTGAATTGGCCGTACTGGTTAATACATTAGATAGCTTTTAGAAGGGGGTTGGATTGCTTTTTAGCAAGGGAGGGAATACAGGGTTATGAAAAATAGCTTATAGTACAAGTTGATCAAGGGACTAGTCTGATTGCCATCTTGGAGTCAGGAAAGAATTTTTTTCCCCCTCTATGGCAAATTGGAGAGGCTTAAAATGTTGTTTTTTTTTTACCTTCCTCTGGATCAACTAGCAGTTAGGCAAGTTATATATAGTTATATGTAGTTTTAAAAAGTAGAACTTGATGGATGTGTGTCTTTTTTCAACCTAACTTACTATGTTACTATGATACATGACACATGGGCCCAGATTAAATCAATGAGAAAAACATATGTCCTAATCTTATTACATATTTTCCCATAGAGTCTAATGCAATTTATATGTGATAAAGATACATTTTTTCTCTGTGAACTCAATTTGATGGTGATACATTAAAAATACATGGGGCACATGATTGGATACAATACTTTGACACCATTTCCAAAATATTTCATAAAAATTGCAAAGTTTACTTTTGCATGCTACCAAAGTGGCAAATACTAAATAAGAAAATATACAAATTTTATTTATTCTCTATTGACATGATTGTATACTGAATGGGATGGGCAACCTGCACAATGACTTACAATTATACTAACTGAACTTCCACCTGTTACGTCCAGCAGTGACATGCTCTCAATATTTGTCATGGCTTATCTCAGTA